>NW_028281206.1:280000-880000 GCF_059751285.1 Brachycentrus maculatus
TCGATAACGCTTATGTCAGCCTTGAATTTTTTCCCTATTTCACTATTCGAGCATTTATTGTGCATCATTTTGCCGCACATTCATCTGAGGGATCGCATTTCGACTGCATTCCGTCTACGCATATTAGAACGTAGTATATATTTTTTTCCAAACGATAATATTTGCTCATTTTTTTCTATTAAATTTATGAATCAAAACCGGTTTCAATACAATTTAGTTCAGAGAATTCTAATAAGCTTTTAACGCGTTGTATTTATTAATGAACATATAAACATGTCGAAAAACTAACAAACAAATATCTGAATTATAAAGGCGTACATTTCAGGATATTGCACTATGGTGTTCGTTCAAATTTATGGTAATTCAGGCAAAATTTAGCATGGGAAAGGTTAAAAAACCTGTAGCTATTGGTTTGTTAAAGAATTTTGCAGATATGACATAATCAGTGCCGGCTTCAGCCTTCTTTACGCCCTCGTACCAAATTATATGTAAAAATATCAATTAAATCTGTATGATTACGTTAAAGTACAGGATTGTTGAAAATTCAACACGGTTATTGGATTGAATTCTACTTTTATTTACATATATCGCTCGCTCCTTTCAACAACGTCAAATATCAAAAAACTTGATTTTTCAGGAGATCGTTTTTAAAAAATACAATCAAATGTATTACAAATAAATAACAAGCCACTTATAGAACTTTTTACTGTGCAACAGATTTTTTTAGGTAAAACCTGAAGGTTTTTTTTTTCCATATGAAATATATTTAAAAAATAATTAAACAATACATTTTCTTCAAAATGCAAAAACTACACTTTCTGCCCTGTAGCGGGTAAATATTAAGTTAAAAATATGCCACTTTTGCTGGGATATAGTATATTTTCTCGACATTCCGAAAACATGCACAACTGAAAATTGTCGATTTTTGATATTTGACGTTGTTGAAAGGAATGATATATGATAGTATGTGACGCGTTTCGTCTTATTAAGACATTATCAAACAATTAATAAGACGAAACACGTCACATATTATCATATATATCGTAGTCGTACAGGAGAAAGTGACCAACTAACAATTCAAGTCACTTTTGCTCGGCAAGTAAATAAACATCAATGCAGTTAGTCATTTTTAACAAGTCAATATATTATACCTCCAAGTTTAAAATCCTTTGGGATTTTTTCAGGGCAATATTAAGCTAGTAAGATATCAAATGATCAATGATCACGTTTTTTTTAAACAATGCACTTGGTCACTTTCTCCTGTATGACTACGATATATGTAAATAAAAGTAGAATTCAATTCAATAACCGTGTTTAATTTTGGATATATAACCCAACAATTCAATATGGAATTCTACCAACTGTCTGCAGTTACAATAAATTAATGTACAGGTTTTACTCTTCAAATTGGACTACTATATATATATATATATATATATATATATATATATATATATATATATATATATATATATATATATATATATATATATATATATATATATATATATATATATATATATATATATATATATATATATATATATATATATATATATATATATATATATTTATATATATATATATATATATATATATATATATATATATATATATATATATATATATATATATATATATATATATATATATATATATATATATATAAATAAAAACTTTCTTTTAAACCCTACCCGCACCCAATGGTACACATAGGGCACTGCATCACATAAACGCCGTGTTCTCTTAATCGATAACACATGAAAAAATGTGATCAGCTCTTCACTTCAGGCACCAGTCCAGGGTTATATTGAATAAACATTAGAGTGAAAAAAATCACATGCACTCATTTGACCCCTCCCTGGGAATAGAACCCGGACCTCCAGAACGGTAGCTGAGCTTGTTGACCATAACACTACGGAGGCGAACAAAACGTAACTTAATACATGATAAACATGTCTACATTAAACATTCAAACGCAAGATCAATTTAAAATCAAATAAAAATATCAATAAATTCACACGCGTAGAACGTCAGTCAAAATCATTGCGTTTTCAGACACCTTGACTCCGCATCAATTCGGTCAGTCAAATTATCGCGTCACAGGGTTTGAAGCAGGTTTAATCTCGATCCAAAGTTTGGAGAGAGGAATTCCTTTAGTGTAATCTGCCGGTTAGAGGTAATCGAGTAACGAATAAGTAGGCTTCTCATCTGAAATATCACTCGAGTCTCGAATGTGCCGAGAGCCGAGCGTATCTCGAGAGTTACTTTCACTTTTTGTTATTTGGGTACAATTGGGAACTTGCATCTGTTGCGTAACATCGCTGATCGGTTCAGACGGCAGATTACGTACCAGTCAATGTGTGAGGCGATATACTAGTCGATATGTGAGTCGATAAACTAGTCGAGATGTTAGGCGATGAATTATTCGATGTTCGAGGCGATAAATTAGTTGTTTGAGGCGATAAACTAGTCGATATGTGAGGCGATGAATTAGTCGATGTTTCAGGCGATGAAATAATCGATGTTTGAGGCGATAAATTAGTCGATTTATGAAGCGATTATTGTCCGCCTCCGTCATGTAATGGTCAGCACGCTCGGCTACCGTTCTGGAGGTCCCGGGTTCGATTCCCAGGGGGGTAAAATATATATAAGTGATTTTTTCACTGTAATATTTATTCAATATTACCCTGAAGCGGAGGGCTGATCATCTTTCCTTCATGTGTTAACGATCAAGATAACAATGCGTTTATATGACATAGTGCACCATTGCACTATGCACCATTGGGGTGCGGATAAGGGTTTTTTTTATGAAGCGATGAAGTAGTCGATATGTAAGGCGATGAAATAGTCAATGTTTGAGAGGATGAATTAGTCGATTTGTGAGGCGATAAACTAGTCCATATGTGTCGACTGGCAAGTAGCTAAATTGTTATTTATTTAACACTCTCCTTATCATTCGTCGTTTACTTTGTGTAATACCACTTTTATTACCACTGATTCGTGACTACCGGTTTCGGAACAATCATTCAATCATCAGGTCATTAAAATAAAATTATTACGATTTTACATTTGTACGAATAAAATTTTGAAAGAGGGGACTTTTTTTCTCTCATTCAAAATTTTATACGGTTTCAACGTATGGGTTCCATACAAACAACAAAATGACTTTAACATCAGAACTTGACGTGATACAAGCTGGTCACTATATAGACTTTGAATAAGAACGATTAACTCAGTCCAAATCAGTCATCAAAATTTCAAATAAATTATCTGGTCAAATTATAAGCTTAAATAATAAAAATGGTATTTCCTGGCGTTTCTCAAGTGTGTGATTATAATCCAGGATTCGGACCTCACATACTAATATAAGAGTTTCTGCTTAGTAAAAAGCTTCTTTACATCTCACCAATAGATGTCTCTATTGAAGTTCTAGTGATTCAAGAACAAGGTTTCTAAATTGGTTCATATAAATATAACTTCCAAGAATTTGAGTAGTGTGGTTGTCAATATTGGGTAGAATTGTTGATATTGGGTAGAATTGTTGAATAGAAATGTTATACGTGTGTAAAGTGATCACTTAAACCAGCCTATGACGGTCGTCAGCCCCGTAAATGCCCAGTCTTCCATATTCTTCTTCATCTTTGATGAGATGTCAAAAAATAATATCAAAATTTCAGTTACAAAATCATTGTTGCCCAGTGTTATTAAATCACAAAAGTCCGTTACTGAAACTCACGTTTTGAGGATTACCGGTGATATTGTATGTGCCATCAAATCGCCTCCCGCATTAGTGAATAGTGAATAGTGCACGGAGTACAGTGTACCCATTACACAAGACACTCGGATAATCGCTTCCTAATGTTACAAGCCGCAACAAGTAGTGCGTGCGCCAGCGATCTCCTGTAACCAAGTCATACAATACCGCCACTCTAGTTATGATTCAACACGGATAATGAACTATGGAAATGATAGCGAGTAGAGTAGAACCTCGATATTCGTACATGAATTGAAATTTGCACTAATACATACATAAGTATTTGCACTAATACATACATAAAGTAAAGGCAAAATAAAATAATGGGTAAATGATCATGAGTTAATTCTATGAATATTGTAAAATGTTCTTAATTTTCTCTTTTTTTTCGTGTGTATATTAGGTTCAAATGGATAAAAACAATAAAAAAGTCTATGTAAAAAGAACTGAAGACACGCAAGATGGCTTGGTGCAAAAAATATTTATACAATTGTTTTTTAATTTGTTTAAAATTGTTCATTAAATAAATGTATACTATTTTTGTAATATAAAAAAATAATAAAAAAGCTAGTTAGGTACTGATTATATATAAATATTAGTATAAAGTGATTTTCCTACTGTAATATTTATTTCATATGTATTATCCTAGATTGGTACCTGAAGCATAGAACTGAACATCTTGCCTTCATATAATAAGAGAACAACACAGTTTAACACCGCGTCATTGCGATACAGTGCCTTTTGCACAATTTGGTGTGGATATAGGCTACAGGAAGAAGATTCTTTTTTCCCACTCGCGTTATGGTAAACGGTGTCTATGATAGAAGGACCTACAACCTGAGGACGAGAAGAGCTGACCACAGCAGTCTACAAAGACGATAAGTTGGGATGGAGCCAAGAAGAAGACTTTATGGTAAACGGTAGTACACGTTTGTCCGAACACCGAGCTACCGTGAAAATAGCAAGTCAAATTTTTGTTGGGTAATATATCCAAAATTAAACAAGGTTTATTCGAATTCTACATTTATTTATGTTAATACGTGACGCGTTTCGCCTTATTAAGACATTATCAAACACATTGTTTAATACATTACATTATCAAACACATTGTACAAACCTTGTTTAATACATTTTTTTATGTATGTATATGTTAATACGTGACGCGTTTTGTGTTATTACAACAATTCAATATTGAATTCTACCAACTGTCTGCAGTTACAATAAATAAGTCAAATTTTATCATGAAAAATATGAATAGCGATTTACTTCTTCTTATTCCCGATTACTGAGGGTTGTGACCCTTGTCAGAGCAATGACTTTTCTCCAGTTATCCCTTAACTGCGCTGCACGTAGCGCTCCAACCACCGAGGTGCCTGCTGCTGTCTTAACTTGATCGGTCCATCGTGTGGGGATTTTCCTGTCCCTCTCTTCCCCTCCAGGCTACCGATTACAACCAGTCTCTCCAGGCTATCCTCGTACGCGCAACGTATCCAAAGAAGAATCCGTCGTGTACAGATATTGGTCAGAGCAATTTACGATTAGCGATTTAGACGAATATAGAATAGAACGAATAATGAAATTGTACAGTACAGCAGATTATAAACTATGGGAAACGATAGAGTTTCTTGCACTTCGCGGTCTACTGAAAGCGAAAACAATACGTTTAACACTTTGTTCGCGACCTATTCGCGACACTATGTAGATCAGCGCTTCCCAATCGGTGAGCTGCGGCTCCTGATTGGAACCTTTTAGATAGTTTGAGAACGATGGTCGTTCGTTTTAAAATGGCTGTGACAAAAATTTAAAGAAAAACATCAATAGTAACAAGTGCACTACAAGTTAAGTGTTCTAGTTTTAACCCTTATCCGAACCTAATGGTGCATAAGGCACTGCATCGCATTAACGCAGTATTGTCTTGATCGTTACTTATATGAAGTCAAGGTGATTACTCCTGCGCTTCAGGGACCAGTCCAGGGTAATATTAAATAAATATTAGAGTGTAAAATAACTAATATTTGTTTTCACCCCCCCCTGGGAATCGAGCCCGGGACTCCAAGCACGGTAGCTAAACACGCAAACCACTTACACCACGGAGGCAGACTAAATTTCCACATTTACTGCTATTTTACGGAGGATATCGTGAGGTGGGGACGACAACGAAGGCGATACTGGAATGATCATGTAAACAGAATGTCAGATGCCAGACTTCTACGTATCGCCCTCCAAGGCAACCCTGAAGGACGCAGACCCCCAGGCAGACCTCCGAAAAGATGGAAGCTGGGAGTCAACATCCCAAGAGCGACATGCGGAGGCACAAACAGACCCCTAGGATCTACGAAAGGAAGAAGAAGAAGAAATCTTATATTTTACACTCAGGTCTACACATATATTTATCTCTTTCAAAAACCATAACTTATGATTTTGCAACATTCATCAGCAAATCACATTCCTTGCACATTTTATACACTTTCGCCAACACTTTCATATCTTTTGTTTAAATTGTGATTTTTTTCACTAAAATATTTATGTATATCAGAAACCGGAGGCATGCAATATGCAACGGTGACTCAATTTCTCCATCAGTGTCGCGTCAGATCTTTTGTAGACTTTGCTGCGTCATTGGTCCACGAATATTTTGCCTATTTTCATAGGAGCTCGACCGAAAAAGTTTGGGAAACGGTGATGCAGATAGCATCACACCATTTATCAATAGTCTTTTCTCTTTTCTATTATTCTCGAATAAAAGGCTATTGTCATTTGATCATTGTCTAATTGTCGCTATCTTGTTTCATAAAAAATACAATACGAATGTTATATTATTAAGTAATATTTACCTACTGTCTCTAGATATAAGTATAAAAAATACGCAACTCTTACTTTTTCATACGGGTTTTTTATTTCAAATTGGACGTTGAAATTAAATTGGACGTTTTACAACACAAATTGTACGTTGTATTGCTTTTTACAAGAACGTTAATTTAATTCCTACATCTACCGTCTATAAGACGTGCATAGAATCTATAAGACCTGCGTAAGACTGATCTTGGCGTACGGCACGGAAACAAGAGCGGACACCGCGAGAACAAAAAGCCTTCTTAGGACATCCGAAATAAAGACTCTACGACCCATTGCAGGCCTAACACTTCGCGACAGAGTTAGAAACTCAGAAATAAGAAAAATCTGCGATGTTGAATACGTTGTGCGATGGGGAAGAGAAAGAAGACGTTTCTGGAAAAATCGTGTGGAAAGAGCGAGTTCGGATCGAGTGGTATGGATAGCAGCGGACAGCAGCATAAGCGGGATCAGACCACCTAAACGATGGAGGGATAGCTGGTCTTCCACCTCCCAGGAGCGGACAGGAGAATGACAGGACATAGTCCTAAAAAATAAAGAAGGAGATCTACCGTCAGTGTGAATACCTGCCCACATCTTTTATTTTTAAGAGTAGCAAGTGCGTTACTCGTCAAGTTGGCAAGTCTGCGCGGAGCGCTGTCATAGAAGTGCAACGATTCGAATTTTGGAGGACACTAGATCAGAAGACCGAGAAAAATTTGGCACGATCAGGTATGCCAAATACTTGAAAGTGGTCAGGTTAGAAGTCGTAATAATCGTCGGGTATGTATGAGGAAATGCATGAACGTGCAAGAGGCGAAGAATGCTTGCAAAGACAGAGTGGTGTGGGGTTCTATTCTCTCTGCCTACCCCTGCGGGGAAGCGGCGTGATGGTTAGTTAGTTAGTTAGTTTTTAGATCAGAAAGGTTGAGCAACTGTGGTTTGGCCAAATTTAGTAAATTAAACGATTTTTTTTGCAGAATTATGTATGTAAGTGTTCTCGTACGAGAAGACTATTATGCTTTATTGTATAATGTGGGAAAATCAACATACATTACCTAACATTTAACTAGTTCAAGATAAACCCACCTAATTACAACATACGGTAATTATTTTCAAAGGTACGTTAATGTTCTAGTTGTACTTCAAAAGTTCTCATAGTTTATGAATGGACTCGATGGCACACTAAGTAGCATGAAGTTCTTTCACTCAATTTTATTCAGAAGATATTTATTTCAATTTTGTATATTAAAAGCGTTTGGTATATTAAAACGATGTATGTTAATTAATGTTATTTAAATTTGTATATTAATTACAATTTTGTATATTAAAACTAAGGCGTTTAACCAATGTATCCTCCCTGTATTAACTTATGGCGCAGAGACGTGGGATCTAACAGCAAGTCTTACTCATAAAATAAAAGTCACCCAGCGTGCTATGGAGAGATCCATGCTCGGAGTGTCGCTAAAAGATAGAATCCGAAACGAGAAAATACATAAATAAATCAAATAGGCACACTCAAGTGGCAATGGGCAAGACATATCTGTCGAAGAGACGACGGTCGATGGGGAAGAAAAGTATTGGAATGGCGCCCAAGAACTGGCAGACGAAGCATCGGCCGAACCCCTACAAGATGGACTGACGATATAAGAAGAATAGCGGGAGTGACCTGGATGCGGAAGGCGGAGGATCGAAGAGGATGGAGACTCATGCGGGAGGCCTACGTTCAACAGTGGACGGACACAGGATGATGATGATGATGATATTAAAAGCAAAATATAACTTTGCTGTATGGTAATATAACACTCTCCTTATCATTCATCGTTCACTTTGTGTAATACCACTTAAAAACTATACTTTAAGACCGTATGGTATTAAAAATCAGGGATGGCGAACCATTTTATTAATTTTTTTTAATCCATGTCGCGGGTCATACAGGTTTAGTAATAAAAAAAATAAAGTATTACAGACTTCCATATTCTTCTTCATCTATGTTGAGATATAAAAAAATGTGGATAAACCCAGATTTTTAATTTATTTGGACACACTCAAAATGTAACTAAGTAACTAACGAACCACAATTTAAAAGATTACAATAATGATTCAAATATCAAATGGAGTAGTATATTTACCTAAAAATAACCAACAAATAAAACACCAATACGTGACTACTGGTTTCTGAATAATTATTCCATCATCAGGTCCTTAAAATGAAATTGTTACGGTCTGACATTTACTTACACAGAAATAAAATTTTGAAAGAGAGAAAGAAGTTTAATGAAACATGGGAATATTTTTGAAAGTGGACTTGAATTAATTTCAAACCGTTGTGTAAAGTCCCCCGCTGCAGGTACCAGACCAGGGTAATATTGAATAAATATAAGAGCATTTTTTTAAAAATTACCTAACGTTTATGTGACTCTGAAATCTAGATACGGCTTATGCAACACCGCTTATCATGACCCTACTCAGGCTTCAACTTTTTAAGTTCCATAGCCTATGCCTACTCGTGAGTGGATTAACTCTTTACGTTTAAAGTTACTTTAATTTCATGTAATTCATGAGTGAAAATTCTTGGCAAAAACACTCCCTCGAAAAAATCACTTAAATTTATATGATTCCCCCTTGTAATCGAACCCGGGACCTCCAGAACGTTAGCCGAGCGTGCTGACTATTACACTAAGGAGGCAGACAGAAATAAAAGTACAAAGCTTAAATTTAATAAGTAGGTACCTCGTAATACTTTTTTTTTAAAACTACAAAAATATGTGGGAACGCCATTCCATACTAATTTATAAAAAACCCACACACCCACGAGTAACGTGTTAAGTACGCATTATAAAATTATCATATTCATATGTGTGGAACAAAAATATAATAAAATGATAAATCTGTATTATGCGGAAGAGAAGATGTCTTCATAAAGCACCATCATTAAGTGTAGAATTCTTCAGACTAGCGCTTTGTCATAATGTTTACATATGTATGCATATATGTTAAGTAACATGTTAAAACCGGCCACATCTGTAATAAAATGTTGGGTAATATATCCAAAATTAAACACGGTTATTGGATTGATTTCTACTTTTATTTACATATATCGCTCACTCCTTTCAACAACGTCATATATATAAAAAAAAAAACTAGATTTTTCAGGAGATCGTTTTTATAGTTTAAGAATAAACATAATAAAATATATTAAATTATCAAGCCACTTATTAAATTTTTTCTGTGCAACAGATATTTTTAGGAAAAACCTGAAGACATTTTTCTAGTATATTTATAAAAATAATTAAACAATACCTTTTCTTCAATGTGCAAAAACAACACTTTGTGCCCTGTAGCGGGTAAATATTAAGTTAAACATATGCCGCTTTTGCTGGGATATAGTACATTTTCTGGGCATTCCGAAAACATGCACAACTGAAAATTTGCTTTTTTATATACTTATGACGTTGTTGAAATGTGACGCGTTTCGTGGTATTAAGATATCAAACACTGACTTATTGATAAATAAAAACACCCGTAATATGCGAATTTTTAAATATTATTAATTTATTTGTTTGTTTTAAACTTTACATTGGTGGGCTTCTTGTAAATGGGCAATATCTTCTAGCCAGGGGCGTGCATTCCATGTGGGCAGAAAGCAGTGCCTATCCTAATTTACCCGCGTGACATATAAAAACGCAAGCAGTACCTACCCTACCTTACTAAGTAGTACCTAGCTTAACTACTACCTACATCTACTGCCTACCCTATTAAGTAGGACCTAGCATTACTTACTACCTACCTCTACTACCTCTCCTAATGTATCAATAGTCTTTTTACAGTACTTTGATAATGCCCTGACAAGGTGAAACAATTGTCAAGATTTTTTAAAATGAATTATACAATGCATATTATTAGATTAAAACCAATATTTTTAGCTTTTCCACTTTATTTTTATTTGACCAGCGACCGGGTTTCGTCGTTACCGACATCATCAGACAGCTAAAAATATTGGTTTTAATCTAATAATATATTAAAAATGCAATTCCATCACGAAGTGTCAGTGGATAATATAAATCTATTGAATTATACAACTTCGTAGACCCTAAAAATCAGTGTTTGAGTTCAATATATAAAATATCAATGATGGAATCCTACAAATTAAATGCCATATCAGTAAATACGCAAAACATACAATTAGTTTAATTGATAAATAAAAACATATTTAAACAAAAAGACAAATTGATATACTCATTTAAAAATGCGATAATACCACGTCGTTTGCTCTCAAATAATTAAAAAGGTATATTCCGATCCCTCATATTTGGATGTGTCTGATTTTGAAATATGTCGAGACGAATGTAGTCCGTGGGTACTTAATGAAGCAGGAAACACCGCCGCGATGTTGCGAAGGTTAAAAGTCGAACACAACAGCGTTTCGATTTTATTAATAAATGCGTGTTTTCACAAAAGGCCAATAAATCAATCATCCTTTGCTTTTAATTGTCGATTTAATAAAATAAAAAATAAATAAAAAACTGGTATTGATTCGGATACATTTTGCTTTGTTTGTGTTTCGATTTTTAAGAGGGGAGTATTTTTCACAACTTAAAAATATTAAAAGGATGTTTTCTAGCGTTTTTCGAACATGTGAATATAATCCAGGAATAATGAAAAAAAAAATCAGCTTAAAATCTTCATCCTATATTTAAAACGATAATATAAATGTTAATCACTTCGGAATATTGTTGAGCAGATGGTAGGTTGCCGATACAAAATTTAAAAAATGTGCCTTCAAAGGAAATAATTAATTAGAACCGTTAATATAAACATAAAATATTTTGAGTGTGTCCAAATTCGGACCTCACACACAAATAAAAGAGTTTATGTTTGATAAAAAGCTTATCTCATCTCACTATAGATGTCTCTAGTGAAGTTCTAGTAAATTTAAGGATTTCGTTTCGAAATTAAACAATACACATATTATGAAGTTCCAAGAATTTGAGTTGTGTGGTTGTCAATCACGGGTAGAATTGAGGAATGTTACACGTGTGTTAAGTGATCATTCCTTGTCTTATATTATATCGCTCACTCCTTTCAACAACGTCATATATTATATGAAAAAAAAAAAATTGGTTGTGCATGTTTTCGGAATGCCCAGAAAATGTACTATATCCCAGCGAAAGCGGCATATTTTAAACTTAATATTTACCCGCTACAGAGCAGAAAGTGTTGTTTTTGCATTTTGAAGAAAAAGTATTGTTTAATTATTTATTTAAATATACTAAATATTTTTTCAAATGGAGAAAAAACATTCAGGTTTTACCCAAAAAGATCTGTTGCACAGTAAAAGTTGAATAAGTGGCTTGATATTTATTTTTATTACGTTTTATCATATTTAAAAACTTTAAACTTTAAAAACGATCTCCTGAAAAATAAAGTTTTTTTTTTATATTTGACGTTGTTGAAAGGAGTGAGCGATATGTTCGTCTTTTTTTATATGCTTCAGAAGAGATTATTATTTTATACAACAATTATGATGATTAAAGAAAACACTTCATTTTTTACCACTTGAGTTTTATTATAGACTACATGTTTCAGAAGTTAAACTTCCATCATTCAGGTCTGTATAATAACTAAAATATAAATTAAAATATAATATAAATTAAATCACTCTCATAAATTAAAATTATTACACCTTGCTCCATATAAAGGCCAAATTATGAATTATCTTGAAAATTTAGAAATCCAAAAAAAACTGAATTCTAATAATAATTTATTAAATAATATATTGTTTCAAAATTCTTCACCTTTGCTTTCCATTTTTCCTTTGTTTTCAAACTCCGTCCCTTGACTAACCTCTTCCCCTTACTTTCCCACTCCTTATTTATAGAACAATTTTATATTTTATATTTAAGTTATTATACAGACCTGAATGATGGAAGTTTAACTTCTGAAACATGTAGTCTATAATAAAACTCAAGTGGTAAAAAACGAAGTGTTTTCTTTAATCATTGTAACATGTCTTACCACAAAGTTAATGCCGAAAACATAAATAAAATAACATAGAACTGTATTCTTAACTCAATATTCACATATTAAATATGTTTTAATAGTCATCATCCAGGAAATATATAATTTATAATTGAATTAAGGAATTTAAATTAGTGCCTACATTATGAGATGTTACACTGTAATGTATTAAAAACATTTTTTTAAAAGATGCGCACTAAACAAGATTTTTTGTTGATTGATTAATGTCTTGATTTATTATTTAAAATACAAGTTTTTATTATTAGCATAAAACATTTTTCGTTAAATATCTATTTTCCCATTATCTATGTTGATATGCCAAAATGCAATAGTTAGTTTAAATTTTGACATCTCATCATAAATGAAGAATTATATGGAAATATGAAAAATATAGTTAAAATATTTTTGTAATTCCAACCCTTATATATATATATATATATATATATATATATATATGTATATATATATATATATATATATATATATATATATATATTTATATATATACATATATATATATATATATATATATATATATATATATATATATATATATATATATATATATATATATATATATATATATATATATATATATATATATATATATATATATATATATATATATATATATATATGTATATATATAAATATATATATATATATATATATATATATATATATATATATATAAATATATATATATATATATATATATATATATATATATATATATATATATATATATATATATATATATATATATATATATATATATATTTATATATATATATATATATATATATATATATATATATATATATATATATATATATATATAAATATATATATATATATATATATATATATATATATATATATAAATATATATATAAATATATATATATATATATATATATATATATATATATATATATATATATATATATATATATATATATATATATATATATATATATATATATATATAAATATATATATAAATATATATATATATATATATGTATATATATAAATATATATATATAAATATATATATATATATATATATATAAATATATATATATATATATATATATATATATATATATATATATATATATATATATATATATATATATATATGTATATATATATATATATATATATATATATATATATATATATATATATATATATATATAAATATATATATATATATAAATATATATATATATATATTTATATATATATATATATATATATATATAAATATATATATATATATATATATATATATATATATATATATATATATATATATATATATATATATATATATATATATATATATATATATATATATATATATATATATATATATATATATATAAATATATATATATATATATATATAATATATATTCTCTTTATTTTAAATTCTTTTGCATTTCACAATATATTATAATTACAAGTACAAACAAATTCATTCATTTCATTCAAACCCTTATCCGCACTCCAATAGTGCATAGGGCACTGCATCATACAAACGCAGTGTTATCTTGATCGTTAACACACGAAGGAAAGGTGATCAGCCCTCCGCTTCAGGTACCAGTCCAGGGTAATATAGAATAAATATTAGAGTGGAAAAATCACATATATTTATTTGACCCCCCCTGGGAATCGAACCCGGGACCTCCAGAACGATAGCCGAGCGTGCTGACCATTACACTACGGAGGCGGTGGTATTTACCAGGTAAAAAAGGTCCAATTTAATATTTTCATTTTAACATCTCAACGTAGACGAAGAAGAGTATAAAAGTATGGATATTCAAAGGGCTTTTATAGAAAGGAAGAATTATACTTGTTTCATCAAATTGAAACACGTTTAAAATTGTAATTTTTCAACAATCACCGCTTTTGTATATGAAAATTTATCTATGGATTTTTAAGCATTATTCCGTAAATTAGCACAAACCAGTCGTGTCACATACTGTCAGCAGGTACTTATAATAAAATATTTATAATCATTTATTCAGTAAACGTTTATTTTGAATACTTAAATATATTTATAAAATATATCGTTCACTCCTTTCAAGAAAGTCATAAATCAAAAATCGTCAATTTTCAGTTGTGCATGTTTTCAAAATGTCCAGAAAATGTACTATTTCCCAGCAAAAATGGCATATTTTTAACTTAATATTTACCCGCTACAGGGCAGAAAGTGTTGTTTTGCATTTTGAAGAAAAGGTATTGTTTAATTATTTTTTTAAATATACTTAATATTTTTCAAATGGAGAAAAAACCTTCAGGTTTTACTTAAAAAGATGTGTTGCAAAGTAAAAAGTTCAATAAGTGGCTTGATATTTATTTTTAATGCATTGTATTTTATTTTTAAACTTTAAAAACGTTCTCCTGAAAAATCAAGTTTTTTGATTTATGACGTTCTTGCAAGGAGTGAGCGATATGTATATTTAATGCTCTATGAATTCCCACGGACTATACAATAAGGATAAATTATTGAATAAAAATATGCAGTTTGAATATATCTAAGTATTGCATAATATAATTACATAATAACATATTTTTCTCCGCCTCCGTAGTGTATTGGTCAGCACACTCGTCTACCGCACTGGAGGTCCTGGATTCGATTCCCAAGTAGAAGGGGGGTCAAATAAATATAAGTGTTTTTTTTCACTCTTATATTTATTCAATGGACTGGTACCTGAAGCGGAGGGCTGATCGCCTTTCCTTCGTGTGTTAACGACTAAGATAACACTGCTTTTTTATGCGTTGTCCTATGCACCATCGGGTGCGGATGAGGGTTTGAAGAAGAATATAAAAAAGAAAATATTAAAACATTTTAAATTTTTATCAGAAGATGAAAAAATCTGTAAGTTTTCGAAACTAGTCGTGTATATAAATAAAACTCAATAAGTGGTGTATTCAAGGGTTTAATTTTTAAAAAATTGTTTAAAATTGTAATATAAAAAAATGTATATGTATGTATTTGTCCGCCTCCGTAGTGTAATGGTCAGCACGCTCGGCTACCGTTCTGGAGGTCCCGGGTTCGATTCCCAAGGGGGGTAAAAATAAATATAAGTGATTTTTTCACTGTAATATTTATTCAATATTACCATGGACTGGTACCTGAAGCGGAGGGCTGATCACCTTTCCTTCATAAGTAAAAAAACGATCATGATTACACTGCGTTTATAAGACACAGTGCCCTATGCACCATTGGGGTGCGGATTAGGGTTTTATTATTATTTTATTATTATTTATGTTAATAAAAAAAATAAGAGCGGAGGAACACTGAAGAATACTTGGCATTTTCAATTAACCTATACAATGCACATTGTTTACTGTATGTATTGTATGTAGCACATAATATTGTTTATATAATCGTCTCGGACCATAGAGCACCATGAACATTCCATGGCGGTTGTGCTTTTTCGTGCTGTTTTCAGTTCCGCTACTACGGAAAAATAATACTCAACCTATATAGCACGGAAGTGCACATTTCTTTCCTCCAATAAAATAATGCGATTCAATAAGATTTCACTATCACTCTTGCTTTCGATAAAAGAGATATCGAAGAATTAAAAAAAATGAGCGGGTTTGTTCAATTCGTTGCTCTGTTTGCAGTGTAGCAAATACAGGCGGACCTCATCTTTCGCACATTCGACTTTCGCACAATTCGCTATTTCGCACATTAAAAAAAAACTTTTTGGAAATAATGCAAAAATGTTTTGTTTTTCTTGTGCAGTTGCTTCTCTTTCATACTAAAAAATGCGTATGAACCGGATTCGTACTGTGAAAAGTATTATGTACGTACTGAATTATAACATAACGCTCACTCCTTTCAACAACGTCATATATCGACAATAAAAATCGACAATTTTCAGTTGTGCATGTTTTCGGAATGCCCAGAAAATGTACTATATCCCAGCAAAAGCGGCATATTTTTAACTTGATATTTACCCGCTACAGGGCAGAAAGTGTTGTTTCTGCATTTTGAAGATAAGGTATTGTTTTACTATTTTTTTTAAATATAATAATAGTAAAACCCTTATCTGCACCCCAACGGTGCATAGGGCACTGTGTCGTATAAACGCAGTGTTATCTTGATCGATTACACATGAAGGAAAGGTGATCAGCCCTCCGCTTCAGGTACCAGTCCATGGTAATATTGAATAAATATTAGAGTGAAAAAATCACTTATATTTATTTTACCCCCCTTGGGAGTCGAACCCGGGAACTCCAGAACGGTAGCCGAGCATGCTGTCCAATACACTACGGAGGTGGACTAAAAATAAACTAAATATTTTTACTTTTAAATATACTAAATATTTTTCAAATGGAGAAAAGACATTCAGGTTTTACCTAAAAAGATCTGTTGCATAGTAAAAAGTTCAATAAGTGGCTTGATATTTATTTTTAATACATATTATTATATTTTTAAACTTTTAAAACGATCTCCTGAAAAATCAAGTTTTTTGATTTATGACGTTCTTGAAAGGAGTGAACGACGTGTAAAATTTACCAATTTTACCCATTATTGAACAACCACACTACTCAAATTCTTGGAAGTTCTATGTATATGAACAAATTTCGAAACGTTGTTCTTGAATCACCAGAACTTCACTAGAGACATATATTAGTGAGATGAAAAGAAGCTTTTTATTGAGCAGAAACTCTTTTATTAGTATTTGAGGTCCGAACTTGGACACACTCAAAATGTTGTAAAGAAACATTTTATGTTCATACTAACGGTTCTAATTAATTATTTCCTTTGAAGGCATATTTTTTTAATTTTGTATCGGCAATATATATACCATCTGCTCAACAATATCCCCAAGAGATTAACATTTATATTGTTGTTTTAAAAATAGGATGAAGACAGCTGATTTTTTTCAGGTTTTTTATTACAATCATTAAAAGCGGGAAAATTCCGACACTCGTTTTATAAGATCATTGACATTTGGCAACATTCATTTTGTATTCAATTGTGCTACTCACAATGGCTTCTACGTTTTCATCAATATACCTAATAAAACGATCCAAACTTATCAATCGCAAGGGTGTTTGTTGTCTTTCACCGCGGCCACATTCTGCGATGGTAACACAACATAAATTTAAGGATATTATTTTTTGACATCTCATCAAAGATGAAGAAGAATATGAAAGTCTGGGCATTTACGAGGCTGACGACCGTCATCGGCTGGTTTAAGTGATCACTTTACACACGCGTAACATTCACCAATTCTACCCATTATTGAAAACCACACTACTCAAATTCTTGGAAGCTCTATATATATGAACCAATTTAGAAACCTTGTTCTTGAATCACTAGAACTTCACTAGAGACATCTATTGATGAGATGTAAAGAAGCTTTTTATTAAGCAGAAACTCTTATATTAGTATGTGAGGTCCGAATCCTGGATTATAATCACACACATGAGAAACGCCAGAAAATACCATTTTCATTTTTATTATATAAGCTTATAATTTGACCAGATAATTTATTTACAACATTTTGAGTGTGTCCAAATACTTGTTCACAAAATCTGGATTATAATCCTGATTTTGTGGACAAGTATTTGGACACACTCAAAATGTTGTAAATTTAAGGAGCTTAATTGGGATGTTTTGAAGCATGCACCTTACTCTCCTTCTGATTTTCCATCTTTTTATCTTTACAAAATGATTTAAATGGAAAAAAATAAACAACGGGCGAGGTGAAAACAGCACTAGACGCGTTCTTTGCATCGAAACCCGAAAGTTTCTATTCATATGTTAAAAAAAATGACAGATGGAAGAAAGTCGTTTAAAATAATTAAAAATATGTAATTTACTAAATGTGTAATTTGCAGTGTAATGGTCAGCACGCTCGGCTACCGTTCTGGAGGTCCCGGGTTGGATTCCCAGGGAGGTAAAATAAATATAAGTGATTTTTTCATTATAATATTTATTCGATATTACCCTGGACTGGTACCTGAAGCGGAGGGCTGATCACCTTTCCTTCATGTGTAAACGATCAAGATAACACTGCGTTTATATGAAGCAGTGCCCTATGCACCATTGGGGTGCGGATAAGGGTATTATATATAATTAACTAAATTAGTAAAGTATATGCGAAAAATATCATTTTTGTTTTCTCGACAAAATACGACGTTACTTATACATCAAGCTAATGCAATGTTTTAATTGAGTGATTATTCATACTGGAACCCTTTGTAATTTACGTTTGTTTGTTTATATTTTTTACATTTAAATTTAGTTTTTAAGTGTGGTGTAGTTGTCAATCTTGGGTAGAATTGGTGAAAGTTGCAAGTGTGAAAAGTTACCACTTTACCAGCCTATGACAGGTCAAAAGTCCTGTAAATACCCTGACTTTCATATTCTTCTTCATCTAGATTAAGTTGTTTAAACCTTTTTATAGATGTTTTACTTTGTAAATACCACTCTTTCGTAAAATCTATTGGACACGTGTTTCGAAGCATTCCGCTTCATTTTCAAACACCGTATATAATGCGGAATGCATCGAAACACATAATAGATTTTTTGAAACAGTAGTATCTACCAAGTAAAATTTAAATTAAAAATGGGTAAATATTACCACAAGTGACTACCGAATCAATTTATATTATTTATTGATTCGGCATTAACTTTGTGGAATGACATGATTATTTTATTCAAATTAAACACTTCAATATACCACTTTATCGAGTTTTATTTTTATTTACGACTAGTTTCGAAAACGACAGTTGTTTTCATCTTCTGGTACAAATTAAAACATTAAGTTTTAATTTGTACCAGAAGATGAAAACAACTGTCGTTTTCGAAACTAGTCGTAAATAAAAATAAAACTCGATAAAGTTGTTTATTCAAGTGTTTAAATTTAATAAAATAATCATGAAATTTATGGTGTTTTTTTCAAATTTATCTTGACTTTGAAATGAGGCCAACGCAGAAGGTAAAAATACCCTACCCGTCCTTACGCATCAATTCACCGAACAGGTAGAAATACCTTTCCCGTCCGAAGTGTGTTAATAACTTCTGAACAGATAACAGGTCAGGCCCTATTTCACGATGAAACATCCGTATTTAAGTTTTGAAAACTTCCTTTAATTTGATGTACCATTCGGAACAGTTAGTATAGTATTGTGTCATACCTTAGCAGTACATACTGTTATGTGAGCAAAAGAAAGTACATATAGTACTAAAGTAGGCTCGCCTGCGTCACTGTTCCGCGAGTCAATGAAAATGAAAGTAAGGACGGAAAGGTCAAGACTCACTGCATGGGGAATTCGGTGAACTCATTACGAAAACTATCGAATAGTGCTGCGTAAGTCACCATAATGAGAGTATGGATCAAGAGCTGAGTAGAATTCAAAATGGCACCTGCCACATGAAGATTGTTTTACTGATATCGCTCACTCCTTTCAACAACGTCATATATCAAAAATCGTCAATTTTCAGTTGTGCATGTTATCGAAATGCCCAGAAAATGTGCTAAATGCCAGCAAAAGCGGCATATTTTTAACTTAATATTTACCCGCTACAGGGAAGAAAGTGTTGTTTTTGCATTTTGAAGGAAACGTATTGTTTAATTGTTTTTGTAAATATTCTTAATATTTTTCAAATGGAGAAAAAACATTCAGGTTTTACCTAAAAAGATTCGATGCGCAGTAAAAACTTCAATTAGTGGCTTGATATTTATTTTTCAAACGTTTTATTACATATTTAAACTTTAAAAATGATCTCTTTAATTTTTTCTTTATACTTAATACTTCTTTATATTTATTTTTCCAAGGTTTAATTTTATATTTAAACTTTAAAAATTATCTTTTGAAAAATAAAGTTTTTCTATTTATGACGTTGTTGAAAGGAGTGAACGGTATAACGGTACATATAATTAGTCATAAATTAAATTTTATATCTAGGATTCCGTCTAACGGAGTCCTGGTTCCAACTCTAATGTATGGAAGTGAAACATGGAGTTGGCAAAAGAAGGATGAAAGTAGACTGAATGCAGTCGAAATGCGATCTCTCAGAAGAATGTGTAACAAAACGATGTATGATAGATGTGCGAATAGTGAAATAAGGAAGGAATGCAAAGCTGAGATAAGCATTATCGATAAAATTAAGAAAGGTGTGTTGAGATGGTTTGGACATGTAGAACGAATGAGTGAGGAAAGAACGGTAAAACAAATTTATGAGGCGAATGTAAGTGGTAAAAAGAGCAGAGGAAGACCGAGAAAAACATGGCACGATCGGGTATGCCAAATACTTGAAAGTGGTCAGGTTAGGAGTCGTAACAATCGGCGAGTATGTATGAGGAGATGCATGAACGTGGAAGAGGCGAATAATGTTTGCAAAGACAGAGTGGTGTGGCGTTCTATTATCTCTGCCTACCCCTGCGGGGAAGCGGCGTGATGGTTAGTTAGTTAGTTTTATTAAATAAACTTTGTTTTTATCTTTGGTGTATCTCTAAAATTTATTGATTTGGCAGGTGTACCTTGAACAGAAAAAGTTCGCGGAACACTATCGAGTCAACTCTACACTATTTCATGCAGTGCCCTATGTACCATAGTTGCGAATGAGAAGAAAACAACAAGAGGGGTTATTTAGGCACACATTGTCATTTCGCAAGTACCTATTCGGCGAAATTACGTATTGTTATTAGGTGGGATACAATGCCCTTTGGCTAGACGAGGAATAACGACATAGCAAAACATGAAAGGTCTATTATATATACAATATATATATATATATATATATATATATATATATATATATATATATATATATATATATATATATATATATATATATATATAACGTGGTAATATTTTCCTTTTGAAAATTAAGTGTAAATAATATGTAAAGTGGGTGTATAATAATAAAATAAACAATGTGTTGCTTTGTAATTAAAGTTTATTCTTAATTTATCTTTATAATAATTTTTATATCTATCTATCTATCTATCTATCTGATTCTGACAGTTAATAATATTATCGGAAGTCTTTTGTTTTCTTCTGAGCGACGCATGCGGCATCTGGTGGTAGAACTGTTTTATGTAGGTACTTTTTGTAAGTACTTAATAAAATGTATAGGTAGGTACCTAGTTATTTTATTACATATATATATATATATATATATATATATATATATATATATATATATATATATATATATATATATATGTATATATATATAAATATATATATATATATATATATATATATATATATATATATATATATATATATATATATATATATATATATATATATATATATATATATATATATATATATATATATATATATATATATATATATATATATATATATATATATATATATATTAAAGTTTTTTCTATTTATGACGTTGTTGAAAGGAGTGAACGGTATAACGGTACATATAATTAGTCATAAATTAAATTTTATATCTAGGATTCCGTCTACTATTGTTTGTAGGAAATTTAATTGATCCTCCGAGATCTTGTTCATATTAACATAAGACGCTTCTTTCCTTATTAACATATCTTGATTCCCACTTCAAAGTAACGAAACCACTTTTAGAATTGAGTAGTCCACTTGCAAACCAAGCTATGTCAAAAAAATAACTTTCTTATCTAATGGCGGCAATCGGTAGAAGGTTAATTTTTTTTTAAATTCATGTACAGAAAATAAATAAGTACATTGGCTTATTGCTAAAATGCGATATCTTCCAATCAACCAAGAACAGACTACAGTAGTGATATTGGTTAAAACGTTTGATACCATATATAGCTGTTTGCAATCAGAGGGTAGATAGTACTTGAACATTAAAAAAAACATAAATTACAAATTGATGATAGATAATAAGGAAAAACGGAGTTTAGGGAAGGAGGTAGAGGGAAAACTAAGGGAGGAGGTTTGATGGACAGTTAGGAATCTAATGACAGAGAGTAATGTAAATATTAACGTCTGTGTTTAACATAATCTGCCAAAATTCATTAAATTACGAGTAAAGTGTTATAGAAAAATCAAAACTGTTGCGAAACGCATTATGCCGATCGACAATTCACTTTCAAAAATCTCTTAATCACTGTAGTCACTTAAGGAACGGGATTTTTCGTAAAAGGAAACGTAGATAATAATGCTGACGTGCTTTGAAGTAATAATTATATGATAAATAAATCTTTGATGAGATGTCAAAAAATAATATGAAAATAACTCCTGTAATTGGAGATAATCCAGATTTTGTGAACAAGTATTTGGACACACTCAAAATGTTGTAAATGATTAATAAACGTTTTATCTGAATTAAAATTTTAATGTATTTCAAAATTTTAGAAAATAGTCGTGCATAATAAAAATAAAACTTATTAAGTGGTTATTACGAATGTTTGATTAAAAATATAAAATATTATTATAAAAAAAAAATACACAACATATACTATATTAAAAAAATTGTGTTTGATTTAACAATTAATACATAAATATAAGGATAAAAAATATCAGTTTTCTCAGCTAATTGCTTTTTTAACATAACGTGATTTGCAAGTGGACTGCTCAATTAATTTAACAAAGTTCTAAATCACCGCAATAAAGTTTGTCATTTTAATTTATCTTCCTATAGCCCATCCTGATTCATGACACAAACCGCCATAGCTAAATATAAGCATGGGAGTGCCGGATTTTTATGGAAATAAGCCATTGATGTTTTTGTGAGAATTTCGCCATGTGTTCGAATAATTTGATAAGGTTGGCGGAAAGATGGGAAGAGGAATGTGCGGAAAAACGTCTGCTTAAAGCACCATTTATATGTACATACACACATATATATATATATATATATATATATATATATATATATATATATATATATATATATATATATATATATATATATATATATATATATATATATATTATATATATATGTATATATATATATATATGTATATATATATATATATATATATATATATATATATATATATATATATATATATATATATATATATATATATATATATATATATATATATATATATATATATATATATATATATATATATATATATATATATATATATATATATATATATATATATATATATATATATATATTTATATATATATATATATATATATTTATATATATATGTATATATATATATATATATATATATATATATATATATATATATATATATAAATATATATATATATATATATATATATATATATATATATATATATATATATATATATATATATATATATATATATATATATATATATATATATATATATTATATATATATATATATATATATATATATATATATATATATATATATATATATATATATATATATATATATTTATATATATATATATATATATATATATATATATATATTTATATATATATATATATATATATATATATATATATATACAATATATATATATATATATATATATATATATATATATATATATATATATATATATATATATATATATATATATATATATATATATTATATATATATATATATATATATATATATATATATATTTATATATATATATATATATATATACATATATATATACATATATATATATATATATATATATATATATATATATATATATATATATATATATATATATATATATATATATATATATATATATATATATATATATATATATACAGTGGGTGGCCATATTATTAGGGACACTTCGAATTTCCTGTAATTTTCATTATTAAATGAATTTAATGAGCAAATAATTTGGTTTTTTGAATATTTTTTTATTGATTGGGGTGCTTTATTTAGAATTTAGAAACTTTATTATCATGGATTTAATAATACCAATTTATTTTTTATCATAATAAGTGATTATTCAACAATTTCGAAAAAATCTTAATTTTTAGTAATAACACCCTTTGCTGCGATTACAACCTCCAAACGTCAGGGCATACTTTTAATGCAGATTTTTGCATTGTACCAGAGATATGGGTTATTATGCCATACTCTGATAAGAGTTTCTATCATTTGCCGCTTAGTGGTGATGACTTCTTTGGCAATCTCACGTTTCGTTAATTCCCAAAGATTTTCAATGGGGTTCATATCCAGCTAATTCCCCGGGTAAGGCAAAACACAGAGGTTTTTTTCAGCCAGGAATGTGATAACACTCCTGGCTTTATGACACAATACCGAGTCATGCATTAACACATACTTTTCATCGCCAGGGAACCATTCTTGAGCCTCGGCTGGAGTCGACTTTTCAGTACTCGCTGGTACTATTCTTGCCTCATGGTCCCTTCCATGATAAAGAGGCATCCCATACCCTTAAATGAGATTACGGACCACAACATTATGCTAACAGGGTATTTTTAACCATCTCCACAAGGCAGTCTGGGTGGAATTTTTCTCCTGGGCTACGTCGGAAAAATAAAGTTTTTCCCACCAAATTTTTTAATGTTGACTCGTCCAAGAAGCAGACCTGTAATGTATTACCATAATTGCAAAAATACATATATTTTTTATCTTCTTAATTTATTATACGAATACAAGCCATAAATATTCGAATCTAGTACAAAACAGTTACATTCCGGTGTTCTTTGGCCCATAGGAGTCGTTTTTTCATCATGCCTCAGTCAGGCGTAGTTTTTTGGTTGGACGTCGACCCATTAGATTTACTTCAACTAACCGTCTCTGAACTGTCCTTTTGGATACGTTGATTCCTTCATCGTTTACCAACAGAAATTAACAACAATTAGACAATCAACAGACTTTTTACGATTTTGGAAATAGATGTCCCTGATTTTATGGGCACCACGAGGAGTTGTGATGCTTTTTCTGCCTTTTTTTCCAACGCGGGCTGATTCTAGACGCAGGTTTTTATCAATTTTTCTTTAAATCCGATGGACTCCTGACTTCGAAACATCTGTAAGTGCTACTATTTCTCTCTGGAAATATGTGGAATGAAGTAGTAAGGTTATAACTTCCCTATATTTTCTCGGAGATATGTTTGAAGACTTGCCCATACTAAAATTGAGAATATTATGGTTCAGTTCAAACTAAATTGAATTTTATTTAAAAATTCATTGAAATTAACTCATTGAATTAGCAAAACTAATAAATTATTAAACAACACTTACGTTTTTATAGTCTTGAACTCAAAAAACTTACAGAAAAATGGTTTAAAAAAATATTAACTGAGCTCATACCAATATCATTTTTCACTAATCAACATCCAAATGAAAAAAAACTTAGTTTTTTGATATTTCACAGTATTGATATATCTTTAAAACAATAATTATGATACCAGCAACAAAAATACAAAAGAAAAAATAATTAAAACTTATTAATTTGACCAAAAAATTCATTTAAACTTGAAAATTACAAAAAAGTACAAGTGTCCCTAATAATTTGGCCACCCACTGTATATATATATATATATGTATGTATATATGCAATTGAAGTAAGCAAATGCCAAGATGCACCGCCATGATCAATGTTTGGTTTTGCGTGTATTGCTGTAAATTTCAACAGATGGTGCTGCCATTGCGGTCATAAGAGCACATATCACAAAAAAAGCGTAATAATTACACGTATTAGAAATGTGCGCGTTACATCTTCTTTCTTTTTCATTTAACTTCCAGACTGAATCACAGCATTGCGTTGCCGGGTGCGGCTAGTTTCAATAACAGTTATTTAACAACAGGTAACTACGCGACGTAAAGTAAACTATGTATATACAGAGTGGTACGAAACTATTCGCCCTATCGGAAGATGTTATTATTTAGGCAAATAGCCTCATACGTCAATTATATTTGACTTTTGTGAGCTGCAGTATACAAACAGATTGATAAAACGGGCACAAATGTGTATCAATCCTGGCGGCAGCCACTTGACGGAAATCATCTTTTCCACTTAACAGAAAAAAAATCAAAAATCCGAGTTAAAATTTTCACCGCTCTAAAAATAAATATTGAAATTTTTATTCAAAAACAAAATTGGAAGATTAATTTTGCGCCACCTTAAATCTGTTTGTATATTGCAGCTGTCTAGTTCATAAATGTAAAATATTATTGACGTACGACGCCATTTGCAAAAATTAAAACTTTATCTACTTATAAAGTGATTCAATAATTAAAATGTAAGTTTGTTTTAAAATCACTTTTATAATTAAGTTATAACACGATTATAATTAAGTTATGATAAAATATTTATAGTGATTTCAAAACAAAGTTACAATTTAATTATAAAATGGAAAATTACAAAGTTAGTGCTTCAAATATAAATTATAAAGTGATTTAATTTTGTGCCACCCTGTAAAATGATTGCATAAGAAGTTCGCGAGTACGAGTGGAAAGTACGGCTAACATTGTGAACTTTCCCTCTCCAGGGAATTCGACCTCAAACATATCTCTCTCGTTATTTCATGATATTTACCGTGAGCAGTTAGTAGGTTAAAATATTGTCATTATATAATGGGACATGTTTCTTCGGATAGCATAATGCTGGGAACAGAGTGAATGTTGCACTGGATTCAATTTATTAATCGATTGGATATTTAAATAGCGCCGTTTTCGTGGGAAATCACCTCAGGACATTGAGGAAAATCCATCAGAGAATACATATATTGAAGAATATTATTTTTCACATTTCATCACAGATGAAGAAGAATATAGAAGTCTGGGCGTTTACGGGGCTGATGACCGTCATAGGCCGGTTTAAGTGATCGCTTTACACACGTGTAACATTCACCAATTCTACCCATTATTGATAACCACACTACTCAAATTCTTAGAAGTTTTATATATATATATATATATATATATATATATATATATATATATATATATATATATATATATATATATATATATATATATATATATATATATATATATATATATATATATATATATATATATATATATATATATATATATATATATATATATATATATATATATATATATATATATATATATTTAATAATAATAATAATAAATCCCTTACCGCACCCCAATGGTGCATAGGGCACTGCTTCATAGAAACGCAGTGTTATCTTGATCGATTACACATGAAGGAAAGGTGATCAGCCCTCCACTTCAGGTACCAGTCCAGTGTAATATTGAATAAATCATTTAATATATATATTGGGTTGATGCAAAAGTAATGACCGTTTTTTATGATCCCAGGTAAAAAAATTTTTTTTCATAAATTATGAATAGTATCTTCTTTTTTTATGATTCCATTGTATAAAGGATGCTTTCCCTCTACTTTCTATTCAGTTTTGGCCTGGCCAGAGTACAGTAGTAACCCCTTGTATTTTTTCAAAATGTCGTTCGATAAAGTGCATTTACGTATTGTTTACTTTATGAATTCCGTAAAGACAATACTGCGAGTGTGGCAACCAAAAACATTTGTGAAGTGTATGGAGCAGATGTCATCAAAGTTCGACAGGTACGAAGATAGTTTTCAAAATTCCGATCTGGAGATTTTTCACTCATTGATAAACCACGTACCGGGTGGCCATTGAAGTCTGATGACGACGAATTAAAAGTCATAATTGACACCAATCCACGTCTAACCATCAGGGAGATTATGTCAATGATGAGAGTCAACCAAACAATCGCATTAAGACATTTGAAGCGTATGGAAATGGTTTCGCGGTGCGACGTTTGGATACCTCATCAATTGTCGGCTGCCAATTTATTGAATCGTGTTTTAACGCGCGTTGCTTTGAGTGCGAGACAAAAACATGAACCTTTTTTGCATCGTTTGGTGACGGGAGATGAGAAATGGGTCGTGTACTACAACGTGACAAGAAAAAGACATTGGACAAGCCCCATTAACAACTTCGAAGGCCGAAATCCATAAAAAAGTTATACTTTGTGTTTGGTGGAATAATAAGGGTATTGTGTATTTTGAACTCTTGGAACACGATAAGACAAGAACAGCAGAACGATATTGTCAGCAATTATCCAAATTGAACATGGTCCTTCAAAAGGATAGACCAGAATTGGTAAACAGAAAAGGGGTAGTGTTTCATCACGACAACGCGCGACCACATGTGGCTATGATGACCCAACACAAGCTAAATGAGTTAAATTGGGATGTTATCAAGCATCCACTGTATTTTCCAGATCTTGTTCTTTCTGATTTTTATTTATTGCGATCACTGCGAAAAAATTTTAATGATGAAAAAAATTATTCAATAGAGCAGGTAAAAACATCCCTTACTTCATTTTTCGCATTAAAATCCGCGGAATTTTATACTACTGGTATTAATAAGTTGATATAAAGATGGAAGAAGGTTATAAGAACTGATGAAAATTTTATAATTTCTTAAATAAATAATACACAAGAAAAATTAAAAAAAAAAAATATATGTAAAAAACGGTCAAAACTTTTGCATCAACCCAATATATATATATATATATATATATATATATATATATATATATATATATATATATATATATATATATATATATATATATATATATATATATATATATATATATATATATATATATATATATATATATATATATATATATAATATTTATATATATATATATATATATATATATATATATATATATATTTTTTTTTTTTTATTTTTTTTTTTTTTATACATATATATATATATGAACCAATTTTAAAACATCGTTCTTGAATCACTAGAACTTCGCTAGAGACATCTATAGTTATGTAGTATATATAGTACTGGTAAATAGAGATAAAAAGAAGCTTTTTATTGGGGACAAACTCTTATATTCTTTTACAAACTTGTATATACTTGATCCTTTTCAGAATCACATTTCGCATTAAACATAATATGTTATACATATATGTTTTCGCATTATATTACTTTTATAATAAAAACAAATATTAGATTTCTTGATTTAATTACTGACAAGTCAAATCATTGAAATAAAATCGCACACCGAAGTAACTTCATTGCTAACTTAGAATCATTGAACTGTAAAAATTAAGGCCTTTAGCGACAAAGCCTAGAATTTTCATTCATGAATCACAAGGAATTATAGTAACTTTAAACATAATGTGTAAATCCAATCACGAGTAGGTATAGGCAATAAAGCTTATAAAGTTGAAGCCTAATTAGGGCTACAATAAGCGGTTTTGCATAAGCCGTAGCTAGATTTTTGAGTCACTTGTACGTAGGTAATTAAAAAATACTAATAAGCTTAATATATCTTCAGGGCTGTTCAATTAGTACTGTGATCGGAGTGAAGGACTCTTGACCGTGAGATCATCTCCACGTACAATTTACACCATTCTTCACAATTTACAGATATTTTTGTTTGTTTTCTGGTAGCAAACGGTCAATAAATAGGTAGCAAACGGTCAATAAACCTACAAATTATAGTGAAACCTCGGGCAACGAATGACCTCGTATTACGAATAATTCCGGTAAACGACAAAAATCGTTTCATCAATTGATTCGGTAATCACTTTGTAGTAATATATATCCATTTTTACTTGGTAAATACCACTTTTTCTTAAAACCTATTGTGATACATCGCTCACTCCTTTTAACAACGTCATATATCAAGAAGCTTGATTTTTCAGGAGATCGTTTTGAAAGTTTAAAAATATAATGAAACGTATAAAAAATAAATATCAAGCTACTTATTGAACTTTTTACAGTGCAACAGATCTTTTTAGGTAAAACCTGAATGTTTTTTCTCCATTTGAAAAATATTTAGTATGTTTAAAAAATTATTAAGCAATACCTTTTCGTCAAAATGCAAAAATAACACTTTCTGGACTGTAGCGGGTAAAAATTAATTAAAAAATATGCCGCTTTTGCTGGGATACAGTACATTTTCTGGGCATTTCGAAAACACGCACAACTGAAAATTGACGATGTTTGATATATGACGTTGATAAGTAGTAAGCGACATTTTTCGATGCATTCCGCATAATTTTTAAACACCGTATTATAAACACAAAAACGGAAGTTAAAAAACCAATATCCATAGTGAGACAGAAATTTAAATATAAAAATAAAACACTCGCTTAAGGCAATCTATGCAAACATAACTTTTTTAGAAAACTTTTTTCGATGCTTACTTAAATTATTTTAAGTATATGTTTTAATTATTAATAAAATTGAGTATATTTATTGATTTGGCGTTTAATTTGTAGAACTCCATTTTAATTTATGTTTTAATTTTAAATCAAACACTGATTTTTTGAGTCTACTAAGTTGTATTTTATTAACAAAAACACATAAAAAATTGTATTGTGACAATTGTTTCGCCTTGTTAGGGCATTGAATGGACATTCGTTTGATAATGCCCTAATAAGGCGAAACAATTGTCACAATAATTTTTTTTATGTGTTTTGTTTAATAAAATACAACTTAGTAGACTCAAAAAACCTGTGTTTGATTTAAAATTAATACATAAATATTGAGTATATTAAAACATGTTTTCTTGTTGTTTCTATTTCTGTAAAATTATTTAAATTTTATAAAAGACGATAATTTTTAATTACTTTGTATCCGATTTCCTTCACCTAATGCAGTTATGAAGGGTTATATGCGGGAAATCCATTTCGCATTCGAGTTGCGAAAAGTTTTACGGAACGAATTTAGTTCGTAAGCCAAGATTCCACTGTAAATACAATAGATACACCCACCAACTAAATGAACACAAAATACTTTTAAGGCTATTTTTTTTTTAATTGTGCTAAAATTAAGATAAATATTGACATTCTCTTGGGGAAGATAATACATTTATTTTTCAAATACTCGTCAGAACTTAGAATTAATTGTCGCCTTTGATGTAAAAGTGACTAAGTTTAAAATCAATAAAAAAATATTGTTATGTAACCATTTTAAGTGATTTCTAGTATATGGAATATTGTAGATGAATCACGGGTGAACAACTAGCAAAAAGTATAAAAATCCTCTAGTGCACGACTTTAATGTACTATGGAAATTCTAATAATATGGATATCGGATACTATAGGCGGAATCTAAACTGGCAGTACGCAATAGAGTTGTGGTTCCAACCCTTATGTATGGAAGCGAAGCATGGAGTTGGCAAAAGAAGGATGAAAGCAGACTGAATGCAGTCGAAATGCGATCCCTCAGACGAATGTGTGGCAAAACGATGTTTGATAGATGTTCGAATGATGAAATAAGGAAAGAATGTAAGGCTGAGATAAGCATTATCGATAAAATTAAGAAAGGTGTGTTGAGATGGTTTGGACATGTGGAGCGTATGAGTGAAGAAAGAACGGTTAAACAAATTTATGAGGCTAATGTAGTTGGAAAAAGAAGCGGAGGACGACCGAGGAAAACTTGGCACAATCAGGTATGTCAAATACTTGAAAGCGGCCGGGTCAGGAGTCGTAATAATCGTCGGGTATGTATGAGGAGATGCATGAATGTAGAAGAGGCAAAGAATGTTTGCAAAGACAGAGTGGTGTGGCGTTCGATTCTCTCTGCCTACCCCTGCGGGAAAGCGGCGTGATGGTTAGTTAGTTAGTTAGTTAGGAGATGGTCCGACGACATAGTCCCTGTGGGGGGTAGAAACTGGCTGCAAGCAGCAATCGACCGGAAGAAATGGAAAGAAGAGGAAGAGGCCTTTATCCAGCAGTGGAGGTCAGAGGGCTCATGAAGAAGAAGAAGAAGAAGAATAAGATTGTCACCCAAAAAAACTATTTTGAAAATAATACTTTAAGTTCCGAGACGAATTCCCACAGATGAAACATTCAAGAAACTATAACTTATATCACTCAAACAACTATATATTATTTTTTTGAATAAAATATAAATAAAAATTTATATCTCATCAAAGATGAAGAAGAATATGGAAGTCTGGGCATTTACGGGGCTGACGACCGTCTTAGGCTGGTTTAAGTGATCACTTTACACACGTGTAACATTTACCTATTGTACCCATTATTGACAACCACACTACTCAAATTCTTGGAAGTTCAATATATATGAACCAATTTAGAAACCTTGTTCTTGAATCACTAGACTTCACTAGAGACATCTATTGGTGGGATGAAAAAAGCTTTTTATTGAACAGAAACTCTTATATTCACTTACAAACTTTTTTTTAAATCAGCCTGTCAATGCCCAGATTTACATCTTCTTCTTCATCTTTGATGAGATGTCAAAAAATAGCTACTATAATTGGAGATAATCCAGATTTGTGAACAAGTATTTGGACACACTTAAAATGTTGTAAAATATTAAAATATAAATTAACTTAGTTTTAATTTTGTTTCGATTTTAAATTTTCCTTACATATTTATTTGAAAAATCAAATTTGAGTTCCTTTTTCTTTTAGACGTATCACTCATGTAGTACATGTTTGGTAACTTTTTTATATTTTTTACTTTTTAATTTTATTAGATTTTGTTTTCTGTTAAAGTAAAGTGTTTGTAGTTTAAATTAACACTTTGACCATTTTTATACTTGTATTTGTATTATGTTGTAAAATGCAATGTTTTTTTAAATAAAGTGTCAGTGTCCTTTACTATGACCTAAATATAATGTAAACCCTCACACAGTCCATGCCTTTTTGGGATCTTTTTTGTATTTGTATTTTTTTGTACTTGTATTTATATACTACTACTACTACTACCATCACGCCGTTTCCCCGCAGGGGTAGGCAGAGAGGATGGAACGCCACACTCTTCTGTCCTGACATACACTCCTCGCCTCCTTCACATCCATACATGCATGCCATCCGATTACGCAGACTTTTGACACCGCCAGATTTTAGGTTCTGATTGATCTGATCGTGCCAAGTCTTTTTCGGTCGTCCACGTTCTGTTTTCCCTCTCACATTCGCCACATATATTTTCTTAGTCATTCTCTCGCTATCCATTATATAAAAAACTAACTAACCATCACGCCGCTTCCCCGCAGGGGTAGGCAGAGAGAATCGAACGCCACACCACTCTGTCCTTGCAAACATTCTTTGCCTCTTCTACATTCATGCATCTCCTCATACATACCCGACGATTATTACGACTCCTGACCCGGCCGCTTTCAAGTATTTGACATACCTGATTGTGCCAAGTTTTCCTCGGTCGTCCTCTGCTTCTTTTTTCAACTACATTCGCCCCATAAATTTGTTTAACCGTTCTTTCTTCACTCATACGCTCCACATGTCCAAACCATCTCAACACACCTTTCTTAATTTTATCGATAATGCTTATCTCAGCCTTACATTCTTTCCATTATATTATGTTTTAAAATGCAATATAATTTAAAATAAAGAAGAAAAATATATACATATAAGATAAAAGTAATGCACGTTAAAAATTGATGACGTACGAATAAATTAGATTTTCAGTGCACGACTTTTTTTTATATCTTTGACCTATGCAAAGAATGGAGCCTTAATGTAAATTTTATGCATTTTGAAGAAAATAAATTTTAAATATCAAAAATTTATTGAAGATTTAATAGAAGAGTCACAAAAAATATGAATATATAATCAATAAAAACTATTAATTTTTAATGCACATTTTAATATTTTTTGCCTTCATAAAAATTAAGTAATTTTGAGGAAAAACAATATTTAATATTAAAAATTAGTTGAAGAGCCAGAAGAAGTCTCAGAAAATATTTAATAAACTTTAAAGCATAAAATAAAGAATATATTAACATAATATTAAAATACTGTATATATATCGCTCACTCCTTTCAACAACGTCATATATCAAAAACGTAAATTTTCAATTGTTTTCGGAATGCCCAGTACATATACTTTATCCCAGCAAAAGCGGCATATTTTTAATTTAATATTTACCCGCTACAGGGCAGAAAGTGTTGTTTTTGCATTTTTATGAAAATGTGTTTTTTAATTATTTTTTAAATAAACTAAATATTTTGCAAATGGAAAAAAAACATTCAGGTTTTACTTAAAAAGATCTGTTGCACAGTTAAAAGTTCAATAAGTGGCTTAATATTTTTTATTACATTTCATTATATGTTTAAACTTTAAAAACGATCTCCTGAAAAATCAATTTTTTTGATACGAGTATATGACGTTGTTGAAAAGAGTGATTTAATGAAGTATATATTTATTTATTTATATAATATAATTTAAATAATCCATTTCGCATTTGAATATGGAAAAGTTTTACGGAACGAATAAAGTTCGTAAGCCAAGTTCGTAAGACAAGAACGAGGAAGTCTACGATATCGTAGGGCATGTATGAAGTGGAAGTAGTAGGAAGTGCATGTGAGAATTTTTAAGCCTATAATTTCTGTGTCAGGTTGTGGTCCCGTGGTTAGTGTCGCGAAGTCAGAGTTTCTAGATTCGATCTCACTCTACCACAATTCGATACCTATTTCTAAGAATGAGCCACTTAGGCTCACAGAAATAGTATGAAATTAAAATATTTGTGTAAATAATAAAAACAAAAATCTTTTTTTTTATTAAAAAATAAATAAATAAATAAATTCGACCAGTTATTTTTTTAACTATAATAACTACTAATTGAAGATAATCCAGATTTGTGAACAAGTATTTCGTCACACTCAAAATGTTGTGCATAATATTAAAAGTTATAATATTTTATTAATATTTTTTTGTTTATCTTTTCCTTATTATTCATATTTCTATGCGTATATGAATTGTAACATTTAGATATTATCTGAAATTTATTCATATTTTTCCACCTATATTCGCAAGGGTATAAAAAAGCTCGTTAAATAAGCAGATTAAGCATAATAGAAGTAGCCTTCATCTGCATTTTTATTTTTAAAAATTAAGTATGAAATATTATAAAAATTTCCTGGTCTACTAGAAAGGTCATCTTCGATGGCTCTTCTAAACCAAGGACTACATTTTGCATATTTTGTATTTAAAAGCTTTATTAACTTTGCTGTATGGTAATATAACACTTTCGTTATCATTCATCGTTCACTTTGTGTAATACCACTTAAAAACTCTACTTCAAGACCGTATGTATTTAAGATCAGAGATGGCGAACCATTTTCGCAAGTGGGTCAAATTAGTTTTTTTTAAATTGATGTCGCGGTTCACATTAATTTAGTTTTTTCGGGTTAAGTAATTAAAATAATAATAATTTAAGGCTTTACAGACTTCCATATTTTTCTTCATCTTTGTAATATACAAAAAAAAATCTGCGCGGACACACGTATCCTCCTCCCGCAGCTCCTCGCGCAACCGTCGTGTACTGAATTGTATATTTGCGAGTGCACCCTTAACCCTTATCCGCAACAAATGGTGCAAAGGGCACTGCATCGTATCGAGTGTATATAAGGGTGAGAATAGAATACGAGTGTAAAATATTAGTATTTTTAGATTATTTTTTGACATCTCATCAAAGATGAAGAAGAATATGGAAGTCTGGGCTGGCAACCGTCATAGGGTGGTTTAAGTGATCACTTTACACACGTGTTACATTCACCAAATCTACCCATTATTGACAACCACACTACTCAAAGTCTTGGAACTTCTATATATATATGAACCATATTCCTCTTCATCTTTGATGAGATGTCAAAAAATAATATGAAAACAACTCCTGTAATTGGAGTTAATCCAGATTTTGTGAACAAGTATTTGGACACACTCAAAATGTTGTAAATAAATTATCTGGTCAAATTATAAGCTTAAATAATAAAATGAAAATGATATTTCCTGGCGTTACTCATGTGTGTGATTGTAATCCAGGATTCGGACCTCACATACTAATATAAGAGTTTCTGCTTAGCAAAAAAGCTTAAACTTAAACTTTAAAAACGTTCTCCTGAAAAATCAAGTTGTTTGATTTATGACGTTCTTGAAAGGAGTGAGCGATATAGGTCCCAATTGGAAGTACTACGCTGTTGTTCTCACACAACACCTAAATTGGGTGTAGGTACTTATATACATCTCAATACGCATAATCTTTTCTCTCAACCTTCGACAGCATTTGTAATATGACCTTTATTACTAAAAACGTATTCCCTGCGTCCTAACAAACATTGTAAACGGTGTAAAATTTACACGGCAATTTGTAAATTACAAATTAGATCGGCAAATATTTATTGAGAAGATTTTCAAGTGATTTTATTAGCTTTGTATTTAAAAAAAACATCATTATATAACAATACAAAGCGCGTAAATGAAAGAATATAATTGTTAATGAGAACATTTGTTTTTTACCACTTGAGCTTTTTTTTATTTAAACATTTTTTAAAAAAGGAAAAATAAATATAACTCAAGTGGTAAAAAAACAAGTGTTCTCGTTTACAATTTCATCATTTCTTACCACAAAGTTGATGCCGAAACAATAAATTAAAGAATATAATATATTATATTATATTGTCCGCCTCCGTAGTGTAATGGTCAGCACGCTCAGCTACCGTTCTGGAGGTCCCGGGTTCGATTCCCAAGGGGGGTAAAATAAATATTAGTGATTTTTTCACTGTAATATTTATTCAATATTACCATGGACTGGTACCTGAAGCGGAGGGCTGATCACCCTTCCTTCATGTGTAAGCGATCAAGATAACACTGCGTTTATATGACACAGTGCCCTATGCACCATTGGGGTGCGGATAAGGGTTTTATTATTATTATTAATTTTTAAAAAAATCCAAAGGGACCAAAAGAAATTATCAATATTATTGTTGATTTTTAATTGAAATAATTTCATATCGATATTTACAGGGCTTACAGCCTGTCATGAGCTATTTTAAGTGATGACTTTACACAAGTTTAAAATTCAACATTCTACCCATGATTGACAATCACACTACTCAAATTTCGTATATTGTATATGTATATCCTCAAATTGACAAGATCTTTCATATGTGAGTTCACGGAATCATCTACGGTTGAGGTGAATAAGTAATTTTTAACAGAAAAAAAAGTTTACGCATTCGTCGAGGCCTGGGTATAACATACCGCTCACTCTTTTCAACAACGTCATATATCAAAAATCGTCAATTTTCAGTTGGGCATGTTTTCGGAATGCCCAGTAAATGTACTATATCCCAGCAAGACGGCATATTTTTAACTAAATATTTACCCACTACAGGGCGGAAAGTGCTGTTTTTGCATTTTGAGAAAAAGGTATTGTTCAACTATTTTTTAAATATACTAAATATTTTTCAAATGGAGAAAAAACATTCAGGTTTTACCTTAAAAGATCTGTTGCACAGTAAAAAGTTCAATAAGTGGCTTGATATTTATTTTTAACTTTAAAAACGATCTCCTGAAAAACAAAGTTTTTTGATATACGACGTTGTTGAAAGGAGTGAGCGATATATCAATAGTAAGATCGAGAAAAAGCAATGGAGATGGAATTGGCACATAGGACGTAAAGAATCTGATCATATTGTGAACCAGGCAATCACCATGGATCTTCCTCGAAAGACGAAAAAAATTCATGGATGCTGCAGAAAGATAACATGACTCGAAGGCATGCTGACGTTGTCCATGACAGCAGGATCTACAACCTGAGGGCGAGGAGAGTTCACACTAACAGTGTATAAAGTCGATAAGTTGGGATGGAGCCAGGAAGAATACGAAGAAGAAAAAATACAAACAACAAACTTACAAGAAGAAAAAAAATATTACCTGTTTTTTTTATTGAATAATTAAATAGTTTTATTTATAAACCATTTTGAGTATGTTACATATAATCAGGGCTTTTTTAAACAAAAAAGGTCCCGGAAGTCACTTCATGTCAAGCTTTTGACTAAAAAAATATATATTTAAATATCATTTAAATACAACATTTTGAGTGTGTCCAAATACTTGTTCACAAAATCTGGATTATCTCCAATTACAGGAGTTATTTTCATATTATTTTTTGATATCTCATCAAAGATGAAGAAGAATAGTTTCTGCTTAATAAAAAGCTTCTTTACATCTCACCAATAGATGTCTCTAGTGAAGTTCTAGTGATTCATGAACAAGGTTTCTAAATTGGTTCATATATATAGAACTTCCAAGAATTTGAGTAGTGTGGTTGTCAATAATGGGTAGAATTGGTGAATGTTACACTTGTGTAAAGTGATCACTTAAACCAGCCTATGACGGTCGTAAGCCCCGTAAATGCCCAGACTTCCATATTCTTCTTCATCTTTGATGAGATATCAAAAAATCATATCATTCAAATATTCATTACAATACCATATTTATCATTTTGACGAATGATATAAATATAGATTGTAATTACGTTGGTAAGCATAAAAATTGTTTCGTCTAATTCATTTTGAAAATAATAATAATAATAAAACCCTTATCCGCACCCCAATGGTGCATAGGGCACTGTGTCATATAAACGCAGTGTTATCTTGATCGTTGATACATGAAGGAAAAGTGATCAGCCCTCCGCTTCAGGTACCAGTCCAGGGTATTATTAAATAAATATTACAGTGAAAAAAATACTTATATTTATTTTACCCCCTTGGGAATCTAACCCGGGACCTCCAGAACGGTAGCCGAGCGTGCTGACCATAACACTACGGAGGCGGACAAAATTTTGAAATAAAAAAATGAAAAATAATAATCCGTGAAAAAAGGTGCCGCAAAGCCTTTCCACCGCGTTAAATGAAAAAAACCCCTGCATATAATTAATATTATTTAAAAAAAAATACATTGTATGTTCTTATCGTAAAATAAATTCTACAATCTCGAATATTCGAGTTTCAGATAAATATACTTACTTTAAGTAGGTATTATTACAATCCAGTCTGGTCAGAAGTTAAAAAATTTCACAACCTTTACAAATTTGTATAACTGCATGCAAAATCCTATTTAACAGGTTACGAAATATTATACGACGTTTTGTGTTGCAATAATAATAATATTATGCTATAAAAATATTGAAATTCGGAGATCGGTTCTTTGTTTATTCTTTATTAATTTAATCTATGGTGAAATGTTTACTTTATTTGCATATCGCCTAACTGACGCGGTAACGAACATCTCAGTGCGCCGTTTCTGACGAAAATTATTTCGTAAGATTTTGAATTTTTTTCATTTAAACAGTATCGTACCCAGAGTATTGAACCCTTGTTTCGTAGGGCAAATATTTTGAATGTAAGACAGATTTTTATTAAGTCAATTTTAGAGGACTTGCACAAAAACAAAGGGCCATACGTCATTAACCACACTAAAAGCACAAGATCAAAAACTGAAGGCAAAATAAATATTTCTCGTGTGAGATCTTCGTTTGCCCAAAGACATTCAAATTTTATAGGCCCTAAAATTTATAATATGCTCCCACAAGAAATATTATGTTCAGTTGGAAATAAATTCAAAATGCACACAAAAGAATGGCTCCTAAAAATTGGAAGAACCCAGCTGGAGCAGCAAATAAAAGTTTGTGTGTGATTAATCTATGTGTCAGTGTTTTATAATTATGTAATCCTATTTTCTAATCCTATTTTCTAATTTTATAATATTACTCCTTTAGATTTTACTTTTCTTTTAGTTCAACTCTCTATTTGCTTTCTTTTTATAATTATTATTTCATATTATTTCAGTCTTACCACTTTTATATTATCATTAAAATATATATAAAGCTGTATTATAAAACGAATAAGCATACCCTGCCTACCTCAGAACAGGTATCTTCAAATACCTAGTGAGGATAGACAGTGTCCAATAAAAAAATAATAATAAATATATGTTTATATATAAATATGTATAACTTAAGTACAAAATTATATTAAATAATAAACGCTGTTCTGCAGCACTGAACCAGAGGCGGCGAATTCCCGATAGTGCATTTTACATTAAAAAAATAATAGTACATTGAATATTTTTCCGCCAATAGGCTGTATAACGATATATTTTTGTACCCGAATTTATGTTTTTCTGTCCAGTTTACATCGAATATATCCTATCAATCACTTATTATTTTTTAAGCATTATCTGCGATTATCGTGTACGTGTGCAGTCTTGCATTTTTTATAAGTATTGTCATTTAAAAAATTAATAAATATATTTAAATGTTTTTTAAACACCCCCAATTTATATACGCTCCCTTCATTAAGGTGTTTGTATTTTACTTATTGTTTCGGCATTTACTTTGTGGTAAGACACGTTAAAATTATTAAAGAAAACACTCGTTTTGGATGTAAAAATATAATCTACATGATTATCACAAAAAATTAATAAAATTTAAATGTTTTATTTTTCAATAAAAATTTTCTCTACATTCAAGTTTTTTTCAGTCCCTTAAAAAACGTAAAATTTGTTTTTCACTGTATATAAAATAGATCTGCTTCAAATTTTTAATAAAGCGAGTATTTTTGCCTAGAATTTTCACTCATGAATTACATGAAATTATAATAACTTTAAACATGAAGAGTAAACCCACTCACGAGTAGTCATAGCTATGAAACTTAAAAAGTTGAAGCCTGAGTAGGGTCATGATAAGCGGTGTTGCATAAGCTGTAGCTAGATTTCAGAGTCACTTGGAAAAAAATGAATATAAAATTCTCTTGTGACAGACATTATGCATTTACAAAACATAAACTAATATGGGATTAAAAAAATTATCCTTATCATTCATCTTTTACTTTGTGTAATACCACTTTTATAAACACTTTTTCTTGACTACCGGTTTCGAAAAACCATTCCAACATTTGTGTGAAAATAAAATTTTGTGAGAGAGAAAGAAGACAAACTGAATCACATTTGGAATATTTTTAAAAGTGGACTCGAAGTTTTTGATATACAAAATATAAAATGGGATTATCTATGCCCTCAAATGTTCCTTATTTCACCGTTCGAACATCTGTATACATTATTTTGCCGCACTTTACAGCGTTATAGCGAAACAGCGTAAATAGGGGTGGCGTTAAGCGAGGTATTACCGTATCTGAAAGTACAATGGATCATTCTCATGATGTGTTTTTATTGGCTGATAATTTAAAATGAAAAATCACAAGACTATCGGTAACATTCTTATTGAAATCTGTAGAGAAGTAAGGAAAATATGAAGGTTTAAACTTTAGATATTTTAATAAAACGAAAAACGGACACCGTTATAAATTATCAAATTTTACGTCATCGGGTGTGTTATGGGGCGTATCCCTTTATGTATCTGCTTTTTAGAGCTGTAATAGTAGTAGTGTAGATTCGTTTCTGTGACGTCATTCGTTACCAACTTACGAATACAACGTTTTTACGAAGCGAATTTTGCAAAAGAAAATAATGAATGAAACTTTTAATTAAATCGGCTGTTATAAACACAAAACGAGTCTTACACAATACTTTATAGGTTGCGTATGTTAAATTAGATATTCCTCCCGAGTGATAATACCCTAGTCTAGAATGCACACAACTAACAAATTAGTTAGGAAACAATTTCATTACAAATAACGACGATCTCCTACAAGCGTGATTTTAAAATGTTTACATCGAGTTGCCAAGATTTGTGTATGGTAATGAATAACCAAACACAATTCATACACGATAATAGAATTCACATCCAAAATAGTGAAACAAGACAAACACAATGTGTTAATGTTATTTAAAGACACACTAGTAAATATTTCCAGTGATTTTTCGACATGGAAAAGCGAGTACGTGTATCGTCTAGTAATTACATTCATTCAAACCCTTATCCGCACCCCAATGGTGCATAGGGCACTGCATCATATAAATGCAGTGTTATCTTGATCGTTAACACACGAAGGAAAGGTGATCAGCCCTCCGCTTCCGGTACCAGTCCAAGGTAATATTAAATAAATATGAGAGTGAAAAAAACACTTATATTCATTTGACCCTCCCTGGGAATCGAACCCGGTACCTACAGTACGGTAGCCGAGCGTGCTGACCATTACAGTACGGAGGCGGACTAGTAATTACAAGTAAGAACTTATTTTGCTATGTGTAGGTATGTAAAACAAAATACAAAATATAAAACAATTTATAGCGTAGTTTTTCAATTTAAAATATAATTATAACTATATTTTTTTGACATCGCAACAAAGATCAAGCGGAAATATGGGATCTGGGCATTTACTGTGCTTACGACCGTCATAGGCTGGTTTTCAAAGGCTGTGTTCAATCATTTTAGTGCTGAGTATAATCATTTTATATAGAAGTTCCAAGAATTTGTATAGATTGGGTTGTCAATCATGGGTAGAATTGGTAAATGTTACACGTGTGTAAAGTGATCACCTAAACCGACTTCCATATTTTTCTTCATCTAGGTTGATGTCAAAATAATGTATAAAATACAAGTTCGTTAAACCATCGCCGAATTTTCTAAAAGTGCGAAAATCGTGCAAAAAAAACAGATAAATATTTTTTTTTTGTCGAACAACGATCGAATGCAACGAAATCTTGTACAGATCTTGTGAAGAAACGGCCGCTGCGAAATTGTGCAACAATTAAAGTTTTGAAATACTCACTTTTAAGTGCCCACAGTTGGTGTTTCGTCAGCGCGACCAGGTACTCTCCCAGCTGATGCCGACAGGTGGGCGACACCACCTTACGAATCTCTGACCAATTCTCCACCAGCCTCTGGGCACTGTAAACTTCTAGAAACTTCTCAACCCCTGGTGTCGAGACGTTCTTCAAATTGTCAACACTTAGAAATTCATCAATCGTCGCATCCGCAGCTGAGAACGCTTCCTCAATCTCTACGCGTGAATCGTTCAGAGATTTGGTTCGCCTGTTTAAAACCGAGTTGCGTTTCGGGATCTTGTTTATATGCGAAGGCGTCGTCACCTCTACTTTTGTCTTTTCTTCATTGAGATCCTTGTTCAGATCTTTCAAGAACACCTTTTCTCCTTCTGTTAGTTTCGTTGGCGTATAAACCTCGTCGGGAGGATCGTTCAAAAAAGAGTCAAAACTCAATAATTCATCGTATTTTTCTGTGGATTCTGATTCATCTTCTAACGAGAACTCATCTTCAAGTTTAGTTTCTTCTTTTTCCGTTGGAGCTAGATTAATTTCTTCTACTTTCAGTTCAGATTCTGTTAGATTTTCGAGGATTGGCTGTTCGACCAACGTCTTCGATTCAGGAACCCTTCGCTTGAAACGCGGTAACCCAAATAACCTAGAAAAACCACCTCCCGAAAGTAAAGACGCCACGAAACCATTGTTATCTCTTGTAAACGATTTCACAGCTTTAACGATCGAATCTTCCAACTTTCCTTCAGGTTCTCTGTTCCTTTCTTCTGATGTTTTGTCGAATACGGAAAAATCAAAATCACCCTCATTTTCTGCACTGAGTTGACTGTGTTTTTCGGTTGTCGTTGAATCGGTTACTTGTTTACAACTTGCACCCAAAATTATTGTCACAAATAACGCACCGAACATCCATGTCCCGACACTAACACTTTTGTGCGCCATGATATTTTTAATCGAAATAAATTTATACTTTATAATAGTATCTAAAAAGTTTTTGGTCACACTTTGGTCACTAGGAAAACAGATTTATCTAGATCAAAAGAAGAAAAATGTTTTAAATTATTTCTTAATTGTGATTTTTTTATCGATTTATACTACTGCCATCAAATCTCGTAAGAAAAATCATCAGTTTTTAACTTTTTTTAACTGGAGAATATTAATTGATATGTTTTAGACGATTTCACAAAATAATGCAATAACACAACGGAACTGCTATTAATTGAACAAAACAATGATTGGTTTATTCTTTGATATATATTCTTTGAATATGGGAATATTTTCAACCAAAATATATTTCTAAAATTTTAAAACTTTTAAAAGATTTTATTTTTTTTTATTTTATTTTTTTATTTTATTTTTATTTTATTGGAAGGAAGAACAACAGTTACAATATATGATACATACAGAATACAAAAAATAAAATCATGAGTACCAATTATAGTTCTTCACAACTATACATAAGAGAGGTCTATAAAGGAAGAGACATGAGACAAGGATGGGATAAAGAGAAAAGGAGATGGCAGTGATAGGAAAAGAAGAAAAGGAAAGGACAGGGAATAGAATTACTTTAATTAATTATAGATGTCATAATATTAAAATAAAAATTGCAATACTAAAAATTAAAACAGATCAATACATTTTTTAATGCTATCAAGTCTTGACTGCAGTTTAGTTCAACCGGTTAAAATGCCTAGACAAGGCGAAACAGCTATCGCAAACCAAAATTAAATCACGTAAAAATATTCATGAATATTCAAATAATGTAAAAAATAACTCCTAATTGGAGATAATTCAGATTTGTAAACAAGTATTTGGACACACTCAAAATGTAAAATAATTTGGTTCAATAATTTTATAAACTGGAAAAAAATTCCTTGAAAAAAAAACACAACAATAATAATTTATGTTTCAACACCTTATTTTTTTTAAAAATCAGTAAAATTTAAACACAATATTTATGGTAGTTAATTTTAGAAAAATAGTTTTTTTTAACCGATGATAAATCTCGAGTATTTAAATAATTTCGTTCGGTAATTTCATGAAACGGATTTTTTTTAAATCACCACAATTATAATTTATGTTTCGACACCTTATTTTTTTTTAAATCGTTTAAATTCAAACTCAAAATATTTATGGTAGTTAATTTTAGAAAAATGCATTTTTTCCATATTTTTTAACGCACATTTCACGAATGGTTTAAATAAATAAGTCACCTTTAAATTATCCGTGGCCCGAATTCAAAATTACAATACGGAAACCGTTTCCACCTTCCGCCCGCGTCACTTCAAACAAACTGACAAGTACAGCTGAATCAGGCTCGGAATCTCTCACCACCCCTACCTTAACTTTCCCAACCGATTACCCAAAATATATTACGCAATAACCCCAAATAACTAACAACAAAGCGAGCTGAAACTGAAAACAACCACAAAAAGTACAAACCATTCCCATACATCACAATTTTCACTAACCTTTATACACATAACCCTTTTACTCTTGTGATTCTGCTGATGGAAATACTCGCCACTTTCTATACAATTAAATCGGTCTCGATTTCACTTGAATCCGACTTGTAATTTTGATGCCTTGCGTAAAAAGTCGTATTATTTCATCGGCGCTTTTTCGTTAAGACATGGGAAATGAAATTACTTTTTTATAAAGATTCCTTTATGTATTAGTTATGGCTTTTGTCTCAAGTTTTACGCTGAAAGAAAGAGAGATGAAGACGTCATTTCAGTGAACAATAAACGATAAGGCTTTTTCAAGCGTTGTATTGGAAAATGGTGAAAAATCGTATTTAGTGAAAGTTTATTTAGTTATATATTTGTGTGTGTACGTAGGGGTGTGTGTATTTTCATCAAATCATGTTAAAAATGAGAAGAATAATATATGTGAGTACAAAAACGCAATACTTTATAATTACAACAATAATGTTGCATGAACCATTGAAATTTTTCCGTTTTTCTCCATTTAAAATGCATATTTTATGTGTGTCGAATCTTCTCTCGAATAAGAAGATCTTAGCATTCCAGGGCTTAAAACCTGGCATTTGATTGGGTTTAGTGACCATTTCATAAACCTGTGTAATCCTTACTATTTGGCCCATTATTGCAAATCCGTATTGTAATAATTTTTTAAAGATGTACATGTATGCATTGTTGTTTGGTTCTCTTATTTTTTAAGCGTATTCATTTTGGTACCTTTAATTCAGGTTTCGACAAATACCTTGTCTTCTTCAAGGATATCATTATGTAGGTATCCTTCCTTGAAGAAGACAACCAGTCGAAACCGGTTGGAATAAAAGTACCAAAAAAAGAGGTTATACACAAAGTTACCTTTTCTTAGTTTATTTTTCTAGCTGAAATTTTTAATGTCAAATTATCAAATGTACCATATTCTTCCTTGCTATATCTTATCCCAACTTATCGTCTTTGTAGACTGTTAGGATCAGCTCTCTTCGTCCTCAGATTGTAGGTCCTTCTGTCATGGACAACGTCACCTAGGCCATGTCTTCGAATCATGTTATCTTCCTGCAGCATCCATGAATTTTTTGGTCTTCCTTTAGATGTCTTTCGAGGAAGATCAATGTCGATCGGCTGGTTTACAATATGTTCTCTACGTCCTATGTGCCCATACCATCTCAGTTGCCTTTCCTCTACCTTACTATTGATGCCTGTTACAGCCAGGCTTCCATGAATGCGTGAAGTCTTTATTTTGTCTCTAAGGGACACTTCAGCTGACCATCTAAGCATTCATATTTCAGCAGTTTCTAGTCGCCTAGAGTGAAAGAATATACCATATTAGGAGCTAGAAATGCACAATACTGTAACAAATTTGTGCTCTGAATGGCGTGATTAGCTCTTAATAATCGGATCCAATAACCGAATTGAATCACGACTTCTTTTACAGAAATCGATCGCCCGTGTATATGTACAATTATTGCGGTAGTCCCAGTTCTATTATCATCTACTTATTCGGGACATTAATATTAAATAATACCAATTTAAATAATGCTATGTAGGTTCGAGAACATTACACCATTTGACATAAGCCTTTTTTTTATAGAGTAAACATTCTCGACCACGTGTCTCGCTGACCGCAAACGAGAGCGATAGTACGACGGTTAAACTTTCTTTTCAAACGCGTCAACCCAAAGTGAGCCCAATGGCAATGGGTGCAAGAGTCAAAATTACTTGCGGTCGCTCGTTTCGTGGTCATCACTCACAGCAAGGCAGTGGTGGAACACTCAAATTTAGATAATGTGATACTTTATTGTAATTTTACCTGTATGTTCGTTACTGCTCATAAGAATGCAGTACAATCTACAGCCTAGATTATTATGCTGGTATTCTGAATCTCTTTTATCGACTGATTTCAAAACATAACGAAATTCCCTCAAACGCATGTAAATCCTGTCATTTTTTATAGTCAACGGATAACAACAGCTGAAGAGCTATAATTTTTCATTTGCTTATTAGCAAGGCTTTTTTTTTAAACAAAAAGGTCCCAGAACTCACTTCATATCAAGCTTTTTACTAAAATAAATTATGTTTAAATATCATTCAAATAAATTTTAAATCAACCATTCATTCAAATCATTCCTATCATTTTGACGAATTATATAAATATGGATTGTAATATATTTTAGAGATGTAGTCTACTTTCATCCTTGTTTTGGCAATTCCATGCTTCACTTCCATACATTCCACATTTATATATTTTTCTTCAGTGTGAAGATAAACATTCCGTTCGTAATGGAAAGTGTGTTTTCAGTATGGTATAAAACCTACTAGTCATTGTAAAATAGTGTACTTTAACTATGACGAAAAACCTTCTAGTCATAATAAAATAATGTACATTTACTATGACGAAAACCTTCTGGTCATTTAAACCATATTATTTGCTCCCATACGAGAGGTCCGAGGTTTGGTTTTCAATCCGGGGGTCGGCGTTCCGATACCTTTTATCACGGATATTTTATTTTATTTCTTATTATCTAAAATCAATTAGACGAAACAATGTTTGCGCGTACGTAATTACAATCCATATTTATATAATTTGCCAAAATTATAAAATATAGAATTGGTAATGAATATTTAAATAACATAATTTTTTAATGAGTTCCGGGACCTTAATTACTTGAAAAAAAGCCCTGCTTAAACGATACGAGTCATTTCTTATATGAAAAAGTTGTTCGATAAATTTTCGCCTTAAAAAAGAAAGTCTATATATGTCTATATTCCATCACTGTGAGCTGGCCCGTTCGGATAAATTGCTCTTATATAACGAATCTCGTTAAGTAGGTACCGCTTTTAACTTTTTTTTGTTTTCGAACATTATGCAATAATCTTTATTCGAATATTTGACTACTGTTCCAATTCCGTAACGCATTCGATAATAATCAATACGAAATGGTGCCATAAGAGTTAAATTTGAATATCATTTTTAAATGTTCTGTCAAAGTTTGTATTGATATCTTATTGAGGATCGATTTCCCCAACGGTAAGTTATGCTAAGCGACTAAACTAATTTCTATTAAAATCATACACCTATGTACAGTCTGTTCACGGTTATTTTACTTCTAGTTTTTTTTAAACTATTTATTTGCCAGTATAAATAATTTTGAAAAAATACATGTAAAATAGCTGTGAACAGTCTATGAGTACATACATCTCTAGCGAGATAGCGAGTGTTTTTGCCTAGAATTTTCACTCATGAATTACATGAAATTATAGTAACTTTTAACATAAAGAGTAAATCCACTCACGAGTAGGCATAGGCTATAAAACTTTAAAAGTTCAAGCCTGAGTAGGGACATGATACGCGGTGTTGCATAAGCCGTAGCTAGATTTCAGAGTCACTTGGACGTTAGGTAATTTAAAAAAAACTAATTTCTTATCTTGCGAATGAATCGAGTTGCGTTTATTTGTATTTATTTTAAGCATTTAGTAGGAAATTTGGTAGGGAAATTATATAACATTTTTGACATCTTAATATAGATGAAGAAGAATGTGGAAGTCTGGGTATTTACATGGCTTACGACTTGTCAAAAGCTGGTTAAGTGAACACTTTACAGATTTGTAACATTCACTTGTTAAAACCCAGACTTATAATAGACATATTCTTCTTTACAGCATTTTGAGTGTGTCCAAATACTTGTTAACAAAATCTGGATTATCTCCAATTACAGGAGTTATTTTCCTATTATTTTTTGACATCTCACCAAGGATGAAGAAGAATATGGAAGTCTGGAAAAAAGCTTCGTTTCATCTCACCAATAGATGTTTGTGAAGTGAAGTTCTAGTGATTCGAGAATAATGTTTCAAAATTGGTTCATATATATAGAGCTTCCAAGAATTTGAGTAGTGTGGTTGTCAGTAATGGGTAGAATTAGTGGATTTTACGCGTGTGTAAAGTGATGACTTAAACCAGCCTGTGACAGTCGTCAGCCACGTAAATGCGTATAATTCCATATTTTTTTTCATCTTTGATGAAATGTCAAAAATAATATGACATAAGACATGAGCATAAGACACAAGACACAAGACACAAGACACAAGACACAAGACACAAGACACAAGACACAAGACACAAGACACAAGACACAAGACACAAGACACAAGACACAAGACACAAGACACAAGACACAAGACACAAGACACAAGACACAAGACACAAGACACAAGACACAAGACACAAGACACAAGACACAAGACACAAGACACAAGACACAAGACACAAGACACAAGACACAAGACACAAGACACAAGACACAAGACACAAGACACAAGACACAAGACACAAGACACAAGACACAAGACACAAGACACAAGACACAAGACACAAGACACAAGACACAAGACACAAGACACAAGACACAAGACACAAGACACAAGACACAAGACACAAGACACAAGACACAAGACACAAGACACAAGACACAAGACACAAGACACAAGACACAAGACACAAGACACAAGACACAAGACACAAGACACAAGACACAAGACATAAGACATAAGACACGCTGTTATATCGTACAATCTATCGACTTGTTTGTAATTAATAGCGTGTCAAGTGTGTCCATGTAAAAGATTACAATATCAATATTTAGACGTAAAGTAGAAAACAGTCACTCAGATTATCAGAATTCTTTGCGGTGTCATAATAAGTAGTCGCTGAGCAAAAGGACAGTTGGTTTAAGTAAAGAAAAATAAATAGCCTTATTAAAAAAATCAGTTTTTTTATAATATCCAAGTACTTTTGGATAAATTAACCTAGTCAAAAGTTTATAATTCAACTAAAAGTATGTTTAAATTACTTTTAACATCCTACATCTGTTATTTTTAATTTTATTATATTAAGCTTTTTTTCAAAAGCAGTAGAAATCTTAGCTGAAAATAAGTACAGAAAATTAAATAAAAGTTCACAACATTTTGGGTTTTGTCCAAATATTACACTTGTTCGCAAAACTGGGTTTTCGAGTTTTGTTGTTGTTGATGATATCTCAACATAGATGAAGAAGAATATGGAAGTCTGGGTATTTATGACTTGTTATTTTCATTCCCAACATTTTTGGTGTGTCCAAATACTTCACAAATCTCAACAAATCTAGGAGTTCCAAAAATGTTTGTAGTGTGGTTATCAATCATGGATAGAATAATTAATTTTACACGCGTGTAAAGTAATCACTTAATCAGCCTTTGACATTTTATAAGCCCTGTAATTTCACAGACTTCCATACTCTTCTTAATCTTTGTTGAGATGTGAAAATAATTATTTATTTTTCCTACTATATTTCTACGTATTAAATGCCTAAAATAAACATAAACGCAACTGATTCGTTTGCAGGATCACAATAATGTCCAGTCGCTAAACAAAATCTTAAGGACTTTTAAGAATATTAAAACTTTAATGATTTTTAATATCTGAATGCTTTAAATAAATAAAAACTAAATGCTTAAAATAAATATAAACACAACTGGACTCATTTGCAAGATTACGATAATGTCCAGTCGCTAAGCAAAATCTTAAAGACTTTTAAGAATATTAAAACTTTAAAGAATTTTAATGACTGAATGTTTAAATAAATAAAAACTAAATGCTTAAAATAAATATAAACGCAACTGGTTTTATTTCCAAGATTACAATAATATCTAGTCGCTAAGCAAAATGTTTGACTATTGACTATTTATGAATTTTAAAAACGTTAAAGATTTAATGTCTGAATTTGCCCCGTTTTCTTCGTGACCGCAGATGTAGTGCCACCTAGATTAATCAGTGTTAGTCTCTTTAAGGTCACGACAATTATGTTTTAGAAAACACAAGTTCTTGTAATTTCTCTCAGGTACCCAAAGGTTTCAAGTCAGATACCGGTTTATGTATTAATCTCATTGGCTTTGGGGGACACATCCAACCAGTGACTGCTTGGGTGAGAGACTGTTACCTCAGCGTTATGCACGCTTGTCAGAATGTCAAAATAGGAAGAAAAAAATACATATCCATAATAATAATAATAATAACAAAACCCTTACCGCACCCCAATGGTGCATAGGGCACTGCTTCATATAAACGCAGTGTTATCTCGATCGATTACACATGAAGGAAAGGTGATCAGCCCTCCACTTCAGGTACCAGTCCAGTGTAATATTGAATAAATATTACAGTTAAAAAATCACTTTTATTTATTTTACCCCCCTTGGGAATCGAACCCGGGACCTCCAGAACGGTAGGCGAGCATGCTGACCATTACACTACGGAGGCGGACAAAAAATTAATATAATTCCATAATATAAAAAAATTACATGAACATATTACTAGAAATAAGGATAAAATATTACTGCCATTGTTGAAATAAACCGAGTCACAAAATTGTATAATGTATAAGAGTTTGAAAATGTATGATGAGATGCCTGAATGTATGAAGAATGAAAAGAGTCTGAAAGAATTTAAAAATAAATGTTTTGTTTACTGTAAGAAGATGTAAATATATATATATATATATATAAATATATATATATATATATATATATATATATATATATATATATATATATATATATATATATATATATATATATATATATATATATATATATATATATATATATATATATATATATATATATATATATATATATATATATATATATATGATGTAAAATAAATGTAAATAATAGTTTATATTAGTGTAATATAAGCTAATTAAAGAAATAAAATTAAAATTAAAATAATATAGATAAGCATCTCAAATTGAGGCGGAGCATCAATCGTTTTTTTAAATACCTTTTAATAATCTTCTTTATCTTCTTCTTGGTGTAGGCCTTGTGGCCTGTTTTTAAGAGGGATTAGCCTCCTGCGATGTGGGGGAGTCTGGATGGTTCCATTCTCCTCACATGCGTATACCATTGTCTCCTTCGTTGTCTTCTCCACCTAACGACGTCTTGGATCTCGCATCTTTCTCTTATCTTGGTGTTCCTTATTCTATCTCGTAGACTACAGCAACATATGCTGCTTAGAGTCTTCATTCTGACACTTTTAGGGCGTTTTTTGTTACTGCAGTGTCCGCTCTGCATTGGATACATGCAGAGCGGAGAAATAATGTTTTTTTATACCCTTGACATATCGCTCACTCCTTTCAAGAACGTCATAAATCAAAAATCGTCAATTTTCAGTTGTGCATGTTTCCGGAATGCCCAGAAAATGTACTATATCCCAGCAAAAGAGGCATATTTTTAACTTAATATTTACCCGCTACAGGGCAGAAAGTGTTGTTTTTGCATTTTGAAGAAATGGTATTGTTTAATTATTTTTTTAAATACACGTAATATTTTTCAAATGGAGAAAAAACCTTCAGGATTTACTTAAAAAGATTTGCACAGTAAAAAGTTCAATAAGTGGCTTGATATTTATTTTTAATACATTGTATTTTATTTTTAAACTTTAAAAACGTTCTCCTGAAATATCTAGTTTTTTTTATTTATGACGTTCTTGAAAGGAGTGAGCGATATATATCACACTCCTGCGCTTCAGTGACCAGAAATGAAATAAATATTAGAGTGTAAAATCACAAATATTTATTTACATCCCCCATGGGAATCGAACCCGGGACCTCCAGCTGAACGGAATTACACCACGGAGGCGGATAAACCACCTCTACATATCCCTATAATTTTTTTACTCGTTAGTTTAACATTTCACCTGTAGATTAAAACATTTGTTAATTTCCGAAATCAGTCGTGTGTAATGAAATAAAACTGGATAACTGGATACAAGTGTTATTTTTTTTTAAATAATTTCATTTTATGTGTTAAATATTGATGGTATTTAAAAATGCCTCATAATAACACTGAATTATAGGTGCATTTCTCCAGCTGTCTGCGCTTGAGCACGCTATACCGACTGCACATGATAATAACACGGATATGTGTGGAGAGAATTCGGCTCGCACATGACGCAACCATCCGACATTTCGTACCAACACCTGACCCATATGGAGATGGAAGATTTTGCAACGAGGAAGCGTGTGTACCATCTCTCCACCACTTTCCCCGAGGCATCCCCAAGGCTAACTCTGATCATACATTGCTAATATGCCAACACTGCATTTAAGAAATAACGGCATATAGTTAGAAAGGCGATTTTATGTGTATTTAGAAGGAATTTCAATAAGTATTACGCAAATTCTATAATAAAAATGTTATAGACAACTTTTCGTTATTACATCAGATGCTTGGTTCTTCTAAGTTGTTATTCTATTTCAAGAATATGGAATTTACTGTTACAAAAATAATCATTTTGGATATTTTACATAGCCCTGTTTTTGTAAAATACTAGATACCTCAAGGGCGCTTCACTGTGATTAGGGAAAAGGAAATATGAAGTGGAAATGATTAAGCAAGTACATGCGTTTTTGCTATTTTATATATATATATATATATATATATATATATATATATATATATATATATATATATATATATATATATATATATATATATATATATATATATATATATATATATATATATATATATATATATATATATATATATCGCTCACTCCTTTCAACAACGTCATATTTCAAAAATCGTAAATTTTTAAGTGTGCATGTTTTTGGAATGCCCAGAAAATGTACTATATCCCAGCGAAAGTGGCATATTTTTAACTTAATATTAACCCGCTACAGGGCAAAAAGTGTTGCATTTTGAAGAAAAGGTAATGTTTAATTATTTTTTTTAATGTACTAAATATTTTTCTAATTGAGAAAAAACATTAAGGTTTTAACTAAAAAGATCTTTTGCACAGTAAAAAATTCAATTAGTGGCTTGATATTTATTTTTAATACATTTCATTATATTTTTTAACTTTAAAAACGATCTCCTGAAAAATCAAGTTTTTTTTTAAATATGACTTTGTTGAAAGGAGTGAGCGATATATATATATATATATATATATATATATATATATATATATATATATATATATATATATATATCATGTCTATCGTAACTCCCAAGTGAAACAAAGCAGCATTAGTGAGCCAAAATTTTCATCAAAAAACTGATCTAAAAATTGAAAATTATGTTTTTAGGCATCTCATAGTATGTTAAATAATTCGGAAAGATTCTTACATACGTTTCATGAAGGTTTCTGCTAATAAAGAGCCTACTTAATATAACATAGATGTCGCTGACAAAGTATGACAAAATATACAGTAGATCTTTATAATTGAAGCAACAATTTTGAATAAAGTGTGGTCGTTAATCATGGGTAGAATAATGGCCAATGTTACATAGTTTATAAAGTGATCACTCAAGCCAGCCAAATGCAAGTACCTACCGATAAAAATTCCATCTTCTTTCTTATAAAAAGGACATTTGCTCTTAAAATGAGACACTTATGATATTAAAATATAATTATTGCATTCCATATTATATCCGCCTTCATAGTGTTTTTATCATCACGTTTGGCTATCGCGCTAAAGGTCCCGAGTTCGATTCCAGAGGGGTCAAGATGATTTTTCACTCTAATATTTATTCTATACTACCCTGGACTGGTATCTGAAGCGCAGGGCTGATAGCCTTTAAAGATCACGATAACACTGCTTCTCTGCGATACAGTGATCTATGCACCATCGGGTGCGGATAAGGTTTTTGAATATCAGAATACTTTTGACACACTTCTAAAGAACAATCAACTGTTGAATTTTGTGACTAATTATCTCTAAATAAACTGACTCTTTTTTCATATATCGCTTACTCCTTTCAAGAACGTCATAACTCAAAAATCGTCAATTTTCAGTTGTGCATGTTTTCAGAATACCCAGAAAATGTACTATATCCCAGCAAAAGCGGCATATTTTTAACTTAATATTTACCCGCTACAGGGCAGAAAATGTTGTTTTTGCATTTAGAAGAAAAGGTATTGTTTACTTATTTTTTTAAATAAACTAAAGATTTTTTAAATGGAGAAAAAACCTTCAGGTTTTACCTGAAAAGTTTTGTTGCACTGTAAAAAGTTCAATAAGTGGCTTGATATTTATTTTTAATACATTGTGTTATATTTTTAAACTTTATAAACGTTCTCCTGAAAAATCAAGTATTTTGATTTATGACGTTCTTGAAAGGAGTGAGCGATATGTACATAATATGTATTTTAAATACATATTAACTCGATGCTGTTTTAATCATCGTCCAATTTAGCGGGCGTGTAATTACGTATGTGGAATTTCGTAATCAATTAAAAATATAAGTAATCATCACCAATTAGATCACATTGACAACAGAAATTAATTTTAAATTAAACCCGTTGTAAATATCAATAAATCAATTCGTTTGGTAACAGAGATTTGCAATTTCCACAGTTACGACGATGATAAAAAGTCATTTAATTCCGAGTAATTCGGATACATTCTGTTTTGAATATTAAAAGCATTAACTTTGTGGATCATCTTGATATATTATTTCGAGAAATAAAAATACTTTGTGTTCTGATCCACTCACATTTTTATTTAACCAACTAGTTTCGGCAACAACCTGTTGCCCTCTTCAGGGTTACATTTATTACTATAAATGTAACCGCAAATTCATACATGTATAAATGTATAAATGTATTATTAGTAATAAATGTAACCCTGAAGAGGGCAACAGGTTGTTGCCGAAACTAGTTGGTTAAATAAAAATATGAGTGGATCAGAACACAAAGTATTTTTATTTCTCGAAATAACGGATACATTCTTTTTATGAATGCTTCGATTTTAACATTTCAAAATATTATCTCAATAAATTTACAAATACGAAAATTTGGAACTGGTTTTTATATTTTAAATAAAAATCAATTCAATTCAATTCAACATTTTGAGTGTGTTCAAATACTTGTTCACAAAATCTGGATTATATCCAATTACAGGAATTATTTTCGTTTTATTTTTTGACATCTCATCAAAGTTGAAGAAGAATATGAAAGTCACTTTACACAAGTTTGTAAAAGATTATAACAGATTCTGCTCACGTCTCTAGTGAAGTTCTAGTGATTCAAGAAAAATGTTTCAAAATTGGTTCATATATATGGAACTTCCAAGAATTTGAGTAGTGTGGTTGTCAATAGTGAGTAGAATTGGTAAATGTTACAATGATCACTTAAAGCAGCATATGACGGTCGTCAGCCCCGTAAATGCCCAGACTTCCATTTTCTTCTTCATCTTTGATGATAAAAAAAATCTCTTAAATTTTGTTTTTTTTTTCTTTGATGATATGTCAAAAAAAAATTGATTTCAATTCATTTATAGTATTCTATATATGTTACTATCTTTTTTTCAATCAAACGGATTCGTTAATGAAATTTACTATCAATAGGAATTTATCGCTTTAATTGACAATCGGATGGAATTTGTGGAGAAAATGAAACAATAACCATCAAACCGTCTTTTAAATTGACTAACAACTGAATTTATCGAATCCATGAAATGGAATTTTTCAATTAAATCAATCATCCACAAAATTGTCAATTAAATTAACAATCAAATGTATTTGTCGATTAAAATAGCCATCAAAATGAAATTCACAATTAAATTTATCATCAATCAGATGTGTGTATTAAATTAACCATAAATGAATTTGTCGATTAAACTAATCATCAAAATGAATTCATCGATGAATTGAACATCAAATGGATTTGTCAATTAAATTAACCATCAAACGGAATGTATTGATTAAATAAACCATCAAAACATACACTTTAATTTATTAAATAAATCATAAACTGTTGGTCATCAGTAATGATTGAACTGTAATCTATACATATGGACGAAAAAATATACATATGTGTCGCCTTCTTTCAAAAACCGCCAGATCCATGTAAGTCGATTTTACAAAAAATGCATAATTCTCCGGGTAACATTTATGTTTAAAGATTTGTCTATACTTATATATAAAATATTATGCAATAGATAATTTTCCCATTTATTTGGAATTTTTTTCAGTATTTAAAAAAAACACGAGACACAAAAACACAAACCTATAATGACGTCATCTTAATTTTTGACTTATCCCCGCTCTCTGATTGGCCGATATGGGTCAGAAGGTAAGTTCCATGAATATAGCGGAATTTAAAATACAACGCTGTTTTTAAGAATTTTTAGCAGGTTTTCAAGTATGTAAACATTTTAAACTATAAAATCCACAATTGGCATTCCGATAGAGTATTTATTTTTAAATCTTATAAAATTTATCTGGTGGATTTTGAAAGTAGGCGACACATATATAAATTGATTTTGTTTAAGAAAATTAAACAAACATAAAATTATAAAATCAACAATCAAAACATTCATTCATTCATTGATTAAATAAATCATAAATTATTGGTGGTCAGAATTACTTTTTCACTTAACTTTGCTTTAAAAAATATATACATATCATAACACTAAATTGATGTAAGCAACATTTATATCATTATACTAAATTGATGTAAGCAACATTTATATCATTACACTAAATTGATGTAAGCAACATTTTACGTTTCGCTGAGTCATTCAAAAATGGGTTAAAAAGCATCGCGCTAATCACTGCAATACGCAGAATAACAAAGCGATTAGGCAATTTGGCAATCAGTCGTGTTGGGTGCTTGCCTCTTGCAGGCGTCATCTGCGCCCAGTTTCCCAACTCTTAGCACGGTGAGTCGTCAGTCGTCACACGCAATACTGTGATAAAGAAAAAAGAAAATTAGAAAACAAGGTTCATTCAATATGGCCTTCCGACTCTGCGGCGAATAATGCTAGCTTAGACGCTCTCAAATTCAAATAATGGATTATACTTGATATTATTTTTTGACATCTCATCAAAGATGAAGAAGAATATGGATGTTTGGGCATTTACGGGGCTGACGACCGTCATAGGCTGGTTTAAGTCATCACTTTATACACGTGTAACATTCTACCTATTATTGACAACCACACTACTCAAATTCTTGGAAGTTCTATATATCGCTCACTCCTTTCAAGAACGTCATAAATCAAAAAACTTGATTTTTCAGGAGAACGTTTTTAAAGTTTGAAAATAAAAAACAATATATTTAAAAAATATATCAAGCCACTTATTGAACTTTTTACTGTGCAACAGATCTTTTTAGGTAAAACCTGAAGGTTTTTTTCCATTTGAAAAATGTTCAGTATTTTTAAAAAAATAATTAAACAATACATTTTCTTCTAAATGCAAAAACGACACTTTCTGCCCTGTAGCTGGTAAATATTAAGTTAAAAATATACCGCTTTTACTGGGATATAGTACATTTTCTAGGCATTCCGAAAACATGCACAACTGAAAATTGACGATTTTTGATATATGACGTTGTTGAAAGGAGTGAGCGATATATCATATATTCACATGTTTTATAAAACATGCATAAATAACCATGTAATACAAATTACTTTCTTTTTGCTTCAACGATAAAAGACAAGGTATGTATTTCGGATTTCCCGATTGTAAAACACTAAAATATTAAGTATTTCAAATGCGAATGAATTTTCCTGACTTGATAAATAATTAATTGCGTGTAAACTCTCGGCTTACGCATTCATAGCGGTGAAAGTAGACTCGTGTACCTTATATATGGCGATCGAGCAAAAAAATATTAATTAGTGGGACCGAGTATGGGTAGTACGTGCCGTATGCTAATGTGTTAGGTCCGTCGTAATATCACACGGCGATGTTTGCCGTTAATTTAATTGCAAGTTCAGCCATCTCTTGCTGACTGGCGTCTGTACAGAATAGGATGAATTATATACTGATCTAAAATAGAAATACATACATACATAAAATATAAATATACATATCGCTTACTCCTTTCAAGAACGTCATAAATCAAAAATCGTCAATTTTCAGTTGTGCATGTTTTCGGAATGCTTAGAAAATGTACTATATCCCAGCAAAAGAGGCATATTTTTAACTTGATATTTACCCGCTACAGGGCAGAAAGTGATGTTTTTGCATTTTGAAGAAAAGGTATTGTTTAATTATTTTTTTGAATATGCTAAATATTTTTCAAATGGAGAAATAACCTCCAGGTTTTACCTAAAAAGATCTGTTGCAAAGTAAAAAGTTCAGTAAGTAGCTTGATATTTATTTTTAATACATTGTATTATATTTTTAAACTTTAAAAACGTTCTCCTGAAAAATCAAGATTTTTGATTTATGACGTTCTTGAAAGGAGTGAGCGATATATAATACATATTAATATTAATACATGTATAAATACATACATATATAAATTACAGACATACATAAAATAGAACCCATTCGGGGATCCAAAATAAATGATCTGAAAAAATACTTTATGGAAAGATATAAACTTATGGAATTTATTAATTGTTTCGGCATTAACTTTGTGGTAAGACATGTTACAATGATTAAAGAAAACCCTTGTTTTTTACCACTTGAGTTTTATTATAGACTACATGTTTCAGAAGTTAAGTTAAGTTATATTGTTTCAAGATTCTTCACCTTTGCTTTCCATTTTTCCTTTGTTTTCAAACTCCGCCCCTTGACTAACCCCTTCCCCTTACTTTCCCCTTTCCTTATTTATAGAACAATTTTATATTTTATATTTCAGTTATTATACAGACCTGAATGATGGAAGTTTAAATTCTGAAACATGTAGTCTATAATAAAACTCAAGTGGTAAAAAACAAGTGTTTTCTTTAATCATTGTAACTTATGGAATGTTAAGTCATATTTTCTTATTTTGTTTTTACCTTATGTTTTTTTGTATTTTCTCATTTCATTATTTTTTCTCATTTGTTTATTTTAAATATGCTTCTTCCTTTATGTTTTTCTTATTTATTTCTTACTTATTTATTAAATGTGCTTCTTATGCCTATTTATTATACCTGTTTATTATTTTTATGTTTTGCCATGTATTAGTTTTGGTTATTTAAAAAAAATGTTACCCTATTATTTGTGTTCCAGTCTTGTTAACCTTAATTCCATATCCCAAAATGAGAAAAAGAAATTGCTCATCGGGAATATTATTTGTATGTAATATGTTTTGAAAAAAAAAAAATAATAATATCCCTTACTGGCCCAGTGTCGAATCTCATTCGACATCGATTTTTTTCCTCTTAGGTCCCATGTCGGATGTTATTCAACATTTTTTTCATCATTAATATTATTTATTTAAATTCCAAGCTTACATTTTTGTCACGCGTATCTATTACAACAGTATGTGGAGCAGAGGACAAAATATTTTTTCCAATTGGAATGTAACTGTCTACCTAGATATTTTTTTTAATTTTGGGGGACCGGAAAGGGATATACTGATCTCCCTTGTTTCATATTTTCAATAAATTTGGTAACTGAGTTTAAAATAAAAGCTTTGCAAGAGAAGGTCTGTCAGGAAGCCTACATAGATGCTTCTGTATCAGATTTGGAAACACGGTGGGACAGCTTTCAATATGATCTCCCTTCTGTATTTTTTATTTTACTTAAGAGGGTACTAGCAAATATACAATTCAGTACGCGACCGGCTGCGCGAGGAGCCACACATTTATCAGCGCACAATTATTTTTTAGAATACATAAATATGTATATAAAAATCTAATTCCAGTGAACTAGATTTTTTTAAAATATGTATTTTTTTTTTCTTTCCATCAATAACTCTTGTCCTTTCAATATCATATATTTATTTTGAAGAAAAAAATATTTTTTCAATACAAGTAGGTACTTTAAGTAGGTCCTAAAAGTAGGTACTGTTTTTATGTTATAAATAGGTAGGATAACAAAATTTTTAAAAAAAGAACGAGTGTGGATTTTTTTTAAATACATCTTACAGGAAATAAATACGTCGAAAAAAAGTCATGTTTTTTTCTCAACATTTGTTTTAAATAAACATTTATTTGTATTTGAATGTGGAGGAATGTGGAAATGCTGTCGTGATTTCTGGTTTCATTTTATTGCTTCGTCACCGTTACGCTGTGAATATTACCCGTTCGATTAGCATTTACTACAGATATTACAGATTGCACACATTCTAATACATTCTACATTCATCATAATCGGCGGTCATTAGATTACTACATCATAATGACGTCATAATGCCGAGAGAAGATTATCTGTTCTCGAACTGATGAGAATTGAATCATCTTATTGTGGATATGCCCTAAATTCTTTCACAGTCGTTATTTGCAAATGCTGTGTTGCATTTTTTTTTAAATAATATATTAAATTTTTTAATACAATTTAAAACAATTTCTATACATTTATACATATCGCTCACTCCTTTCAAGAACGTCATAAATCAAAAATCGTCAATTTTCAGTTGAGCATGTTTTCGGAATGCCCAGAAAATGTACTATATCCCAGCAAAAGCGGAATATTTTTAACTCAATATTTACCCGCTACAGGGCAGAAATTATGGTTTTTGCATTTTGAAGAAAAGGTATTGTTTAATTATTTTTTTGAATATACAAAATATTTTTCAAATGGAGAAAAAACCTTCAGGTTTTTTCTAAAAAGATCTCTTGCACTGTAAAAAGTTCAATAAGTGGCTTGATATTTATTTTTAATAATAATAATAATTAATAATAATAAAACCCTTTTCCGCTCCATTGTTTTATATTTTTAAACTTTAAAAACGATCTCCTGAAAAATCAGGTTTTTTTTATTTATGACGTTCTTGAAAGGAGTGAGCGATATGGCAATAATTTTAGTTTCGCTGTGCCTCTCCAAAAAAAGAGACTGAAAAATAAAAATAAAAAAAAGGTTTATTGTTTTATTTGATTAATGGTATAATAGTATTTTTATTTTCTTTTATATATTTTTTAAAGATTTAAATGTAATGGACATAAATTTTTTTTTTAAGAATTTTGATATCTTTTATTTTTTTATTTCTTTAGGGAGTTTATTGAAGTATTTGATTCCTAAATATTATTTTTCTGTGCATATATTTAATAAGAATGATTTTTTTTTTGTTTTTGCGCTCCGGTTGTCACGTTTACTTTCCGGTGGGGTCATATGTGCGATTCCCAGGGGTGGTAAAAATAAATATTAGTAATTTTCACTCTAAAATTTATTTCACATTACTCTGGATTGGTACCTGAAGCGCAGGATTGATCATCTTGCCTTCATCTAACGATTTTAGTACGATGCAGTATTCTATGCACCATTGGGTGCGAATTAGGGTTAAAATAAGTTTTTGTTGACGAATACTAATGTTTTAGAAATTTGAAGCAAACATTTTTATAGTAAAAATAATGTATGTTTGTAAAATGTAAGAGACGCACACGATAAAGCAATGTGCTAGTTTAGTAATTAATTTAGTTTTTATCTTATATAATGAGTGAAGTGGGCGTTATTCAATTTTACATACGCGCATACCGACTTTTATCTAAAACAAAATTATATAGAAAACGAAAGTTTTATTTACACACCGGGATTATTTATAAAGTCAGTGGTCTTAGACCGTTTAAACTTTCCTGAATTTATTTTAATAGGTTTAATAAGTTTCATTAATATATTCGGCAGTCACTTTGTGGTAAAATCTATCCGTTTTTAATTTAAGCTTTACTTATATTATTTATTGATTCGGTATTAACTTTGTAGAATGACATGATTATTTTATTAAAATTAAACACTCGAATATACCACTTTAATGAGTTTTATTTATATTTACGACTAGTTTCGAAAACGACAGATGTTTTCATCTTCTGGTACAAATTAAAACTAATAATAATAATAATAAAACCCTTATCCGCACCCGAATGGTGCATAGGGCACTGTGTCATATAAACGCAGTGTTATCTTGATCGTTTTTACACATGAAGGAAAGGTGATCAGCCCTCTGCTTCAGGTACCAGTCCATGGTAATATTGAATAAATATTACAGTGAAAAAATCACTTATAATTATTTTACCCACCTTGGGAATCGAATCCGGGACCTCCAGAACGGTAGCCAAGCGTGCTGACCATTACACTACGGAGGCGGACTAAATTAAAACTAATGTACAAACTAACTAATGACAGATGTTTTAATTTGTACCAGAAGATGAAAACATCTGTCGTTTCCGAAACAAGTCATAAATATAAATAAAACTCATTAAAGTGGTATATTCAAGTGTTTAATTTTAATAAAATAAGCTTTACTTAGTAAATACCAAAAATAATTAATTCGAAAAGTCAGAAACTGCAACATTTTGAAACAATATAAATTCATAATTCAATATAATTCATTCACAATTTATTATTAGATTAAAACCAATATTTTTAGCTTTTCCACTTTTTTATTTGACCAGCGACCGGGTTTCGTCGTTACCGACATCATCAGACTCATATAAAAAAGTGGAAAAGCTAAAAATATTGGTTTTAATCTAATAATAAATTAAAAATGCAATTCCATCACGAAGTGTCAGTGGATAATATAAATCTATTAATTCATTCACGTCTGAGACATTACTATCTGTCATTAGAATCCTAACTGCCGATCAAATCTCCTCCCTCTACCTCCTTCCCTAAACTCCCTTCTTCCTTTGCCCTCCTTATTATCGTCTTTTGTTAATTTATGTTTCTTTTTAAATGTCAATTTGTAATTTATGTTTTTTTAAATGTTCAAGTACTATCTGCCCACTGATTGCAAACGGCTATATGGTATCAAACGTTTTGATCAATATCACTAGTCCGTCTTTGGTCGGTTGGAACATATTGCTTTTTAGCAATAAGCCCGCCAATGTACTTTTTATTTTCTGTACATGAAGTTTAAATAAATAAATAAATAAATAAAGATATAAATATTTACAATATGACAAAAATTAAAGCCTCCCCCTATTGTCTATGTTCCCACTGATAAGAAATAAAAATAAAATAATAATAATAATGATCATAATTAAGTAAATAAATAAAATAAGAAACAGCTCCTTCCCCCTCATCAACGCCCCAAGGACCCAACTCTAAAATGTAGAATTAGCTTCACATACGGTGTTTAAAAATGACGCGGAATTCATCGAAACACGTGTCAATAGATTTGAATAAATAGTGGTATCAACCAAGTAAAACTTTAATTAAAAATAAATAGGTTTATTAAGATTGATCCACATAATTGCCGATGGCGTGGAATGCTTTTCAACCAGTAGTCAGAAACAGTAAGAGTGAGATGATCTTTAGAAAAAAATTAAAAACGCATTTGTTTGCTAAATCATTTCCAGAATCTTCTTTTCCCCAATTCATTTACAGTGAAGCGTCCTTGAGGTAGTATTTTACGAAAAAGGCGCTATGTAAATTATCCGAATCTATTATTGCTGAGTCCACCTGAGGAGGATCAAATAAATATATGTGATTTTTTCACTCCAATATTTATTCAATATTACCCTGGACTGGTGCCTGAAGCGTAGGGCTGATCACCTTTACTTCAAGTGTCAACTAACGATCAAAATAACACTGCGTTTTTATGATGCAGTGCCCTATGCACCATCGGGTGCGGATAAGGGTTAGAAGAAGATTATTATTGATCAATTTGGCATTATGTTGAGATATAACTCCTAAGTTGAGGTAATCTAGATTTGTAATAAAGTATTTGGACACACGTAAATAATGAATGACAAAATAATTAAATAAAAGAGTAGCCAAGGATATGAAATGGTCCATTTTCCAAGTCATTTTGTTACTCGCGAAGCGCTTGTTGCCACCCATCGCCAACATCTTGTCGCTCGCAAACCGCTCGTGGCCACCCAGCGCCAACATCTTGTCGCTCGCAAACCGCTCGTGGCCACCCAGCGTCAACATCTTGTCACTCGCAAACCGCTTGTGGCCACCCATCGCCAACATCTTGTCGCTCGCAAACCGCTTGTTGCCACCCGCCGCCAACGTCAACTGTCCTCCTTACCTACTTGGCTACACAAAATTCGGATGTATTGCAATTTTGAAAAGACATTTGAGCCAACTTTCCAATAACATAATATTGGCAATAAGTCGTACATCGTTGCGCAACAGCTGTCCACGGGCGAGAGTGAATATAAATACACGCATTATTACGTTAGGGAATTCAACATTTTGCATTAATATTAGATTAGGCTGGAAATTTACATATTTATGGATTTACGTTCGTGAACGTCAAATATTATCTTACTGACGTCTTTAATATATTATTAGATTAAAACCAATATTTTTAGCTTTTCCACTTTATTTTTATTTGACCAGCGACCGGGTTACGTCGTTACCGACATCTGACCAGTGTCGTGCCTTTCAATGACTTTTTTCTTTTCAAAACCATATATTTATTTGTAAGAAAAACTTTTTTTTCAATACAAAAACGGTGTTATAAGAAAAAAAACAATTACGTTAAATGTTACCTAGGCTATTGAATATCCCGCCTTCATACAATATCATACAATATTCATACTATATCATTTCTACAATTTTCTTTTCAAATCTTATCAATTTCAAAAATCTTCTTATGTTGATTGCTTTGAAATTTTGACACAATGATGCATCCGAAAAGGCACGTTTTGAAATACGTTTGACAGGATTTTTTTTTTTTCGTTAAAGATCAATGGCAGCGCCATCTATTGAATATAAAAGCAGCAACATACGACATACTAAATATATCTCATGGCGGACAGCGTGCTTCTTGACACCTGCTGCCACATATAATTTTCAATGTTTTTGTATTTCATTATTATGTCATAGATATTTGATATTTTCGTTGCTTCACAAGCATTATTAAATTAAACATATCAGAAAAGTGTGTTTTATATTTTCTTTTTTTACCATTTGCCCAGATTGAGCCACAGCAAAGGATGGCCGGGTACAGATAGTATGAAAATGAAACGATAAAGAGTCATTCATCACATATTTATTATACAATAAAACATTTTGAACAGATACATAGACAATATCATTATTAAAATATAATGCCTATAAAATTATATAACATTCATAGCTTATCTACATACATACTTATATTTATTTATTTACAATAATTTATGGAAGAAAATTCATTATACTTTATGAGAAGGTTTAAGAAGACACTCAATACTATGCTATCCTAATGTATAACGGTAGAACGGATCTTTGTCAAATGGGAGGAATATCTAATTTAACTTACTCAACCTATAAAGGATTGCATTAGACTCGTTTTGTGTTTATAACAGTCGATATAATTAATATTTTCATTCTTCATTTTCTTTTGGAAAATTTGCTTTCGAAAAAACGTTATTTTCGTAAGTTGGTAATGAATGACGTCACAGAAACGATGGAGTTATTTTAATGTTATTTAACAGGGCTAATGACCTAGCATTTGGCTGGCTGAAGTAATTGACTAATACGCTTGTGTAATGTTCACCATTCTGCCCATTATTGAACATTTATATTGCATTAATTTTTTTAACCTTTCCTTGTATTGGAGTACAATAATTGATGTCCGCGTTTCTATGGGGAGTGGGTTTTTTTTTTACATTAAATATATATTTTTTTAAATGAAATGTTTGTATTATGAAGATAGAAATTATGTAAAAATAATTTAAATAAAAAATAAAGCTCACCATCTCTAGGTTTTATTTTATGACAAAGTTAAATACAAATATCCACAGATGTCATTACTTTACAAATTACATCATACTAAATGACAGATGGACTTCGACGTTCATTAACGTCGACATTTCTTTGAGGAAAATTTGCACCGACGTTCATCTACGTCCATACTCCCGGAAAGGTTAAAGATGTATACATACAATTTTGTTGGATTCTTTTCATAAGTTAGTTGTTATTTGATAGTTTTAATAGATGCATAAAATGATAGATGCTTCATCTTAATTTGATATCTTCTTCTTCTTTTTAAACTCTTTTCCGCACCCCAATGGTGCATAGGGCACTGCATCATATAATCGCAGTGTTATCTCGATCGTTAACACATGAAGGAAAGGCGATTAGCCCTCCGCTTCGGTTACCAGTCCAGGGTAATATTAAATAAATATTAGAGTGAAAAAGTCACTTATCGGTATTACAGGGAATTGAACCCGGGTCCTCCAGAATGGTAGCCAAGAGTACTGACCATTGCACTACGGAGGCGGGCTTAAGTTGATATACACATAATAAAATAAAATTAAGCTATGACTAGTGAAATTTACAATCGTTATTTCATATTACACATCAAATCTATATTATTATTTTTTACTCCTGTAATTGGAGATAATCCAGATTTTGTGAACAAGTATTTGGACACACTCAAAATGTTGTACATCAAATCTACAAATCCAGCTCATAACGCCTATAGATATATTTATCTACAAATTCTAGTACCTTTTGGTCTCTTCATTGCCTACTAAACAGCTAGTCTAATATATTTTTTCATAGATTGGACTAGCTATTTTATAAATGCTAGCTGATCTACACAAATGTTGCATGATACGGAACTTAAATTGAATTAAAAACGGAGTACACAACTAAGTCCTGGTACCTACTTTAATATTTGACCGTGAAGTACAGAGTTAGGGCAAAAGAAGGATGAAAGTAGACTGAACGCAGTCGGAATGCGATCTCTCAAGGCGGAGACTGACCGGAGCATTTCGTCGTAACGTAACACGTTGCGATGCGAGCATTCAGGCAGTCAGTACAGCGAGCCGAGCGCTCCATCCATAGTTTCGGATGCTCGCTGATGCTCGCCGCGAGCGATGTTACGACGTTATGTTACGACGAAATGCTCCGGTCAGTCTCCACCTTCAGACAGTGTGGCAAAATGATATATGATAGATGTTCGAATGGTGAAACAAGGAAAGAATGCAAGGCTGAGATAAGTTTTATTGATAAATTTAAGAAACGTGCGCTAAGATGGTTTGGACAAATGATTGATTTTATGTTTTTTTCATGTTTTTATTAAGAGATTTTTACTACTTTTAAAACTGATCTTAGACACACAAAGGTCATCCATCTAATATTTCTGGCCCATTACTCCATTTAAATCTACTACTACCGCTGTTACTACGGTATAATATTTTTTCATGTTTTTTAATAGTTTTATGACATAAATGTGGAATTGTTTAATTGGCTTTTTTTTTTAAGGTAACTATTTTTTGTTAATGTAATGTAACGTTTATTATTGTTAATGTAACTATTGTTTATTATATAAATTTTTTTATATGTAAGCTGTACAATTCCCGAATAAATCAAATAAAAAATTAAAAAATAAAATAAAATAATCAATTTGAGCTATTTTTCACCAGGGTGCCCGTACCAGATACAGGCGAATCTGCAATGGCCCATTTTTTGCCTGTATCAGGTACAAGCAAATCTGTAAAACCCTATTATTAGCCCATACCAGGTACAAGCAAATCCGCCAAGGCCAATTTTTTGGCCTGGTATGCGGTACGCAGGGTTAAAATACATCTAGTGGAATCATAAATGTAATTTTTTCTATTAATTTCTACAGTACACATTACAGTAAGCCATAAAATTAATGCGACAACAATAAATGACTAAATTTTTGGATAATATATCCAAAATTAAACAAGGTTATTGGATTGAATTCTACTTTTATTTACATATATACAATGATGTATATTGTGACGCATTTTGTCTTATTGAGACATTATCAAACTGAGTTTAATAATGTCTCGATGAGACAAAACGCGTACCAATATACATCATTGTATATATTTAAATAAAATTATAATTCAATCCAATAACCTTGTTTTATTTTGAATAAATCTATGAAATGGAATTCAACCAACTGTCTGCAGTTACTGTAAATAATAAACAACTAATCTTTCCACTCTAACAGCTAATCACAGATTGAATTAACGATAAAGCCTCTGATAGTGAGAAGTGTGCAGTTGGCAATTTGTAGGAAGGTTCACACTGTGACTTGGACGTTTTGGACGACGGTGGACCATTCCACTTTGGAGGGCACGAGGTAGAAAGCTGGAGAGACCTTCACTCCGCACGGGCATTGACAACCTGCCAAAATCACATAGTTAATAACCATTTTTCATTCACAAACATAGTTAATTTTACCCAAATTCAAACAACAAAAAAATTAATTTAATTTTTGAACTAACTAATAATGTTTTGTTCGCCTCCGTAGTGAAATGGTCAGCACACTTAGCTACCATTCTGGAGGTCCCGGCATCAATTCCCAGGGGAATCAAACAAATATAAGTGATTTTTTCACTCTAATAAAGATAATCAGCAAACCTCCATCTGCACCCGATGGTGCATAGGGCACTGTATCATATAAACGCAGTGTTATTTTGATCGTTAACACATGAAGGAAAGGTGATCAGCCCTCCGCTTCAGGTACCAGTCCAGGGTAATATTTAAGAAATATTAGAGTGAAAAAAATCACTTACATTTATTTGACCTCTCCTGGGAATCGAACCCGGGACCTCCAGTACGGTAGCCTAGTGTGCTGACCATTACACTATGGAGGCAAACAAAACAAGGCGAAAAAAAATTACTTGTATAATCCTTTTAAAGTAAAATGGAAAGCTCACCCATAATCCAGCTGAAGCTCCCGAGTTTATTGGAACACTTCGGACAGTGTAATTTCCCTTGCACATTCTTCTGGATATCCTTCATCCAGGCGAGCGGCTCCACAAAGTAAGTCTGCACGCAAACCTCCGGGCTGTCGTGGCTGTCCGCAATGTTGTTAGTGCCCATTGCGTCACCGTCCGACTGCCCGACGATATGCTCCACCTCCTCAGAGCCGGAGCTCTCCGCATTCTGCTCGGAGTCCTGAATCCCGGCCACCGGAATCCCCGGGATGATGTTAGCATTCTCCCCGCCGCACGCTAGGCTCTTCAGCTTCTCGATGAGCATCTGCCCGTTTTGCGCGCAAGTTATGTCGCACTTCTTGGCGCTCTCCTCCTTGTTTTCTTTCTTGATGGTCACCCGGCGGCTCAGCGCCAGGCGGACGCTCTTCGGGATGTGCGGGATGATGTTGGACTGGGAAGCGACGATGCGACGGCACTTTTTGCACCGATACACGTGTGGGTCGGGCCTCTCCTGCGTCAGTCCGGGGTCTGGCTTTACAAGGTTGGCGCAGGTTTGAGGAAGGATTTTTACTGAAAATTCAAAACACAAAGAAATGTATATTTCCATTATAGGCATTTTTAAATATAGTATCAACGGTTTTCAATATAGATTCAATACTTTATAAAATCGCTCACTCCGTTCAAAAACGTCAAAAATCAAAAAACTTGATTTTTCAGAAGAACACTTTTAAAGTTTAAAATATAATACAATGTATTAAAAATAAATATCAAGCCACTTATTGACCTTTTTACTGTGCAACATATCTTTTTAGGTACAACCTGAAAGTTTTTTCTCAATTTGAAAAATACTTAGCATATTTAAAAAAAAAATTAAAACAATACCTTTTTTTCAAAATACAAAAACGATACTTTCTGCCCTGTAGCGGGTAAATATTAAGTTTAAAATATGCCTCTTTTTCTGAGATATAGTACATTTTGTGGGCATTCCGAAAACATGCACAACTGAAAATTGACGATTTTTGATTTATGACGTTCTTGAAAGGAGTGAGCGAAGTGTCCAGAGGATTAACGATTTGGGTATCATCTTTGATGATAAATTGTCATTTGCAGCGCATAACAATGAGATGGTAAACAAAGCTTCTAAAACTCTTGGTTTTGTGATTAGGGCAACAAGGGATTTAAATCTATTGATGCATTGAAGTCCCTGTATGTTGCCTCAATTAGAAGTCAGTTGGAATACGGCTCCACAGTCTGGTCTCCTCATTGTGCTATTCACGCTGAAAACGTATAAAGAGTACAACACAAGTTCCTTAGATACATTAATTTTAAACTAAATATACCCATTGTTGAGTTAGATTATAATTGCATAATGAAGCGGCTATAAATCTTAGTGATAGAAGGGAAATTACTGATTTGGTCCTGTTATATAAAATTCTTAACAATTTTTTGGACAGCCCTGATCTCCTAAATCAAATAAAGCTTAGCGTGCGTCGAAGAGGTACTAGGCAAAAATCTGTATTGGCAGTATTTGTACATAATGCAAACTATGCCATGTTCTCTCCGATTCCGCGGCTTCACATGTTAGCCAATGCTTTTGATAGTATAGATTAAACTAATATATTGTTATCCACCTTGAAGTCTGTACTTTCTCAGCATTTCTTCTCCACTCTCTCTCGCTGCTCGCTGATAGTGTGTGACGGAGACGTGTATTTACCAGTGCTTACTACATATTTGTTATTTTATTATTATTTTATGTTTAAGACTTTTGTTTCTCTATTAGTGTATTTTTATATTAGATACTGTATATATGTATTATGGTAAAGGCTTAAGCAGCTCAATAAATAAATAAATAAATATATTTAGAGATTCTATTCAAATCTTTGTATGCAAAAATATGGGATTTAAACTTTTTTTTAAATAATATGTATAGATGATGGCGTTTAAAGCTTTCCAAACCGCATTCCCGGGTCTGATACATAAGCATCTAGGCTTCCTGACAGATCTCTCTCAAAGCGTTTGATTTTTAACTAAGTTGCGAAAATTATAGACAAATTGTATCCTGATTTTTTTTTATTTCAATGCTCGTGCAAGTGGTAAAAACAAGTGTTTTCCTTTTACAATTTCTTTGTCTCAATCATAAATAGTTGAATAAATAATATTCCAACCTTTCTTGACACTCTCGGCGGCCATCTTGAGACGGAACTGTTTGTACTTGGGATGTTCCCTGTCCAGCACGCACTCCATCTTCCCATACAGCTTGAGCTGGGCTATGAACCCGTTGTTGGGACTGGTGATCGACCGTTTGGCCTTTACGAAGTAAAAAGCTTCCTCGAAGGTCAGCTTGTGTCTCGCCATCAAGTATGCTATCACCACTGCAGCCGAACGGGACATGCCATAATAACTGAAAATATAATCTTAATTTTGTTTAAAAAGCATATAATCAGTTTTTAAGCTAAACTGAAGAGAAAATACAGAAACTGAGATGACGCATGCTGTTCTAATTGCCAATCATATATATTTTTTAAAGGAATAACCCACAAAGCCTCTGTTTTTAGAGGCTTGTTTGCAGGTAGGATAGTAAGGATGGGGAAGGTAAATGTGAATCATACGTCAGTCCAATTGAAAATAAATCTTTCTTGGATTTATTTTGCAATTGGCGGCAATCAAACCCGCTCCAGGTACCAGTCCATGGTAATATTCAATAAATATAAGAGTGAAAAATATTACAATGAAAAATCACTACAGAGGTAGGGTTAGCACTGGGTGTTCCTATATGAACGGCAAGTTTGTTAGGGTAGACACTAGGTGTGTTCCTATATGGCCCGCGAGTAAGGTAGAGTAGGCACAAGGTGTGTTCATATATGGCCCGCAAGTAAGGTATAGTAGGTTCTGCTTTTACACCTGTGTGGAGTGTAAGTCCCTACTTATAGGTTTACACAAATTTAAAGATATTAAAGAATACACTTACCAATGCACTAGCACAGTCCCGGTCTCTTGCGCTTCCTTGATAAACTGATTAGTGTCATCAAAATGACATATTAAATCTTCTTTTGGTACATCGGTCACTGTAACGGAACAAATTTTATGGATTACATAATAAATGTACCAGTTGATACTAGCAAGATGATGAAACGGGAGGGTTTTTACACATTATTTGTGGGAAATGCTTGGGAGCTTCCGCTCTCTACCAAAAATATGGAAAAGACGCTTTTAAGCATTCTATTTGCTTACTTTTGGTAAACCGCGAGAGACACCAAAAAATATTGTACAGATGGAAATTAGATTTAAGGTTACTTGTGATTTTTTAGATGCATTTATTATTTACCTTGATTATTATGTACAAGGTTTATAAATCATTGAGTGGATTTTTATTTCTTCTAACTTAATAAAGATGTTACTTGTGATTAGTATACTGAGGGTCGTGCGGCAGACTGTCCGAGTATAAATAGGGTCGGGAATGATGAACAAAACCGCCCGACAACAATGTGATAAGTCAAAATTCAGTAATCGGACACTTGCCGGTTTGGACAAGTTGAACACATGAGTGAGCAAAGTACAGTAAATTAAATTAATGAGGCGAATGTAATTGGGAATAGGGGCGAAGGAAGACGGAGGAAAATTTGGCACGATCAAGTATGTCAAATACTTGTAAGCAGTAAGGTTAGGAGTAAGAATAATCGGCGGGTATGTATGAGGAGATGCATGAATGTGGAAGAGGCAAGGAATGTTTGCAATGACAATGTGGTGTAGCATTCTATTCTTTCTGCCTGCCCTTGAAGGGAAGCGCTGTGATGGCTAGTAAGTTAGTTAAATTATGTTTTTTTTTGTTTAATAATCGGTGGGTATGTATGAGAAGATCCATGAATGACAAAGAGGCGAAGAATGTTTGCAAAGACAGAGTGGTGTAGCATTCTATTCTTTCTGCCTACCCCTGTCAGGAACTGTCGTGATGGCTAGTAAGTTCGTTAAATAAATTAAATTAAATTAACTAACCTTGGACGTATTTATTGACAATATTGGAGATTTCTGTGATCATTCGGGGCAGTGGAACGGAATCTACGGTAAGAATGTGGGTGATATTTAATCTGTGAAGGGTAGAAATATCACACGCAGCTTTCAGATTTCCTAAAACACAAAGGATCCATGAATCAAATCATTCTTTGAAATAATTTAAATAAACGAATTATGAATGAAAAACAGTAAAAATGATTTACCCAGCCAGAGATTATCTTCAATCAGGTCCACACTGACCGGTCCTGAGTCGAAATCTTCCCTCACAAGCGTACTGCCGCCTTTATGCTTCTTCATCAGAGCCAAGCTCTTTTCATTGTGAATATTATCCACAATTTCTGATGCCATCTAAATTCATACGAATGACAATTTGTAAAACAAATAAATAGTATTATTAAAACTTAAATAGAGGTTACGGTTAATATTGTAAGCTTATTTATAAATAATAATAAAACATTATGAATAAAAGACCCACCATCGTACAAACTCCGCAGCTCTGTACAAATTTGATTAAAACGTCAGAATTGACACTTTTTTGACAACCAAATCCATAGAAAAAATTAATAATCCACGGCCAAAAAGATTTTGATAATTTTCTTCTTTTATGGCTGTTCACCCTACAAAGTTGAGTGTGTGACTATTTTTATTTCCACTTTTTTTATTCATTTTTTGAAATATTAGTATTCCTGTTAGTGAAATTACTTTTACTAGTAATACTGCTTTTATTGGAGAGTTATTTTACACATATTAAAAAAATATATGCGCACCAAAAATTTTATAAATCAATTTATATACAAGTTAGTCATTCTCCAAGAATAAATGCCATGGAGTAATTAATTCAAACTAATTCGGAATGAATTTCATGTATGTCTAATTGGAGTACTATACAAATTCCACCACCATCAGCCAAAAATTCTAAATACATCAAAATTACTACTATTATAAGAAATCAATCCAACAACAATGTATATCTTTGAAAAATTAATGCAATATAAATTTTCAATAATGTTTAAAATGGTGAATATTATACGGAGAAGTGTTATTCAGTCAAATAGCAGGTCGTAAGACGTGTGATGCTCAGACCTCAATCTTCTTTTGTATAAAAACTATAGATACTTTATCTTAAGTTGAGACACTTGTAATATGTATTTATAAAAATTTTCAAATTTTAGTCATTTGTTGTACTTCAAAATATAAATATTGTTACTAAGGTGCCAATTACTAACACAGGTTTTTTCAATCATTTTTATCTTAAAAATTAAAAATAAAAATATAACATTGGTATGATAAATAGTTTAGTTATAAATCAACACTGACTGAAACGATATGGTCAGTGGGTCAGTAACTAGCCTCTATCCTAATTTATTATATAAATGAAATTTAAATTAATTAGACACTTACGTTGATTTGACTCTTGCCTTATTTTAATGTTACTTTCACAAATTAAAAATATTTTGGACACAACTTTGTTCATATTATTGATCAAACACTATCCTCTAGGATGAGTTAAATTGTCTGCAATGTTTTATTTGTCTTATATACTAGGACATTTATAGCATGAGTATAGCAAAGTTATAGACCAATTTAAAAAATTGAAAAATGATAGATGTAACCGGTGAAGTGATAGAAAAACCAATTACCGTCCTATGTCTTGGGCCCCCAAACACAGGAAAAACAATGTTGTTAAAAAAACTACAAAAATTTGACATTATTGACAATACTTACAATTCAGTGCCTACTGTTGGAACTAATATATTCCGGATTTACATGCCGGAAAAGGGGAAAAAAAGTTACCTGGATGTTCGAGAGATTGGTGGAGAAATGTCATCATTGTGGAAGCATTACATCGATAATATAAGGAAAATAATATTTGTGGTGGACACTTCTAATCTCTGTCAGATTTCCGCAGCCGGAGTGTACCTTTTTACATTATTAGCTGAACCAAAATTGAAGAACTGCAAGGTAATTTTTGTGAATAATAAAAATTAACAGTTATTGGAGAAATAGATACACGTAATTCATTGATATTGTACATAGTAAAAAAAAAGACGACATGGACATTGAACACCAAAATTGACAATTGCAAATGTGCCAAATTGCCATTTTTATCTCACAAAAAATATATATAAATTCAAAATATCAATCACTTAACACATTGTTGTTGGGCGGTTATTTCATCAACCCCGACCCTAATTATACTCAGACAGTTTGCAGCCCGACCCTCAGTATGATAATCACAAGTAACTGCAAACCCAATTCCCATCTGTACAATGTTTTTTGGGGTCTCTCGCGTTCTACCAAAAGTAAGCAAATAGCGCCTCCCGCTCTCTACCAACAGTATGTAAATGATGCTTTTAAGCATTTCCCGCAAACAATGTGTATATTAACAACTTGTAGATGACCAGACTTCCATATTCCCTCCTCAAATTTACTTCTTCATCTATGTTGAGATATCAATGAAAATATTGATATGAATAATTCCAAAGTGGAGCAAATCTAGCATTTCTGAGCAAAAATTTGGACACACTGTGAGAAAGGTTTATTTTCAATTGTATCACATTTTTATTTTTATAACATTCTTCAGCTCTGTTTCTTTACTACTGGCGTCTGTAAATGCGAGTGGTGTTCACATTGATTATTTTTAAATGGAGTGGACACTTTCAAAATTGCCTCTTATTTTCTTTATTTCTAATTCCCGGTTTAGTTTCTTCTGGTCCTGGCTAAAATGGATGTTGCATACCGACAGATGAGGAACGAAGCCTTGCTGATGCTGCAGTTGAAACGCTTGCAGAAGGAAGTCCGACAGAATATCAAAGTTCTAGAAACTTCCGCCATCAATGGGGAAGGTATAGAAGATCTCTACGAATGGGTTACTGGCATTAAAAAACCCGAAGAAATATATTGAAACTAAAAATTAACCTGTGAAGCGGTACCAACATAACAGTACGTTGAGACATCGTTTATTTTACATATACTATTTATTGAGAATATTTACTTAAATTATTGACATTTCTATCAGTAAATCAGCATATTATTGACATCTATGCAATATTTCGAAATCTATTAATATGACTTGAAATATGATATAAATACATAAAACAATATTGAACATGTTTCGGCATTTAAAAAATTGACTGATAAGCCAGATAAAAATTAATTATTTCTCAATTGTGCAAGGTTTACTCTATATTGGCAGGGTTATTGCTATTTTTATTGATCTATTTCAAATGACCAAAGGTAGTATGAATTTAAGAATCTGAACAAATAATTCTTAAACAAAATTTAAATAAATATTTTGCAGGATTATGGTTATTTTTGGTAAACTCTTTAAAAAACTAATGATACTATCAATTAAGAAACTCTGAAGAAAAAAATCAAAAATATTCGATTTTATTGAAAAAATACTACTTTGCAGGATTATTGGTATTTTTAGTGATTTAACTTAATTAATCAATGGTGGATTCAAAGAATCTCTGCAATTAAATGATTTTTTAACAAGATTTAAAAGGAAAAGTTATGTTGTATAAATACTTTTTTGCGAGGTAATTGTTGTTTGTTTTATTTAAATACTCTAATACAGACGTGTCAAACTCAAAAGGCACCAAGGGCCGCATAAGGTACTTTGGGTACGCCGGCGGGCCACATCAAAAAAATCAAAAATCTAATTTTCATTTTTATCTAACTTTAAGTGAATAATTTACTATCAAAGACAGTCACATGAGGTACAGTAGATCCAACTTAATGATTTTGTAAAAGAATATCATATGTTCCAATACAAATAAATTATTTCAATAATGAATTACAATAAATGAAATATATAACCGCGGGTATCCGCGAGCCAAACAAAATAATTTTTAATTTGGTCGTTTGGCAATGGACAACACGACACATATTATAATATCAAGTGTTTTGATTTGTATAAGGAGCATAGTATCGGTGAACAGCCAATCAATGAAAATAAAGAAGTTTGAAACATGATTTTTATGAATAAATTTATTTATAACCTCTACTGAATTTAGTCTGACACTTTTAACAATGGTCACACATATTTTGCAGTAGGTATACAGCATTCAAAACTTGATTTCTCTGGACATCACAATGATTATTTCCTTATTATTCTTCATACTACTGTGGAAATAATTCCGCAAAAAAATTCTTTCACACAGTTGATGATAAAATTGGGCTATTTCAGTCTTGACGGCTGCTGAATTAGACAAACTATATCTGCATCGCTCGTACTGTGCATTGCGATAGTAACTTGAGCGCTTGCATCTGAGAGATATTAAATGAAATGTCATCTTCTTTCAAGTCAAAATAAATAAATTACCTTAATGATTTGCAACTAGCCTACATCATTGTAAAAATATCAATGGTTCTCAAGAAAGTCTTCTTCTTCTTATTATTATAGCCCTTGCGGCCTGTTTTTAAGGGGGATTAGCCTCCTGCGACGTCGATTCCCGGAAAAAACGAAGTGTTTTCTTTAATCATTTTCATTACTTCATAAGCATTGCAAAATTACACATATGTATTAGAAATGTGTGCTTTCTATTGTCTTTCTTTTCTATTTAGCCAGACTGAGCCGCAGGACACAGGAAGTAATAACATCTAGATGCACACATCAATTTATAATGTTTTTCTTTTTCATTTTTTTTTTAAATATTTAAAAACCATATATGTAGATTAAAATTAGATATATCACCTTAATAGCTGCTAGTGTATTAATAATATGTAATAACAAATAAAAGATGTCATAATTGCGCTCTCATGTTGATGTTAAAACTAATTTGAGAGTGCGGTTATTGGATTGAATAAAAAACATATTTTTCATGAAACTTTATTAACTTTTGATAAAAGGTGTATCAACTTAAAATTATCTGTTAAAATATGGCAAATAAATTCCTTCAATTAGACAATAATTTAAAAAGAAACAATCTGTTAAAAGCTTAATCATAAACATAAATTATTGAAAAAACAAAAAATATCCATTATATTATTAAAATAAAAATTGTTTGTGTAAAAACAGAATGATAAAAAGAAATAGAATACAGGTCATGTAATGAACCATTTATTAACCGGATCCACGCGGCTCGCATAACAGTATGTGTTTTATCAAAACATGCCCCATACGTGGCTGACATAAGCATTTGTGTTTTAACATTGTTCCAAGTTTCGAACCTCAGTTCAACTTAGTGGGATTTTTTCATGGTGTGGAACTTTGGATAAAATAATACGTCAATCCTTGGCCTTATGACATCTGTTGAAATATCTGACTAATAATTTGTAACATCACAAGGATAAATAAAAGAACAGATCCCTGATTTTTCTTGCGGTCGGTAATTAATCCGCGCCATAATCATGCCCTATATCTGTCTCACTCTCGACGCTACGCATCGCCAGTGGGTAAGAGTGACACACGATGCGTGCTCTGATTTATTTATGTTATTCTTAACTAAATACATGATAAAAGTAATCATTTAAAAAACAGCAAAATACCGCCGCGCATGGGCGTCTCTCAGGAACAAAGTTAACGCGGTTAAAAGGTTAACAGATTTATTTCAATTGACTCTTGACTGGGAATGTATGTTTCGTAAATTATACAAAAAAAATAATCAACTTGATAAAATCATCCTATGTATTACTAACAAAAAACTAGAAGTTTAAAAAATCCAATTTGTTTTTATATGCAATTGTATAGAAATTTAATTTCTAGACTGTGAGTGTGATGGTCAGCACGCTCCGCTACCGTATTGGAGGTCCCGGGCTCGATTCCCAGGGGGGTAGGTCAAATAAATAAAATGGATTTTTTCACTCTAATATTTATTCAATATTACCGTGGACTGGTGGACTGGTCCCCCTCCGAAGTGTAGTGGTCAGCACGCTCGGCTACCCGGGTTCAATTCCTTGGGGGGTCGAAATAAATATAGGTGATTTTCACTCTCATATTTATTTAATATCACCCTGGACTGGTACAAGAAGCGCAGGGCTCATTAACTTGCTTTCATGTATTAACGATTGAGATAACACTGCGTTTGTATGATGCAGTGCTTATGCACCATCGGGTGCGGGTAAGGGTTTGAAGAAGAAGAGATGCCTGAAGCAGTGGGCTGATCAGCTTTCCTTCATGTGTTAAAATTCATTATATGATACAGTGCTCTATCATAAGGGTTTGAAGAAGATGTTGACGGTTATAAGTGGATTACATGTTTCAAATGGATTTTTTAAAACCTAGTTTTCAGTTAGTAAAAATAAAAGTAAATAAAACTAAGCTTAAAGCCATTAATCCATAGGGTCCGCGATGGTAGACTCTACCTCCTTCTTGACGTACGTCCTCCTCCGGCCCGGGATCATCCGGGGGATCATGTCCAGAGTAATGTTGTGCGCCTTGACTAGATGATTCTTCCTCTTCCAATTGTCTATGAACGCCTTGGAGCAGTAATCGCACTTGTACGGGAGCTCGCCCGTGTGAATTCTAGTGTGCCGAGACTGAAAAGAAGAATAATTTTTTTATTATTGCATCCCTTATGTCACCGCGACCATATTAGGTCTATTGTGACCTCCCTCTGTATTACAGCTCACTGCCAAGACCTACGTGAGTCACGTAACTCACGACCTGTCTTGGTGGTAGGAGCTTCACCTTCTCGGAGTCCAGTAGAGGTCCTCCAAGGACTTCGTTTGTGAGCGAGTGCGTCACAATCGTAGAGAATGAGGATTGGCTTTTCGTTATCCTCTATAAAAAATCTGCAAACTGGGGAGTCATTAAGTGAGATTTTTTTCATGTGTTTCCTCAGTCTGCAGTGTCCTGTCAAGGTCCTGGTAAGGATCCTTATTTATTTTTTGCTAAGCTTTAGAGCTTCTGTGGTGAATTTCCGCGAGTACCTCGTGATCAGTTCCATTGCGTGTTTCATCCCTGAGCTGTTGGACCAGATCTCTTGGCTCTTGTCCATGGCCCAGTTTTTTAGACTAAACTTGATAGTGCTGAGTAAGAAGAATAATGTACAAAACTTGCACATTATTACTTTCAATTTCATACTATTTATTTATTTGAACGTAAGCGGCTCATTATTAGAAAGAGGTATCAAATTGTGGTACAGTGGGTTCGAACCCAGAAACTCTTACCGCGACACTAACCACGGGACCAAAACCCGACACAATTTATGATATAAATAAAATAAAAAAGATATTTGTTTTATTTTTATGACATATAGATTAAATAAATTTTGCATTTATGAGGCGAATGTTAGTGGGAAAAGAAGCAGAGGAAGACTGAGAAAAACATGGCACGATCAGGTATGCCAAATACTTGAAAGTGGTCAGGTTAGGAGTCGTAACAATCGGCGGGTATGTATGAGGAGATGCATGAACATTGTAGAGGCGAAGAATGTTTGCAAGGACAGAGTGGTGTGGTGCTCTATTCTCTCTGCCTACCCCTGCGGGGAAGCGGCGTGATGGTTAGTTAGTTAGTTTTTTTTTTGCATTTATTTAAAATCTTAAAACACATCCCTCCAAGTCCCTTATTACTATAATACATACTTCTGAATTCATCTAAAAATGTTGTGTTAATATCGACTGTAGCTAAGCAACATTTAGATACACACAAAATTACATATCCACAGATGTCATTGCTATACAAGTAACACTATGCCAACTGACAAATAGACTTGGACGTTCATTAACATCGATACTCCTTTGAGGAAAATTCCATACTCCCATAGGTGTGGATTCTATATAGGTAGAAAAGCAGTGCCTACCCTAAATTACTTGAGTTCCGTATAGAAACACAACCAGCGCCTACTATGCCTTATCCTTACCCAACCCTACTGCCTATCCTGATTAACACTTGCATGCCTACTACACGGATCCGTGTTTCATGCGTCTAGCGCATGGTGCCCACTACACGGATCTGTGATCGCGCACAACAACATATAATCGCGTCAGTCTATTGTGTGCACTGCTGGCGAGAGTTGGATACATGGATTCATGTGATAGGTATAAACGGTCAATATATCAACAACAAAAAAATTACAAAAATTAATTTAATTGGTAATAAAGATATAATAAAGACTCTTATTACTACAGGAAACAAGAAAAAAATCTGGCAGTTTTTAAAGAGCTCGCATTTTTTTAAAAGCAGTAAACGCGTTAAAAACTCTGCGCACGCCACTGTATACTCCCGGAAAGGTGAATACCTACCCGGAGTTGAAAGGTATAGAATATCGCGAGTAGGCAGGCGTACTTACAAGACTGCTGCTGTTGTTGAAGCCCTTCTGGCACACAGTGCAGACGTGCGCGCGCTCGTTGGCGTGCGTGCGCTCGTGGCGCCGCATGCCCGACTGCACGGAGCAGCGGAAGGGGCACACGGAGCACGCGTACGGCTTCTCACCCGTGTGCACTCGCATGTGCACCACCAGATTGCCGACTGGAAATACCAAATTCTCATTACAATCAAACTTTTTTTAAAAAAAAAAGAGAATGAATTTTTTTTATTATTATTTACAAAAATACAACAATTTCATACTTTTTCTTCCCTTATCCACACACCCATGGTGCATAGGGCACTGCATCATATAAACGCAGTGTCATTTTGATCGTTAACACATGAAGGAAAGGTGATCAGCCCTCCACTTCAGGTACCAGTCTAGGGTAATATAGAATAAATATTAAGAGTTAAAAAATCACTTATATTTATTTGAACCCCTGGGAATCGAACCCGGAACCTCCAGAACGGTAGCTGAGCTTGCTGACCATTACACTACGGAGGCGGACAAACTATTTCTGTGATCATAGTATTTCTGTGATCCTAAAGGTGGGGACTGATCGGAGCATTTCGTCTTAACGTAACATTCGCAGCAAGCATGCGAACATCGGATGGAGTACTCGGAACACGCTCGACTTGCATGACTGTACTGACTGTATAAATGCTCGCATCATAACGTGTTACGTTACGACCAAATGACTCCGGTCAGTCCCCACCATATTAGGCTCATTATTAGAAATGGGTAACAAATTGTGGTAGAGTGAGATTTCACTATGGAGAATTAGACATGCAGATAACAACGTACTCTGAGCGAAGCTGGCTCCACAGAGATGGCACAGGTTAGGTTCATCGCCGTGATGAAGCCGACTGTGATTGACGAGGGCACATTTCATATTGAAACTGAAACAAAATTAAAGCATATTGTAGATTTATCCAACATATACTTGAGAAGAAACACAGAAAAAAAATCTTCACTACACTTTATTTCACTAGTTTTTTTTTTTTAAATGAAGACATGATGTCGAATTAAGTTGCTTAACGCATTGTTGTAGGATGGTTTTTTCATCAACCCCGACCCTAATTATACTCAGACAGTCTGCAGCCCGACCCTGAGTATACTTATCACAAGTAACCAACCGCAAACCCAATTCCGATCTGTATAATATTTTATGGTGCCTCTCGGCCTCTACCAAAAGTAAGCAAATAGAGCGCTTTTCAGCGTCTCCTGCCTTCTAATAAAATATAATAAAATACTACAATAATTCAAACATTTATCTTCTGGATGCTACAAAGAGAAAACATTTTTTTTACATTAATTTAATAGATTTATATTATCCACTGACACTTCGTGATGGAATTGCATTTTTAATTTATTATTAGATTAAAACCAATATTTTTAGCTTTTCCACTTTTTTTTTTTTTTTTTTTTTTTTTTAAAAAGAAAAAAGTGGAAAAGCTAAAAATATTGGTTTTAATCTAATAATACATTAATTTAATATTTAATATGTCCAAACAAGTTCAAACAACTCATGTCTTCTTCTTCTTCTATCCATGTTCGCTCCCTAGGTGGAGCATATGGCCAACACGAGTCGTCTCCAAGTCACTCTGTCACGCGCCATCTCCTTGGCTTCCTCCCAGGTCAGTCCGGCGTCTCCAAGTTCCGCTGAGTATAGTCGGTGAATGGTCGTCAGCGGCCTTCCGGGGCGCCGGAATCCTCGGGGTTGGAAGAAGAGACACGAGGGATTGATGCCCTCAGGTGGCATTCTAAGGACATGTCCCAACCATGTCCACCTTCTTCTCTTCGGGACTTCCAGTAGATTTATAATTGGATATTACAACTCATGTAATATCCAAATAATATTGAAAACAACATATTATTACAGAGTCCTGAAAACTCGTCACTCAATAACATGGCAGTCTAGATAACACCCTGGCGGGTTTATGCCTTCATGAAGTATTTTTCTGAAGGAACTGTTATCAGGTTAATTATTGATCACTTTTTATTCCTTAATTTGATTATCATATAGTAAAGGCTAGTAAGTCAAATGTAGTAAATGAAGTACACCTCCATAGTGAATGGTCAGCACGCTCGGCTACCGTTCTGAAGGTCCCAAGGGGGGTCAAATAAATATAAGTGATTTTTTCACTCTAATATATATTCAATATTACCCTGGACTAGTACCTGAAGCAGAGGGCTGATCACCTTTCTTTCATGTGTTATAATCAAGATAACACTGCTTCTATACGATGCAGTGTGTATTTGATTACGCATTTTTATCGATTGTTGCGCGGTATAATCGATAATCCTGAAATTATCCGGAACATTGGTCTGTATGTTCCCGATAGTTATCTAAGACAGCGTCGACATAGATTGTTTCACATTCCTATACACAGAACCAACCTGCCGATGGTTATGCCTGTAGGAAGAGTTAACGCTATGTTGAACAATATCTCATTGGATATTGATCTGTTCCATGTGTCTGAAGGAGTTTTCCGAAGCGGGATTCTTCTACACCTTTAGCAATAGTTCTTGCATATATTTTATTTTAATGTATACGATTTAATTTTTTTATAGTTTGTAATGTATATATTAATTGAAATAAATAAATTGAATTGATTTGAATAAGAAGAAGTATGTATATTTACCTCATGCCGCACTTGTCACAGCTGTAGGGGCGTTCCTTGGTGTGCAGGCGCCTGTGGGTGATGAGCTGACCGCGCTGCTTGTACGTCTTGGCGCAGAGATCGCACGCAAAGGGCCGCTCGTTGGTGTGGATTATCAGGTGCTGGGTCAAATAGTGCGATCGTGCAAAACCTACGAGAAACAGAAAGTAAACAGTACAATTAATAAAACAGCAGATACCGAGATGCAGAATTTCTTTTAAAAGTTTATCATCTATCAGTGGTTCTTAACTGGTGCTTCGCGAGGTTGGTGCAAGTGCTCCGCGAAATAATAAGAACCAAAATTTAATGTTGGCTCATTTACTGCACGATTCGAGTTGCAAATTTCAGATGAATTTTGGATTTTGTTCAAGACGAATACACAGCTCTCTCCACATTTTTTCATTCATTCAAACCCTTATCCGCACCCCAATGGTGCATAGGGCACTGCATCATATCAACGCAGTGTTATCTTGATCGTTAACACATGAAGGAAAGGTGATCAGCCATCCGCTTCCGGTACCAGTCCAAGGTAATATTGATTAAATGTTTAATAGTGAAAAAGTTTTGAGAGTGAAAAAATCACTTATACATATTTACTTGACCCCCCCTGAGAATCTAACCCAGGACCTCCAGTGCGGTAGCTGAGCGTGCTGACCATCACACTACGGAGGCGGACCTCCACCTCTCTCCACAAATTTATTACAGTGATTTTAAAATAAAATTATATTTTAATTATATAATTTTTGGTGACTTTTATATTGCACGCTGAAAAATGTTTGTGTATTGGTGATTCTATCCCCGATTTTTCACAAGTGATTTATTTCCGTCACTGCAAATGAATAACTTTATATTATAAAACATAATTGTATTACAGAGGAATACAGAAATTCTGAGCCCGTAACTATTATATTTTATTTCGATATCTTTATTATTGGAATCAAATTGTAGTAAATACATATCACCGGGAAGGAAAGGTTAACGTATCAATATGTATTCTCAGATATTGACACATTTGGATACACTCAAATTGTTGTAAATAAATTATCTGGTCAAATTATAAGCTTAAATAATAAATATGAAAATGATATTTTCTGGCGTTTCTCATGTGTGTGATTTATAATCCAGGGTTCGGACCTCACATACTAATAAAAGAGTTTCTGCTCAATAAAAAGCTTCTTTTCATCTCACCAATAGATGTCTTTAGTGAAGTTCTAGTGATTCAAGTACAAGGTTTCAAAATTGGTTCATATATTTAGAACAGCCTATGACGGTCGTCAGCCCCGTAAATGCCCAGACTTCCATATTCTTCTTCATCTTTGATGAGATATCAAAAAATAATATGAATAATTTTATATTATAAAACATAATTGTTTTACAGAGGAATGCAAAAATTGTGAACCCGTATCTATTATATTTTATTTCGATATCCTTATTATTAGAGTCGAATTGCAGTAAACACATATCAACGGGAAGGAAAGGTTAAGGTGTCAATATGTGTTCTCACTTCATGTATTAATTTTAAATCAAACACAGATTTTTCGAGTCTATTAAGTTGAATTTTATTGACAAAAACACATAAAAAATTAATATTGTGACAATTGTTTCGCCTTGCTAGGGAATTAAAAATGCCATAACTAAGCGAAACAATTGTCACAATATAATTTTTTTATGTGTTTTTGTTAATAAAATACAACTTAGTAGACTCAAATAATCTGTGTTTGATTTGAAATTAATACATAAATTAAAATGGACTTCTACAAATTAAACTCCAAATCAATAAATATGAATTCTCACCTTTATCACAATGATTGCAGACATATTTCCTATAGCCTTCGTGTTGTTCCGTGAGATGCGCATTCAACTCTCTCTTCCCGACGATGACTCCCTGGCACACGGGACAAACGTACTCCTTTTTCAGTTCTTTAAATTGCTTGTAAGGTTTTTCCGACAACTCTTTCAAAGTCCGTTTTACTTTCGGCCTCTTCTTGACCCTCACCTTATCCTTAGACTTCAATTTTCTTATTTTGAGTTTGACCCTTTTCTTTTGTTCCTGCCCGAAGGAATCCTCTTCGTTGCAGAACTCCTCCTCTTTGGTTATGTCGGTATCGAAGCTAAATTCGGCATCGATATTATCGTCCAAGAACAAGGTTTCTTCTTTGATGCATTCTATGGTTTCTACTTCTTCTTTGATTGCCTGAGAACTCTGGCTGAGAATGCTTTCTAAATCCTTGTTTTGTGTCAGGTAGAAACGGAGGTTGGTGTCAGTCGATTTGCAGATATTTATAAAACTGTAACAATTTTTTAAGTTTTCTATACATTGAAGGCACACGCTAAGTGGAAGGCCGTCGTCATCGGTAATCTGTAAGGATAATTTTATTACAAATATATTTTTTATTAGTGAATTACGCCGAATGGATCGGCCACGTGCTAAGACAAGAAGGTTTCCTGCACAAAATAATAGAGGTGACAATGGAGGGAATAAACGCCAGAGGACGCCCACGCCTCCAATACCTAAGCGACTTATACGAAGGCATAGGCTGCTCGACATATGAGGAGCTGAAGAGGGCTTCCGAAAATAGGCGAGAGTGACGAAAGAGATGTCATCTGTTGCTACAGACCGATCCGCAGGATTGAGACCAGAGAGAGAAAGAGAGAATTACATCAATCAACCAAATCTTGATATATTCTACATATGAGATTTTTATTTTTTATTTTCAAACCCATATTCGCACCCTAATGGTGTATAGGGCGCTGCATCATATAAACACAGTGTTATCTTGATTGTTAACACATGAAGGAAAGATGATCAGCCCTCTGCTTCAGGTACCAGTCCAGGGTAATATTGAATAAATATTAGAGTGAAAAAATCACTTTTATTTATTTGACCCCCCCTGGGAATCGAACCCGGAACCTCCAGAACGGTAGCCGAGCATGCTGACCATTACACTACAAAGGCGGACATATGATGTAGCCAGTAATATTGACCTCGAAATACTAAACGCGCCGTATAACATATTCGTATGCATAGGGCGAGTAGGAACAATTTGACGTATGAGTAATGTTCCTGTGGTTACGGGTATACTTTTTTGTACCTGAACATACGAACTATGGCTTGATGTATTTGAGTGATAATACAGCAGATATATCAAGTACATCTATATGAGTAGGGCGTTTCAAGACTAGGATAAAGAGTAAGTTGAATAGTAATAAGTATGTATTATTTTATTTGATTACATTAGACTTACATATCGCTCACTCCTTTCAAGAACGTCATAAATCAAAAATCGATAATTTTCAGTTGTGCATGTTTTTGGAATGCCCAGAATATGAACTATATCCCAGCAAAAGAGGCATATTTTTAACTTAATATTTACCCGCTACAGGGCAGAAAGTGTTGTTTTTGCATCTTGAAGAAAAGATAGTGTTTAATTATTTTTTTAAATACACGTAATACTTTTCAAATGGAGAAAAAACCTTCAGGTTTTACTTGAAAAGATCTGTCGCACAGTAAAAAGTTCAATAAGTGGCTTGATATTTATTTTTAATACATTGTATCTTTAAACTTTAAAAACATTCTCCTAAAAATCAAGTTTTTTTATTTATGACATTCTTGAAAGGAGTGAGCGATATGTAGAACTAAATAAAGGTTTATGAAGAAAAAAGTTTTACAGGCATTTCTAGATGAATTTTCACACTGTAAATTTACTGTTTTGCAATTATAAATTACTGCCAAATTTATTTGATTCTAAGATTTTTTTTTTTCTTTATCTCTATTACATTTTTTTTAATTGAAAAAAGAAACATTTGTGTTTTTATTATTAACAAAAATTCATTTTATACTTTTTCTGTGAGCCTAAGCGGCTCATTAAAAATAGGTTTCAAATTGTAATAGAGTGGGTTTAACCCAGAAACTCTGACTCAAGAGTCTGCGACACTAACTACGGGACCACAAACGACACAATTTATAATATAAAGAAAATAAAAAAGATATTTGTTTGATTTACATGAGAAGATTAAAAAAAAAACATTTATTTAAAATCATTAAACACTTTTATTTTTTCAAAAAGTCGCTTATTACTTTGTACTTCTCAATTCATATAAAAATGTTGTGTAAATATCGACTGTTGCTAAGCAACATTTAGATAATAATAATAATAATAAATAAAAAATTAAACGTATTATTTATACATATATAGATTTATGGAAATTCATTGAATTCAATAATTTTTTTACATCTTTGTTCCGATACTGTTATTACTGCGCTAATAGTTTGGTTGTTGATACAGCAGAACATTTAAAATTAAAATGATATTTTAAATACACATTACTGTCATTAAATACAAAAAATGACAGATCTTCATTCATCTCATACAACGGAGGTACATCCATTGAATCAAACTATAAACTGACGAATTTCTTTCTTGTCTTTAAATATTTCAGTTGTTACCTTGATTGACGTGCAAAATGTAAACATTTCTACGATATTCTCAGTCATTTTTAGAAACTCTGATGCATTCACAGAATCGCTGGCGTTCAACATGCAGGCACGACAAACATTATATAATTTGACTTCCATTATATAAATAAGAAACTTTTATGTAACTATAAGCTAAATCCTTCCCAACTTTCCAAAAACACAGACTACCAATTCCAAAACTGACAGCTATCATTATTCTCGGACATAAATTCCATCATAGATAACAACAGTCGCAATAGCCATAGACAAAAATAAGATTGTTTATGGCATACAAGGGGGTTATTTTATTATAGGTACGGGTATAAAACAAAATATAGATTTATATTTTTTCTTGGCATAAAAATAAATTAATTTTTACTTCAAGTTGAAAAAATATATTTCAACCCTAAAAAAATAAGATTCCTGTTGACTGTCAAACGCTTATTACTCACTACCTTTAATCGTTTCCCACGAGTCTTTTTTAAAATTAAATTACAGAAAAAATCTCTTGGTACCAAGTCTGGACTATATAGTAGTTGATTTCCACGAAACCAAATTTATGAACTGCAATCTCAGCAATTTAAACCCCTGTACATTATCATGGAGTAGGACAATCCATCTGGCTTATTTTCTACGTATTTTCTCTTTGTGCACCTCTCTTAAATGGTGTAGAATGCTTGAGTAGTATTTTACAGTGATATCTTTACCCTTTCCTTCCAAAACACCATGAAAATCATAGGAAACTGAAGCCATGACCTTTCGAACGGATTGTGTCAGTTTACATATTAATGCTTTGTTCCTTATGGTGATACAAATAAATATTTTATAATTATAGTGCGAGCATTCATACTCCGAGAAATGCAAAGTTTAAAGTTTTTTGTAGTTAAGTAATAAATAAAAATGCGTAAATATATTTTTAGACCATTTTATGGGAAATCTATCATAATTTTGGAAAGGCATATTTAAGTCGTTTCGCATAAAAAATTCTTATTATTTATAAAATATATATCCTTTGAACAAAAAAACTAGATAATTTTTTCATTATGACACTGCATATTATATTTCACACAAATCAATTGAAGTCATTTGGGAATGTATGAATATAATTTTAGTAATAAAATTAAAAAAAAGTTGGGTTCATCATAATTATTGATGCAAAAATAAGACTGTAACATTATACATGTATTTTGATTACATAAAATATTTGTAAATTCATTACATACAATAAAATACATAAATGGCAACTAAAAATACTAGTAGATTACAATTTTAATAAATAAATATGAAAATTAATAATTGATTTACATTGATTTTACAGTCACAATTCCATAAAACAATCCATTTAAAAAAAATACAAATCCCCTTAGAACAGGCAAAAATTTCTCAAAAACTCCTTCAAACCGGAATTATTTTCTTTTGGCAAAATAAATATTTTCAGACTGCAATGATAATATTAATAATACAATTGTGGATGATTTGAATAGCACCAATATATAAATATATTGAAATACATCTACCTTAAGGGCGCAATAGTGTCAAGGTGCGTCTAAAAATAAGGGTATTTTATTACCATGTATTTTTTTTAAAGTTATATTATGTAAACTAAATTTTATAAAAAATGTATGGCTATATTTGTAGAAAATTATACATAAATTTAAAAGAGTAATTCTTGATAAAGAATACTCAATTGGCAAATTTTGGTTGATGACGCTTACATAAAGTAAATAGTACATTTAAAAAAAGGAGCAATATGTATTTTTTTGTTTGCAATAAAAATAATCACATAAAACTCATCAAAAAATAAATGCTTTCAATTTCAAATGAAATACTATGATTGAAAAAATATATAAAATACTTTTCTTTTTTATACCCTCTCAGTGATTCAAGTATGTACTTATGAACTAAACAGTATTTAACACCCATAAAATATATTTAAAAACTTTTGTTTCACAATATTATTGATTAAAATAAAAATCAATAACATCATCAATAAAAATTGAATTAAAATCAATTCACGTAATCAAATATAATACAAATAATAATTTTGGATAATTTATATTGTGTCATTTTAATAAAACGCTATCTTAAGAGCGCTTTGCTGTGATATTATATGAAAGGTTGTTTATTCATGGACAAAACAATAATAAAAATTAAGTCGGGGGTTAGCTTTCATTTCAATACATACAAGGTCAGATTGCCTGGTCAAATTTTTCACACATGGCACATCTGGCTTGGACCCTTTAGGGTTGCATAGCCATCAAATGTACATTTAACACATTCAAAATACATAGTAACAAACATAGATTATATTTTAAGTAATTATTTATTATTTTAAGTAATCGCCCGCCTCCATAGTGTAACGGTCAGCACGCTGGGCTACCGTAGTGGAGGTCCCGGGTTCGATTCCCAGGGGGGGGGGTAAAATAAATATAAGTGATTTTTTCACTGTCATATTTATTCAATATTACCCTGGACTGTTACCTGAAGCGGAGGGCTGATCACCTTTCCTTCATGTGTTAACGATCAAAATAACACTGCGTTTATATGATGCAGTTCCCTATGCACCACTGGGGTGCGGATAAGGGTTCGAAGAAGAATTATTTTTAAAAATATAGGATTTTACTAGCAAAAGTAACGTTTTTTATACTTAAAATGGGGCTAAAATTATTTAGAAACAACACAACAAACAAAATGTTTTTTTGTGGACCGAGTAAGTCTATTGATAATAAAATTAATAGCAGGTTTAATTAATCTCATAATATTAGTTTGGCCAAAACCTATAGGAATCTCATTCAAACTAAAATTGTCAAGTGATAATTATTGACACGTTATTGTCGGGCGGCTTTTTCATCAAACCCGACCATAATTAGTAAACTAATTAGACTCGTATACTAAGCACAAGTAACCGCAAACCCAATCTGTGCAATTTTTTTGGGTGTCTCTCGTGCTCTACCAAAAGCAAATAGAACGCTTAAAAGCATCTCCTGCTCTCTACCAACAGTGTGTAAAAGACACTTTTAAGCGTTCCCCGCAAACAATGTGCCAAACCTTTAAGAAACTGTGTTAAGAAATCCACACATACACCAGAAGTCTTTTTTTTTAAATAAATTAGGGAGGGCTTGAATTATAAGCGTGGAAGAAACATCTCATCCACACTTTTTGATACTAATTTTTTTGGACAGCAAAGTTTATCCACACTTTTCGACAGGTTAGTATTAAAATTATTACCTTCTATTTGTTAGAAATAAAATGAATTTATATTATCAAGACACATTTTGTGTAATCACAATACGTCATTATAATTACTAAATATATATTTTTTAAATGCACAAATAAACTAACAAAAAAGTACAACAATTCAAATCAATATTTTACGTATACATGCATAAGAACTTCTTATATAATACTGTTCAAATAAAGTAGTAAAAAAAACATTTTTAATGTCTTCAAAATAAAATAATATCATCACCGCTCTGGCAAAAAAAGATACATACATGATATTTAAGTTTTTTTCTGACATTCCTTGGCGTAACTGCATTTTATATAATAAATCAACAACTATATAGCTTCTGATGATGTCAGAAATGACGAAACCCGGTCACTGGTCAAATAAATAAAAAATTGAAAGATATGTAGTTATATTGTTGATGTTTTGTTACATACATACATATACATAAGTTCAAACACACTGTATACCAATTGTTAGACAAGTTGAAAGTACTAATTGATACTAGTTTATTTACTAGATTTTTGTCAGTTTTATTTTGATGATCGACCTTTGAATACCCAGTAGTCTGCATATGGGACTGCAGATTTGCGTCGTTCAATGCCCTACAATATATAAATGTAGAGCGCTACAGAACCATGATTACTGACTTCTTCGTACCTCAGTTGAATGCCACTGACGTGAGAGATCTGAGGTTTCAACAAGATGGCGCAACATGCCACACGGCGGGTGCCACCATCAGTTTACTGCGGGAAATCTTTGGTGAGCGCACAATTTCATGTATTGGACCTGTGAACTGGCCTCCACGATGATCTCACACTATTAGATTACTTTCTTTGGGGGTATGTGAAGTCACTAGTCTATGCTGATAAACCGGATATGCTGGACCATTTGCAAGGCAACATTCGCCGTATTATTGCCGATAAACGACCCCAGTTGCTCTATAAAGTTGTCAACAATTGTACTTCACGATTGCGCTTCATTCAAGCTAGCCGTGGCGCTCATATGCCCGAAATCATATTTAAACAATAATGGCATAAAATTGTCTATTAAATAATGCCAATATCATAGACATTAACATTACTTTAACGTACTTTTTTTTCATTTTGAATTCGTTTACCTCTAAAAAAAATACCTATACATACATAAACACTAAGAATCTGATGGATTCACCTTTTTCTGCCAGAGCGACAATGATATAAAAGCCTCTAAATAAATATGTTACTGGCCTACTTATCAAGTCAATTCATTAAAATACCTATATTAAAACTAGTGCAGTATGTATGTACAGATGGGGTATTGGAAATGAATGTGACAATCTTCAAACAAATCATTATGAGTTGGTTATCTGATTAGATTACTTTGAGTTTTTTTTCAAATATGAAAACTATGATAATAAATCATAGTATAAAAGGGAAACGTAAGGTATTATGAATCATAATTTAACATATCGTACAACAAAGGATTTTTTAAAAATAGTCTATGTATTTAAAAAAACCAAATTTGCTTATTAAAATACATACAGCATTTGAAAGCTTAGTAAAATAATGCATAATTACAAGTAAACATAACATAACAGAGTTAAAAACGGAAATAGTATAAAGGAATGTAAGACTGAGTTAGAGATAATTGAAAAGTATATTATAGATCTTTCTCTCATTCAAAAATTTATGACAAAATTCATTTTTGTATAAATGTCAGACCTTAATAATTTCATTTTAATGACCTGATGATGAAATGATTATTCAGAAACCGGTGGTCACGAATTTGTGTTTATTAAAGTGGTATTCCACAAGTGAATGATGAATGATAAAGAGAGTGTTATATTACAATCCGCCTCCGAAGTGTAATGGTCAGCACGCTTGGCTACCGTTCTGGAGGTCCCGGGTTCGATTCCCAAGGGGGGTAAAATAAATATAAGTGATTTTTTCACTGTCATATTTATTCAATATTACCCTGGACTGGTACCTGAAGCGGGGGGCTGATCACCTTTCCTTCATGTGTAAATGATCAAGATAACACTGCGTTTATATGACGTAGTGCCCTATGCACCATTGGGGTGCGGATAAGGGTTTTATTTTTATTTTTATATATTTTGCTAGTAAAATTGGTAATTATTTAAAGGGTTATTTGAGGTGGTTTGGACATGTGGAGTGAATTGATGACGAGAGAATGACCGAGAGAGTACATTTTGGAAATGTAGTATTGATGAAAGAACACATTATTTATGTTGATTACATTACACTTAAAATAATTCTGTTGGACAGAAACTTACATGCTAAACATTGGTATAAAAATCTACAATTTTGGACATCCATAGAAAATAATCAACTTATTTTAATGGTTTAAATATTTTTAAAATAATCAATTATTCTAGATTTTTACTACAATGGTGAAACGCTTTGTCCAAACATCAAAGTGTATGTGAAATCAGTCAAAATGCTTTGAATAAAATTATCAATTATGGTAAAACATTGATTTGAAAAAACTATAGTATAGTGGAACCTCTCATAAAGAATATATAAATATATATATAATTCGTTCTAGAATCTTACAGGTACTTTTCAAACTTATTTGCCATTTAATGTTATACTCTTTCAAGATAGAAACAGAATCATTGCATATCAGGCATGTTGGCCTTGTTTTAAATTCCACAAAAAAATAGTTTATAGTCCATCTGTCTTAAAAACTTCTCAGTTCTTCTGTTACTCTTCTTTAGTCCAACATCTTTACTACTTGACGCCATTTTGACGGGTCTTGAAATTATCAGGATAGTGAACTACGCACGGTGGAATGTTCTTTTGGTGGTTTTGTGTACACTAAAGGAAAAAATGTGTGATTTGCTCCGTGGGCCGCGGGTTGGCCACCCTTGGTCTAAACTGTGTTATGATGGTAAAAGCAGCAGTATAAACTGTGTTAAAATATCACAATGCAAACTGTTTCTATGGCAAAATATATAGTCAGCTTAAAACACTGCCAAATTGTCATAATGCCAAACTGTGTTTCTATGGCAAATGATATAATCAGCTTTAAACACTGATGAACTTTCACAATGGCAAACTGTGTTTCTATAGCAAAATCTATGATCAGCTTAAAACACTGCTAAATTGACAAAATACGAAACTGTATTTCTATGTCAAAAATCTATGGCCAGCTTAAAACATTGATAAACTGTAACAATGGCAAAATGTATGACCAGATTAAAACACTAATAAACTGTATGATGGCAAAACATTTGGTTAAACCAGGGGTGGGGAATCTACAGCCTTACTCTGATATGGTTTAATGACTTGCACCAATTAAAAAAAAATTCAATAACTTTATATAGGTACAGTGGAACCTCTTATAACGAGCATAATTCGTTCCGTTCAAATATATAAAATATATAATAATAATCTTTACATGTAAACGTCATTGTATGGTTTTGAAAAATTATATTTTACAAGATCAAAATATTCAACCATTAAAATACAACATTTACTGTGGAAGTCCATTACATGTCTATATTTAAACTTATGTATTATTTATAGTAATACTAATTATTATGCAAAATGGCATATGTGTGGTGCAGACCAACATAAATGCATCAATAAGAATACAATTTAATACTAGAGCACATAGAGTGCTTAGATAAGTCATCAGATAGCAGAAGGGGAGTCTGCTTGACGGAGTATTGTGCCTTTTTTCTAGATACTTGGTTCTGCAACAAAAAAATATTGTTTTATTATACTGTTTTTTTTTCAACAGTGATTTTAATACAGCTTTTTGAGTGTGTCCAAATACTTGTTCACAAAATCTGGATTATCTCCAATTACAGTTTCTGCTCAATAAAAAGCTTCTTTTCATCTCACCAATAGGTGTCTCTAGTAAAGTTATGATTCAAGAACAACGTTTCACAATTGGTTCATATATATATATATATAGAACTTTCAAGAATTTGCATAGTTATGAAAATGATACTTTCCGGCGTTTCTCATGTGTGTGATTATAATCCAGGATTCGGACCTCACATACTAATAATAGAGTTTCTGCTCAGTAAAAAGCTTCTTTTTATCTCACCAATAGATGTCTCTAGTAAAGTTCTAATGATTCAAGAACAACGTTTCAAAATTGGTTCATATATATGTATAGAACTTCCAAGAATTTGAATACATATTGTGGTTGTTAATAATGGGTAGAATTGGTGAACGTTACACGTATCACGTATCACTTAAACCAGCCTATGACGGTCGTCAGCCCCATAAATGCCCAGACTTCCATATTCTTCTTCATCTTTGATGAGATGTCAAAAAACAAGTGATTTTAATGTTACATTAAATCTGTCACAATTTATCACCGATACAATTTATACTAATGAAGGCTATCTGTGAAACTCACATAGCTGGAAGATGTCACGCGAGGCTTTGGGTTCTCCAGGATTCGATGGGACATCCCTGGTTGAACTTTCTTCCTATGGTCTGCACTTGGAAGCCGATCTTGGTGAGCTTCTCGTGATTCAGGATCTTCCTGCCGTCGAATATGTGTGCCGGCTTCAGCATGACATCGTAGAACTTCTGGAAGTCCAGAGTCTAGGGGGAAAAAAAACATTATTTCATTTAACACATTGTTTACTGCGTGCAGAATTTGTGCATTTTAGAAACCTTATGTTGCGGCAGTGTGCACATTTTTGTACATTTCAGAAAACTTATGTTGCATTTTTTTACAATGAAAAAATAACTCCCAGGTAGCTCTCCACTTGGGAGTTGTTTTAGTAAACCAGATTTACAAACAAGTACTTGGACACACTCAAAACGTTGTGACCTATAATTGAATTGAAAAAAAATGAGTTGTAGAGACGTTTCACAGGATAATTGTGATAGACATGACAATTTTTAAAAAAAAAAGTTTTTTTTGTTGACAGAACACTAGAACCATTAAAATACCTGCTGGCAGTTAAAGAATTAGAGTGATATTTTTTTTTTAAAACCCTTATCCGCACCCCAATGGTGCATAGGGCACTGCATTATATAAACACAGTGTTATCTTGATCGTTAACACACGAAGGAAAGGTGATCAGCCCTCCGCTTCAGGTACCAGTCCAGGATAATATTGAATAAATACTAGAGTAAAAAAATCACTTATATTTATTTGACCCCCCCCTGGGAATCGAACCCGGGACCTGCAAAACGGCAGCCGAGCGTGCTGACCATTACGATACGGAGGCGGACGAAGAGTAATAAAAGGATCTCCAAATACAAGGGTTAGCAAAGTGTGGTTCGGGAGCCGCATGTGGCTCTTTGACCTTTTAAGTACGGCTCCGGCACAAATATCCACAGGAAGCCTCTTCGACTCTACATATTCATGCAAACAATATTTTTCAAGCATCAACATTATTAAAAGCAAACTGAAAAATCGTCTTATTGATGAAAACCAGGAAACATGCTAAAAATAATGACATAACCTTGATCAATGTTTCAAAGGAAATGCAAGGATATTATTCGCAATAAGTAATAGATAACTTACATTTAAAAGATTTTTTTATGCATGAATAAAATCCTTACTAACACATTGTTTCCGGGAAACACTTTTTCATACTGTTGGTAGAGAGAGGGAAATACTTATAAGAGTTTTTGCTTACTTTTGGTAGAGCGCGAGACGCCAAAAAACATTGTACTGATCGGATTGGGGTTGCGGTTACTTGTGATTAGTATACGACCGTAATTAGTATACGACCGTAATTAGTATACTAATTAGGGTCGGGGCTGATGAAAAAAACCACCCGACAGCAATGTGTTATAAAATAAAGGTCTAAAATTATTTCATTAATTGATTCGGCAGTCATTTTGTGGTAAAGTGTATCCATTTTTAATTTAAGTTTTATTGAAAATTCAACACTTTTTTTAAAAATGAAACAATAAATAAAATGAGTTTTACCTAGTAAATACCATTATTTCTAAAAATCTATTGTGACATGCATTTCGATGGATTCCGCATCATTTTCTAACACCGTATTGAAATACGGTGTTTGAAAATGATGCGGAATGCATCGAAAGAGATTTTAAGAAATACTGATACCTATTTACTGAGTAAAATTTAACCCTTTCCACTCTGACCATTTTTTCTCCTAACTGATTAGCTACTCTGATCAAAAAAATGCGACGTTTTTCTACCATTAAAATAAATATTGTGGCTCCCTAATTTCGGGACACTCTGGCAATTCGTATGACCATGTTAATTAAGATTAACTGTATTTATCTGAAATATTTTTTAGTAGAATATACTTGGGTGATAGAGAAATCTTGGATTTGGTGATAGAGAAATCTTGGATAGGAACTACGCTTGGATGGCTTGTCTCTGGCCAATATCTGTACCCGACGGATTCTCCAGTTCTTTGGACACGTTGCGCGTGGCAACGAGGATAGCCTGGAACGACTAGTTGTGATCGGTAGCCTGGAGGGAAAGAGAGGGAGAGGAAGATCCCCCACACGATGGACCGATCAAATTAAGGCAGCAGCAGGCACCTCAGTGGTTGGAGCGCTACGTGCAGCGCAGTCAAGGGATAACTGGAGAAGAGTCATTGCTTCTGCAAGGGTCACAACCCTCAGCAATGAGGATTAAGACGGAGAAGAAGATAGAGAAATCAGTGATTAAAGTTATACCTGCGCCGGGCCAGACATTGTGGCCCACGGAGCTGCCTACTAGAATCATACGGGCCAGAATGTCTGGCCTACAGAGTGGTAAGAGTTAAATTAAAAATGTCTAGAATTATAATAAAGGCGTACTAGAATTCCAAACGAATTTGGTTCTCAAGAAAATTTTTAATCATTGCAATGTTGTCTCTATGGCTAATCTAATAAGTTTGCCAACTACCGCCCTAATACGACACATAGCTGTCATTATAATTTGCCAATGTGTACACAGTTGGTCGGGTACAATTTTCCAGCATACCTTGAACTCGTCCCACTCCGTGCAGACGATGATGGCGTGTGCGTTGGTGGCCGCGGACAGGGCTGAGAAGTGCACGGAGTAGTCGCTGTTGGAGCACTCCTTCAGTTCATACTTTATCTGATCCGATTCCACCTAGAAATCAACATTAACCTCATTTATTGTAACTGCAGACAGTTGGTAGAATTCCATATTGAATTGTTGGGTAATATATACAAAATTAAACAAGGTTTATTTGGTTGAATTCTACATTTATTTATGTATATCTTAATACGTGACGCGTTTCGTCTTCTTAGGACATTATCAAACACTGACTAAAAATATTTACAAAATGTCCTTATATACTAACAATTATAAATCATATCCACATAGTAATAAATCCCTTACCGCACCCCAATGGTGCATAGGGCACTGCTTCATATAAACGCAGTGTTATCTCGATCGTTTACACATGAAGGAAAGGTGATCAGCCCTTCACTCCAGGTACCAGTCCAGTGTAATATTGAATAAATATTAGAGTGAAAAAATCACTTATATTTATTAAACCCCCCTGGGAATCGAACCCGGGACCTCCAGAACGTTAGGCGAGCATGCTGACCATTACACTACGGAGGCGGACGAAATCCACATCCACATTACCACATTACCCACATTACCCACATTACCCACATTACCCACATTACCCACATTACCCACATTACCCACATTACCCACCGAAATACCCACCATTATATGTACTCCTAGACCTAATAATAGCAATTATTGTTAGTATATAAGGATATTTTGGAAATATTTTTAGTCAGTGTTTGATAATGTCCTAAGAAGACGAAACGCGTCACGTATTAACATATACATAAATAAATGTAGAATTCAACCAAACAAACCTTATTTTTTGACATCTCATCAAAGATGAAGAAGAATATGGAAGTCTGGGCATTTACGGGGCTGACGACCGTCATCGGCTGGTTTAAGTGATCACTTTACACACGTGTAACATTCACAAATTCTACCCATTATTGACAACCACACTACTCAAATTCTTGGAAGTTCTTTATATATGAACCAATTTAGAAACCTTGTTCTTGAATCACTAGAACTTCACTAGAGACATCTATTGGTGAGATGTAAAGAAGCTTTTTACTAAGCAGAAACTCTTATATTAGTATGTGAGATCCAAATCCTGGATTATAATCACACACATGAGAAACGCCAGAAAATACCATTTTCATTTTTATTATTTAAGCTTATAATTTGACCAGATAATTTATTTACAACATTTTGAGTGTGTCCAAATACTTGTTCACAAAATCTTGATTATCTCCAATTACAGGAGTTATTTTCATATTATTTTTTGACATCTCATCAAAGATGAAGAAGAATATGGAAGTCTGGGCATTTACGGGGCTGACGACCGTCAAACTTGCCCAGACTTCCATATTCTTCATCTTTGATGAGATGTCAAAAAATAATATGAAAATAACTCCTGTAATTGGAGATAATCCAGATTTTGTGAACATGTATTTGGACACACTCAAAATGTTGCAAATAAACCTTGTTTAATTTTGGATATATTACCCAACAACATTCACCTTATAAGTTCATTGACAACATTTTGAGTGTGTCCAAATACTTATTCACAAATCTGGATAATCTTCAATTACGAGTTATATTTTACATTATTTTTTAACATCTCAACATAGATGAAGAAGAATACATATTTTTTTTTTTCAACCTTTTGAGCGTGTAAAAAAATCTTGCTCACAGATCTGGGTTATCCATCCACTTAGGAGTTTCTTTTTTTTTAACCCTTATCTGCTCCCGGTGGTGCATAGGGTACTGCATCATGAAAACGCAGTGTTACCTTGATCGTTAACATATGAAGGAAAGGTGATCAGAGTTTCTGGATTCGAACCCACTCTATCACAATTTGATATCTATTTTTAATAATGAGTTACTTAGGCTCACAGAAATAGTATGAAAGAAATTTAAGTCTTTTTAAAATAACAAATATTTTTCTTTAAAAATAAAATGTCAATTCGGCCAGACTTCCATATTATTTATCATCTATACTGAGACTTAATATTAGTAAATTATTGATATATGAAATAAACTTAGCTTAAGTAAATTATTGATATATGAAATAAACTTAGCAATTAAAACCACTTTTTTTTATTTATTGGCTTTACTTAATTGGCATATACCTCGTAGAATTCTATAATCTATAATAATCTATAATTCTATAATCTATTATATGTAATCTATAATTTTTTAATCTATGTGTATTACGGTGTATTGAAAAGTAGCATTTTCAAACATGTTTCTTGTACCATTAATACTTTAATTACACATGAAATATGTTCATTTTTATCTTTTCACTAACATACTGTAATCATACCGTAAACATTGACTACCTTGAAAATAAAAATTATAGGTTTTTAAAAGCAGCACGGTAGTGAAATTTCAATCATGAAAATTTTAATAAGTGAGTTGCAACTACGCCGTCTTGTCTTGCTTTTTTTAGGGATCATTATGCAAAAAAAAAACTAGTTTTTAAACATAAAATAAGCTATTTTTTGAGATCTCAACATAAATGAAGAAAAATATGGAAGTCTGGGCATTTACGAGGCTTACAACCGTCATAGGCTGATTTAAGTGATCACTTTACACATGTGTAACATTCACCAATGCTAACCATGATTGACAACCACACTACTCAAATTCTTGGAATTTCTAATTATATTTATTGATTTCTAAACAAACTGTTTGAATTAACTAGAATTTCACTGGAGACATCTATGATGAGATGACAGAAGCTTTTTACTAATCAGAAACTCTTTCATTTGTATGTGAGGTCCGAATCCTGCATTATATTCTCATACTCGCTAGAAAATACCCTTTTGATTTTTATTTTTAGCTTATGACCAGTTCATTTATTTACAAAATTTTGAGTGTGTCCAAATACTTGTTCACAAATCTGGATTATCTCCAATTAAGAGAAAGACTTTCTGCTTAGTGAAAAAGCTAGTGAAATTCTCCAGTGAAATTCTAGCTTATTTGATTCTATGTTGAGATATTAAAAAAAAAAAAAAATCCTGATTGGAAATAATCCAGATTTGTGAACAAGTATTTGGACATACTCAAAATGTTGATTTATATTTGTTTGTAAAACTATTATGTGCCATTACCCCACTATAGAAAAAACTATTATGTTTGTAAAACTATTATGTGCCATTACCCCACTTATAAGTCTATGTATACAATGACATGGGCTGTTTGACGTATGAGGAGCTGAAGAGGGTTTCACAAAATAGAACAGAGTGGCGAAGGAGGTATCATTTACAATATGTGATTATAATAGAGGATTCGGACCTCACATACTAATAAAAGAGTTTCTGCTCAATAAAAAGCTTAGATGTCTCTAGTGAAGTTCTGGTGATTCAAGAATAATGTTTCAAAATTGGTTCATGTATCGCTCACTCCTTTCAAGAACGTCATAAATCAAAAATCGTCAATTTTCAGTTGAGCATATTTTCGGAATGCCCAGAAAATGTACTATATCCCAGAAAAAGAGGCATATTTTTAACTTAATATTTACCCGCTACAGAGCAGAAAGTGTTGTTTTTGCATTTTGAAGAAAAGGTATTGTTTAATTATTTTTTTAAATAAAACTATTTTTTTTCAAATGGAGAAAATTTTTTCAGGTTTTACCTAAAAAGATCTGTTGCGTAGTAAAAAGTTCACTAAGTGGTTAGATATTTATTTTTAAGACATTGTATTATATTTTTAAACTTTAAAAACGTTCTCCTGAAAAATCAAGGTTTTTGATTTATGACGTTCTTGAAAGGAGTGAGCGATATATAGAACTTCCAAGAATTTGAGTAGTGCGGTTGTCAATAATGGGTAGAATTGGTGAATGTTACACGTGTGTAAAGTGATCACTTAATGCCTATGACGGTTGTCAGCCCCGTAAATGCCCAGACTTCCTTTCTTTGATGGGATGTCAAAAAATAATATGAGGTATCATTTGTTGCTGTAGACCAATCCACAGGATTGATACAAAACAAGATGACTGTTTACTACCGTATTTTACCCCAAATTTAGTATACAAATTCTCCTATACAGTTCTTTGCCATATTAAAAATATTCTGTATCAAAACACCTGTTCCAAATACACACATGTGACAATATCGTAACGACACGTTATGTAAGATACAAGTTACACATCATTACGGCTATTTGTTAAGCTGGCAGGTGCCATTGACAAAGAACGGCAATGGTGATGCTAAGTACTCAATTCAGGAAATGTATTACATTGGCAGTGTTACCGAGGTGGGATGTCAGATTGATTGATACAGCGTTAACACAAATGTTAAAATATAATATTAAAACACTTTAGTAACAACAGTTTCGAATTTATTAACATATTATGGACGAGAGAGGTATTTTTACTAGTTCGGTCGATTGATGCTCAAGGACGGGAAGTCAGATAAGAAGGAATTATATATTCAACGTTTTTATTTTAATCAGTTCACTGCCAAAAGCGTCTTAAGACGCATAATTTTCTGTGCACGGAGCGCCGCTCGTACAAAAATTACGTCTTAAGACGCGCCGTTTTAAATGGACTGTACTAAAGAAAATCAATTATTTAAAATGTACAAATATATTGAACGCATAGTGACATCTATTGAGAATATCTTTGCATACTTAGAATTGAAACAGAATTTGTTTTTACCACTTTAAACGTAAATTAAAGAGAGCTTTGTCATCGGAAACAACTAATGGCGCTCAGGGTTGTCAAATAATCCCCGATTTGCCATCACTGCCGAATCTGATGACAGTGATTTTAGTGTCGATTCTGATGATTTTTTATATTTTTAAATCATAGTGTGTGTGTGTATACTTTTAAAAGTAAACTATCATAAACAATTACTTTTGACATATAATTTAGTTTTCATATTTTCTGTGACAAATTTTGTGACAACCCTGCACCATAAACAATTAATTTTATGATTATGGATAAATGACTGCAACATTTTGAGTGTGTCCAAATACTTGTTCACAAAACTTTACGTGTGTAAAGTGATCACTCAAACCAGCCTATGACGGTCGTAAGCCCCGTAAATGCCCAGACTTCCATATTCTTCTTCATCTTTGATGAGATGTCAAAAAATAAGATAAATGACTGCACGACTGACTCGCTCTTCATTTATTTGGTAAGTTTTATAAATAAATGTTAATACACTTTCAATAACGATATGTTTAGAAGGTTTTATTTTTGTCGTAAAATTCGCGGCGTGCTGGGTACCGCCATACATGTACCTGCCGGCAGTTAAAAGGTTAATATTATGTACCAATCTCTTTGTTATATAATGATCAAATCCCGTGCCCAGCGGTCCCCAGGTGTAAAAAACACCCGTACAAAGTGTGTTAATATAAACATGACTACATTTTTGACATCTCAATACAGATGAAGAAGAATATAGAAGTCTGGGCTAATGACTTGGTTAGACTACCAATAACTAGCCTATGAAAAGTCAAAAATCCTGTAAATACCCAGACTTCCATATAATTCTCTATGTTCAGATGTCAAAATGTATAAAATCTGTTTATTTCTAATATTATTATCTTTGTTCAGTAAATCGGATCATTATTCATACTCTTTGCAATATTTTTTTCATATTAGAATAAAGAAATACATTTTATTTTACCTATACATGCAATATATTATTAGATTAAAACCAATATTTTTAGCTTTTCCACTTTATAAAGAGGAAAAGCTAAAAATATTGGTTTTAATCTAATAATATATTAAAATGCAATTCCATCATGAAGTGTCAGTGGATAATATAAATCTACTATACATGCAATTTATTTACACATTTCGGACGGGAAAGGTATTTCTACCTGTTCGGTCGATTGATAATTAAGGACGGGAAGGGTATTTTTACCTTCTGCACCGGCCTAAATTCAAAGTCAGAAAAGAAGGCATTAATTCATGTTTTTATATAAATATTATGTACAAATCTCTTTGTTAAGGTCTAAATTATGTGTACACAATGATCAAATCCCGTCGCCAGCGGTCCGCAGGTGTAAAAAAACACCTGACCAAAATGTGTTAACATTAACATAAAAATAATACAATCCCATATTATGCTCCCTCAAATACAAATAAGCCTCATATGAAGCTCTTCTGAAATTCCTTATAATATTACATACTTGCTTCTGTGTCAAATTTTATATATATATTTTTTTTTTAAAGAGAAATATTTGTGTTTTTATTATTTATACATATATTTCAATTTCATACTATTTCTGTGAGCCTGAGCGGCTCATTATTAGAAATAGGTATCAAATTGTGGTAGAGTGGGTTTGAACCGAGAAACTATGATTTAAGAGCCCGCGACACTAACCACGGGACCACAACCCGACACAACTACCACAAATTACCTTTATAAATTCCACACAAGAGTTCTTTTATACTTTTTTTAATATGTAGGAAAGGGTTAAAATGATAGCAATTAACGAGATATGCTTGCTTTTACACAATGTTAAGGACCGAATCATGATATTGTGTATTTTATGGCATATTAAAACTATCAAAACATTGAGACTGATAAGCCATTGCATTCGCTGTATTATCATAAAAAATGATAAACCTAGTTTTAATAAAACATTCATTTATTTATTACGACGATAAAGTATTTTTATGTAAATTATAAATTAGTTACAAGATAAGTACAAGCACTCCTTAAATTACAGGGTTCTAGAATAAAAATAATTTTAAATTGTAAAACAGTTGTTTTTTTATCGAACAGGCCCCCAATATTCATGAAAATGGTAGATATTTATATTGATATATTAACATAGATGAATGTAAAAAAAATGTAAATAAAAACACTTGTTTTTTACCACTTGAGTTATATTTATTTTAACGGCTAGTTTCGGAAGCTACAGACGCTTCCATCTTCGGGTCTGAATATAAACTGTTTATCGGTTCGAACCCACTCTTCCATATTGATACCTATTTCTAATGATAAGCCGCTTAGGCCCACAGAAATAGTATGAAATTTAAGTATTTTTGTAAATAATAAAAACACAAAAATATCTCGATTAAAAAAAAATACTACTAACTACCATCTCTCGATTTTTCCGCCTCCATAGTGTAATGGTTAGTACACTTGACTACCGTTCTAGAGGTCCCGGGTTCCCCCCGGATTACCAGGGAGGGGGTCAAATAAATATAAGTGAATTTTCACTCTAATATGTATTCAATATTACCCTGCACTGGTACCTGAAGCGGAGGGCTGATCACCTTTCCTTCATGTATTAACAATCAAAATAACACTGGGTTTATATGATGCATGCCCTGTGCACCATCGGGGTGCGGAAAAGGGTTTGAAGAAGAAGCAGAATAAATTACCATCTTCACCTTCTTCACTCCCTGGAAACATGAAGATCGATAAAAGCACCAGTAAAAAATAATAAAGGCACTTGCATACCTTTGGATCATATATTTGGAGTTTGGCTCCTTCGTCTAAGAGAGTGGTTGCCACACTGATGGCCGGAGATTCCCGAGTGTCGCCCGTGTCTTTCTTGAAGGCAAATCCAAATATGGCCACAGTCTTCTCCGACACCGTGTTGAAGAGGGTCTCAATCACCTAAACAAAGAAATACCAAATACGGATATGAAGAATGAACACAATTATAAGATATAATATATCAAAAAACTTGATTTTTCAGGATATCGTTTTTAAAGACTTAGCTTCACATGCGGTGTTTGAAAATGATGCGGAATGCATCGAAACACGTGTCACAGTAGATTTTAAGAAAAACATTGTGGTATTTACCAAGTATGTAAAACTTCAAATTAAAAATGCAAACATGACACATGCTGAGTAACTCACATCGCTCACTCCTTTCAATAACGTCATACATCAAAAAACCTGATTTTTCAGGAGATCGTTTTTAAAGTTTAAAAATATAATAGAAAAATAATTTAAAATAATTATATAATTTAAAATAAATATCAAGCCGCTTATTGAACTTTTTACTGTGCAACAGATCTTTTTCGGTAAAACCTGAATATTTTTTCTCCATTTGAAAAATATTAAGTACATTTAAAAAAATAATTAAACAATACATTTTCCTCAAAATGCAAAAAAAACACTTTCTGTCCTGTAGCGGGTAAATATTAAGTTTAAAATATGCTGCTTTTGCTGGGAAATAGTACATTTTCTGGGTCATTCTGAAAACATGCACAACTGAAAATTGTCAATTTTTGATATATGATGTTGTTGAAAGGAGTGAGCGATATACAGTGGAATCTCTCGTAACTAGTATAATTCATTACAGAATCTTACTCCTTAAGCAAAACATTTTTTGTTTAAAATTACACGGAAGTCCCGGCTCACAAATGAATGTCGTGAAAGGGGTACTTGCCCTTTCCCTGTAACTCCACTGGATATAGAGAAAATTAAGTTGCGACTTAACGAATGCTGGGCCTTAAAATGTCAATTAAAAGCGTTATTTTAACTTACCTTTTTAGTAAATCTAGATTTTTGATATTCATTCAGGTCGATGACTTGCTGCCAGTACGCGGCCACTTCGGGGAGGTTGAGGCACTCGCAAATGTACACTAAACTCAAGATGTCCTTCTGGAAGCAACTGCCGCCGAAACCTGGAAAGAAAAAGGAAAAAAAATAATGAAAACAATGAATTATTTCGGCATGAGTGAACATTGTTTGTGATCCTACATCGGCCATATGAAATTTACCAGGCGAAATCTTTCCAATACTGAGAGAGAAAAAAAAACAGTGGAAACTCTTATTATGAGTAATTAGCATAACAAGCCAAAAAAATTGTGAATAAGTTGCTTCATTAACGAGTGACATTTCGCATAACAAGTTTATTTATTTATTTATTTATTTATTTTATTTACTTGCTTGGGAATTATACAGCTTGTGCATAAAAAATATAAAAATAGTTACATTGACAATAAAAACATGACAGGCGCCGTGATGTAGTTAGGTAGACGCTCAACTGCAAAACTGGCGTCGCTGGTTCGATTCCCGCCAATTGGAAAATGGATTCAAGAAAGATTTATTTTCGATTGGTCTGGGTATTTGTGGTGTATTTTTTTACATTTACCTTCCCCATCCAAACCATCCTACTTGCAGACAAGCCTTTGAAAGTAGAGGCTTTGAGGGTTATTCCTTTAAAAAAAAAAAATGAAAACTTACCAATGGAGGCCTCCAAGAACTTTGATCCTATTCGCGTCTCCATCCCGACAGCTTTGGCGACTTCCGATATATCGGCCCCGGTGGCCTCGCAAACCGGAGTCAGGGAGTTGATGCTGGACACCCTCTGGGCCAGGAAGGCGTTGGCCGCCAGCTTGGACAGCTCCGAGCTCCAGGTGTTGGTGGTGAGGATGTTGGACTTGGGGATCCAGTGCTCGTACACCCAGCTCAGCTCCCTGATGGCCTGCCTGCCCTCGGGACTCTCCTCGCCGCCAATCAGTATCCTGTCCGCGTGCAGCAGGTCCCTGATGGCCGTTCCTTCGGCCAGAAACTCGGGGTTTGACAATATCTGGTAGCTTACGCCTAAAATTTTAACAGCCCTGAGATTTATGTCGGGTTCAATTTAATTCACTTTTTTATATTTTTTTACAAAAATATTAGTAATATTAGTATGTAACCACTCACCGATTCTAAATATATTGGTAGAACATAGAACAGAAATAGTATGAAATTGAAGTATTTTTGCTAATAATAAAAACACCAATATTGCTATAATTAAAATATAATGTGTTTTAAAATCATTATAAATATTTTATTTTAACTTAATCATAATGTCTACCGGCTTCTTCTTCAAGACTGATTAATACTTATTTTTGTAATTAAGTTATAATACAATATTTATAGTGATTTTAAAACAAAATTATATTTCAATTATAAAATGGAAAAAAACATAGTTAATTTTTTTAAATATACTACTACTGACCCCTATCCGCACCCTAGGGTGCATAGAGCATTTGGTTGGCTCAAGTGATCACTTTATGTACTTGTGTTAATGCTTATCTCAGCCTTGCATTCTTCTCTTATAACACCATTCGAAAATTTATCATACATCGTTTTGCTGCACATCCGCCTGAGAGATCGTATTTCGAGGGCATTCAGTCTACTTTCATCCTTCAGTAAATAAAACAATGCAAATAAAAGTGTGGTTATTTAAACCACGTACAAGAGCACTTGCAGACGAAGGACGACACGCTTTTGTTTACAAATGAAGAAAAATGATAAAAACATGCAAATATTTAGTTCCAAACAAACACTTGAGGTGTTTGAAATATTTGCGCAACAATACGTTAGGAATAAAACAGCCGGCAAGTGACATACTAACCTGGTTTGACATTAGCGTTTAATATTTTCATAATGCTGTCTGCAGCCATGACGGGGACTGTACTTTTTTCTACGACTATTTTGTTTGATGTGGCAATGTCTGCAATCATTCTTGCCGCCTTTTCTACGTACGTCAAGTCGGCAGCTCTTCCCTAGAGAAATATTATACCAATAATAGTAGTGGAATATGTCTAGCGGGGTCCGAACGACAAATAAAAGTGCAGAAGGACGCAGCTAGAAGGAGTTAGTCTCTCGGCTTGGCGCTGTGTGGCAGCCGTAAGTTTAAATAGATTCCCCCGGATATTTGCATCTAATGTCCGTAATTTTTGCATACATAGAAGTACTGTGATTAGTGTTAACCTTTCCCTTATTGATCATCTAAAAATTACATGTGATCTGAAAGGGGGTACCAAATGACCCCAGTTCATTATAGTACGCAGCTCACAGCCAGTACCAACTCGCTGCCAACTGAGTCATAGATCCCACGTCTGTCTTAACATGCCGTCAGTCGGCGACTGAATGCCGCCATTTAATAAGCGAGAGGCCGGAAATGGGATCAAACAAAAGCCGAGTAGTCTAGTTGTCTCGTTCTCTCCTTATGGTAGTACCACATTTATTAAAGTGAAAAAAATAACATGTCACTAGCAGATGAAAAGTTAACATGCTGATATATAAGTGCGTAGATCTCGCTGCATTGACTAATTATGCTTTTTATCAAAATAATATTTTAAAACATTTAACGATTTGAAATTTTAAAAATAAAATAGGAAAATTTTCCTTTACATTATTTTTAAGATTACATAAAATATAGATTAACCCTTTGGACGCGTAAATCGCCTTAAGTCGCCCGAGTTTTTTCTCCTTTGGACACATAAATCCACTACAGTCCATGGCTTGTATAACCCATGGACTTTAGTCGATTGGAAATGGTTTAAAAAAATAAAAGGAATTTTATAGAATACTTTATTTTTTATAGAAAATTTACATTTTTCAAATCAACTTTTATTTTTTGCTTAACACATTGAAAGGGTTAAGCAGCTCTGATGATACGAAAGTTATCAAATAAAAATTCATATATGGGGGATTTCAATACCCCTGCTAGATCCGACTAGGTTAAAGAACTTGTATGGACTCTTACATGCAAATTAGACCGTATTTTTTAATACACACCTTTCCATTGCCAGTCTTCTTGGTTGGGGTATTGACAGAAATGAAAATCAGTTCTGATTCTTGAATGCTCTTCTCAATTTCTGTCGAAAAAAATAGATTTTTACCTCTACACTGCTGGACCACTTCATCCAAGCCGGGCTAAAAATAAATAAACATATTTGATAATTTAACTTTTACTTAGTAAATACCACTTAGATGTGCGAATAGTCAAATCAGGAAGGAATGCAAAGCTGAGATAAGCATTATTGATAAAATTAAGAAAGGTGTGTTGAGATGGTTTGGACATGTAGAACGAATGAGTGAGGAAAGAACGGTAAAACAAATTTATGAGGCAAATGTAAGTGGAAAAAGGAGCAGAGGAAGACCAAGAAAAACATGGCACAACCAGGTATGCCAAATACTTGAAAGTGGTCAGGTTAGGAGTCGTAACAATCGGCGGGTATGTATGAGGAGATGCATGAACGTGGAAGAGGCGAAGAATGTTTGCAAAGACAGAGTGGTGTGGCGTTCTATTCCCTCTGCCTACCCTGCGGTGAAGCGGCGTGATGGTTAGTTAGTTAGTTACTTTTATTATAGCTCGAATAAAGAGTTATTATTATTATTATTATTGGGGAGTTTTATTTTTGTCTATATTAAGATATTAATAAATTCTAAACAAAAATATATTCGACTAAAATAAATGTGAACATAATTTTCAATATTTTTCATGATGCATAAAAATTGGATCATTTGTTCATATACAAAGGAAAGAATTACATTTTAATACAATTTAATTAATTAGGATCAAACAGTTTATTTGATTTTTTTCCTAATGTCAGTTAATTATCGAAATTGTTTTTTTTTCACCTGTCTCTATCTCTTGTTATAGTTATTTTATGTAAAATAAAATAAATGGAAATGGAGTTGGAGAATAAAATAAAATGGAGTTCTACAAATTAAACGCCAAATCAATAAATATCTTGTTATAGTCTTTATTTACTGTTATTACAATGTATTTATATGTATGTATATTACAGTGTATTACGTAAACGAATGGAGGCTTGAAAAAAAATACATGAGTTGAAATCACCGACATAAGATATCAATTTTATTACTTAAAAAATATATTTATTTGTACGATGTAATTAAATAACATAAAAGCAAAGTAAAATTTGTAAAATAAAAGAAAATCTGTTTTTCAAAGTGTAATATTTGATAAGTAAAAAATTATTATAATTTATATTTGAAGCACTAACTTTGTGATTTTCCATTTTATAATTAAAATGTTACTTTGTTTTAAAATCACTTTAAATTTATAGTGATTTTAAAACGAAGTTCCATATTAATTATAAAAAATTTAATTTCTCAGTAAAACAGCACAACTCAATGTACTAAAAAAACAGTTAAGAAACTTATTATTCATTATATATTCATGATAATATACCGGCACAATTTATTACGAACTTATTTCAAAAAATTTAGATTGAAATTACATATCATCAAGAAAAATCGAAACATATTATTTATTAAATATTTATGATAATATACCGGAACAATTTAAGAACTTATTTTAAAAAATTAAGATTGAAATCACATATCATCAAGAAAAATCAAGGCGCGGTTTTATAAACAAAATCGTGAATTAATGAAAGAATGAATCAAAACATACCTCATAAATGGGAAGCTTATTAGAATTCCATTGTTCGATTCTCGCTTGGTTCTTATCAACTACAGTAACTTGAATATTAGGGCACTTCAAAGCGATTACACTGCAAGTAGGACCCCCGACATAGCCGGCACCCAGGCAGCATATCTTTGTGACGACCATTTCTGAATGTAACGTAGGACTAAACGATAATTAAAGCACTAGGAACAGGAGGGCGTTTATCACACTCGACACTCCGGCGCATGTAATGTCAATGGATTCTTGAATGCCGCATTTATAACTTAAGAAAACCGGAATAAACTTCGGAAGCTACAACTAAAGTGATATGTCAACTTGAGAATTTACATACGTGACAGTTTCTACGTATACAACAATAATCTATGGTTTATACTTATTTGTCTATGGCAGTAAAAAATATAAAGTTTCATATACACTTTGTAATTTCTTTAATTTTTAATAATAAAAAATTCTTTTATAAAATATTTTTTACAATGATTTTCACCGAGCCGTGATTACATGTTTACATATTCTTCTTTTTCTTCTTTTATGATTTATTTCATGAAAGTGACTGCCTGTGATGTTGACGCTCAGCTATTCTTACATCTCTTTGATGATCTTCCGGTAAGGCGGTGACCCGGTGTTATCTCGTTAGCCGCAATATATGGGATCCTTAATCCATCCATTCAGTTGACATCGTCTCTCCAACATCTTCTTTCTTCGGCCTCACAGGTCCGCCTAATATCTTCGTTACGAAATCTGTCTCTGAGCGTTTTCCCAGTGATAGCCCATAAAACTTTCAGTTCCGATATTCTGAGCAGGTTTTTGGTTTTGATTGTGTCGGCCCTTGTCTCCACCGCATAAGTCATGATGTAGCCTCAACGTTGGCGATCACCCTAACACACGGTCCTGCGCCATCCGGAACAAAATTGATATTATATTTTGATAAATTCAGTTGTAAGTTTATTTGTAGTTTTCATTCGTTTTTGTAATTTGTTTGTTTTTTTATGCAACACATTTTTTATTGCATTGCCTGACTAACTGAGACTGTCCCGTTCTAAATCAGACGAAATTTGAATCTTAGCACAAGTAAACATTTTATAATAAATACCATGAAATAAATAAAGTTTTTTTTTTATTATTATTATTATGGGATCGCAATAGTTTGTAAAAAAATAAAATGCTTTTTGTTGCCACTCAGCAGTCATCAATTTTTCAGCCTTGCCCTATTATTGACAACTGACCAATTTATTTAAAAATATATTTGACTTCTAAAATTTTGTCAGATCATCCAATATTTCAATACAAATATGCACTTTATTTAACAGTCTGCAGAATAAAAACGTCCGTATAACCAGCACTAATTGGTTTTCATAAACGAGTGAGATTAGAAACGAGAGAAGTTTTTTTTTTACAGCGATTTTGAATGCATTTACGTTGAATTCTGATTGATATTGATATTTTGTCCTAATATATAAATCACTAAGAAAGACTTTCTGAAGTATCTGATACCAGTATAGAAACAAAAATGGTCAAGGCATTACATTGTTCTAATGGAAAATATATAAATTCAGTGCTAGAAATAACATAAAAACTTACAAACATGAGAAAAATTTCACCAATCGAAGCGTTCTAAAATATTCTTTTATAAATTTATATAATCAATCTAATTTTTCTAAAAATCACGGATATGGTGAATAAAATTGCAACTATGCAAATGAGCATTATATAGTGATGTAAAAGACGCTTCGCATCAAATTTAAAAAAAAAAAATTTCAGAACACTTTACCCACCAGACCTTGTATTGTTTTTCTTTCAGACTAATAGGATGTTTTCACAATTTTCTTGAACAAATAAATATTTAAACCACTGCTAACAATCTTCTTCTAACCCTTAGCCGCACCCAATGGTGCATAGGACACTGCGTCGTATTGACGCAGTGTTATCTTGATCGTTACTTACATGAAGGCAAGGTGATTACTCCTGCGCTTCAGGGACCAGCGCAGGGTAATATTAAATAAATATTACATTGTAAAATCACTAATATTTAATTTCGCCCCCCCCCCCTGGGAATCGAACCCGGGACCTTAAGCACGGTACCTAAACACGATAACCATACACCACGGAGGCGGATAAATTTTGCCATATTGCCAACAATAGTGAAACATAACCTCAATAATACGCAAATTCTACGACGAACGATCGCTTATACCTTTTGCCGTGAATTTTAATGTGAAAACAAATCAAGAGGTTATGAGTGTCCTTAAGTCAATTGGTATTATCAATTTTAGATGTTGATCTTGGTTGTAATATTGTTTTAAAAAATGCATTCAAAATATTATATTATTTGATTTTGCAAAGATTTTTTGTTTTCTCCAGATCTTTGCTCACTTTCTATGCAAAATCTTGGGTTTTTGTTTGTTTTTGTTAATTTAATTGTTTACTCAAAACCGATATCTAAACAAAGATATCCAATACAAAAGTAAAAATACTACATTTTATGAAGTAAATGTGAATATATTAATTATTTTTTATTTATTTTAAAACATATTGCATACATAATTCATAAATGTAATATTCCTGAGAAATTTCTATTTCTCAATATATAAAACAATAAACAGGTATAATAAATAGGCACATAAAAAGAACATAAGGTAAAAAGCATATTTAAAAGAAACATAAAAAGACATAAGGTAAGAAGCATATTTAAAAGAAACAAATGAGAAAATATAACTGAGAATATAAATGAAATACAAATGAGCAAATATAAAAAACCTTAGGTAAAAAGCATGTTCAAAAGAAATAAATGAGAAAAACTAATACCTATTGAAATTTGAAGTCACGCGGCAGTGAAGATGATTCACTATACTCTCGCTAGATAGCGTTGGTGGTAACTAAGATAGGAAATAATACAAAAATGGCCGGAGATAGTGGAACCGCGTATTGACATTTAGCGAAATATGAAACAAAATGTAGTGTACACAGTGAATAGTATAAGTTTATCGTTATGTAGTGAATAATTAAGTGTGAGAAGAATGTCAGCCACCCCGAAAAGCGACAAATATGGTCAAGGTAAGTGCATACCGTTTTAATATTCATCTTTATTACAATAATATTCATCTCAAGTGGTCGCAGTGAGCAATCTAGGAACGTTTCCTAGTTCCTCTTTTCGTACAGCAATTGTATTTTTATCGTTAATTGTATCAATTACGCATACATACGCGAGGCAGATGAGTAATCTTATCTTATGTCACCCCAAGGCGTGTGATGAGAATTAAATTCTGTGAAATGTCAAACGGCCACGATCTCGCCTTACGATAATCAAACGTTTTGTTTACTTTTTATTTTGGTTTATTAAATTGTGATAATGTTATTCGACGTAAATAGGTGTTGTTATGCTCTCGTTTGCCATCTACTTTTACTGCGAGAGAAATTTTATGTTCTAAATACACGTTATTACGGTATAAATAAATTACTATCTATGATCACTTGCGAAACTTATGTTTTCGAAGTTGTATATATTTTTAAATTGCGCACCAATAAAAAATTATTATGAAGTTTTACTTAAAAAATCATAAATTAAATAACCAGATTCCGAATTTAATATATATTTACTTTAAAAAAAAATAATAAATCTCATAGTTAAAATATATCTACATATTTGAGTAGTGACTAGGTTTCCTACGGAATTTTGTTCTTATTTTGGATCTTAGTAAAATAAGTGAACAGGTTTCCTATCCATTTTTGTTCTTTTTTTGAAATCGTAATAAACTATCCAAATGAAGTGACTAGGTTTGGAATATTGTTCTCATTTAATAAAAAAATAAGCAAAAGAAGTGACTAGGTTTGCTATGGAATGTTCTTATTTTCAAATCATAGAAAAATAAGTGAACAGGTTTACTATGCATTATTGTTATTTTGAAATGGTAATAAAAATATCTGAATGAAGTGACTAAGTTAGGAATATTCTTAATTTAAAATTGTGGTTTAAAAATATATAAAAAAAATTTTTTTGACCACAGTTTTAAAATAAGAAGAATTTTCCAAACCTAGTCACTTCATTTACATTAGTTAATTAATTACACTATCTAGTACGTATATAGGCATGCAACTCCGAGTGTTCTAGCCAATCACTACTACAGTAAAACCTCGATATAACGGAGCTCTATTTAACAATCTTCGGATACAACGGACAAAGATAGATGTTCGAATGGTGGTATAAGGAAAGAATACAAGGAAGTGTATCGAATTGAAGGATAGAATAATATAAAATTAAGTTTATGAGGCGAATGTGGTTGGTAGATTAAAAGCAGAGGAAGACCGAGGAAAACTTGGCGTGATCAAGTATTTCAAATACTTGAAAGTGGTCAGGTCAGGAGTCGGAATAATCGGCTTGTATTGCATGCATGAATGTACAAGACACGAAAGTTGTTTGCAAAGACAGATTGGTGTGGCGTTCCATTCTCTCTGTCTACCCCTGCGGAGAAGCGGCGTGATGGTTAACTAGTTACAACATTTTGAGGATGTCCAAATACGTGTTCACAAATCTAGCGAAGTTCTAGTGATTCAAGAACAATGTTTCAAAATTGTTTCATATATATAGAACTTCCAAGAATTTGAGTAGTGTGGTTGTCAATAATGGGTAGAATTGGTGAATGTTACACGTGTGTAAAGTGATTACTTAAACCAGCCAATGACGGTCGTCAGCCCCGTAAATGCCCAGACTTCCATATTCTTCTTCATCTTTGATGAGATGTCGAAAAATAATGTGAACTATAATTGGAGATAAACCAGATTTTGTGAACAAGTATTTGGACACACTCAAAATGTTCTAAATAAATTAACCGGTCAAATTATGGTAAAAAATTTGAATTGTAGTAAAAAATAATAATCATATTAAAATTGTTATTATTTCTTTAGAATCCTCCTAGGGCCTTGTTTTCATTTTATTTTACCGATAATGCACCGTTATTATTTTTCTCAAATTGTTTTCGAATGAAATTCTCTATCTGCGTGTTGCGAACAATGAATGTTGCCAACAATGATATTTACGGATGAATACTCGTCGATCCTATACGTATGAATTATACTGCACTAAACTCTTCAGGTAGCTTTTACAACGAATAAGCCGTGAGCCGTGACACGCTGACCATGAATTTTGCAACACAAAAAAAAACTATTGTCAAAAATGTGTTCGAATATATCGCTCACTCCTTTCAACAACGTCATATATCAAAAATCGTCAATTTTCAGTTGTGCATTTTTCGGAATGCCTAGGAAATGTACTATATCCCAGCAAAAGCGGCATATTTTTTACTTAATATTTACCTGCTACAGGGCAGAAAGTGTTGTTTTTGCATTTTGAAGAAAATGTATTGTTTAATTATTTTTTTAAATATACTAAATATTTTTCAAATTGAGAAAAAACCTTCAGGTTTTACCTAAAAAGATCAGTTGCACAGTAAAAAGTTCAATAAGTGTCTTGATATTTGTTTTTAATACATTGTATTATATTTCTAAACTTTAAAAACGATCTCCTGAAAAATCAAGTTTTTTGATATATGACGTTGTTGAAAGGAGTGAGCCATATCGGAAACGCCATGAATTTTTATTGTAAAAAAAACACTCTCCTTATCATCCATTCTTCACTTTATGTAATACCACTTTTATAAAGACGTATTCGTGACTACCGGTTTCGGAAAATCTTTCCATCATCAGGTCATTAAAATAAAATTATTACGATACGACATTTGTTTAAAAATAAAATTTTCAAAGATACCGTACCTCAAAGTTATCAATGCTTTTAATATACAGTTTTTTAAAAATTGGGAATGCATTAGAAAAAAAAAACTTTATTTTTAATTATTTTTCTTTCGCGGTTTCTTTTCTTAATTTTTTATTATTGTATTTCTTAATTTTTTATTGTTTATTATTGTAATTTTAATTTCATTTTATAAAAAAAATGTTGTAAAACATATTATATGGCTGACTAAGTATTGCACCCCACCAAGCTGGAATAAAGAGTTATTATTATTATTATTAGAATTTTTTATATTATTATATTTACTATATATATTTTGAGTGTGTCAAAATACTGGAAAATAATGGAAATCCCAGGTTCGGTTCCCTGGGCGGGGGGGTCAAATAAATATAAGCGATTTTTTCACTCTAATGTTTATTCAATTTTACTCTGGACTGGTACCTGAAGCGGAGGGCTGATCACCATTCCTTCGTGTGTCAACGATGAAGATGTCACTGCATTTATATTATGCAGTGCCCCATGCACCATCGAGTGGGGATGAGGGTTTGAATAAAATTTATATTTCAAAATCGTATTAAGGCCCAGTATTCGTTAAGTCACAACTTAATTTTCTCTTAATCCAGGTAACATTTTACGTTATTTTTTTTTTCTCAAAACACCGTTTTTTGCACTGAAAAAATAAGTTTTTCTTCGAAATAATTATATGGTTTTGAAAAGGAAGTTATTGAAAAGTAAGGAGTTATACAAAAATATTTTTTCTGTGTATATTAAAAAAAATATATATATCCAAATTAAATTCTTTAAAAAAAATTGAATAGACTCTTGACCTCTCTGGTGGTTTCTGGTAGAATGAATTCTGTGTTTTCGAATATCTCCTTAAAAGGGAGTTCAGCGTACTAGATTCCGATGGCCAAGCGACTTGTCATTGTATGCATTTAGTTGAAAAACGGTAGACGTTGCGTTCAATCCTCTTTTTGGTTTCCCGATTGATAACACGCTATTTCAACATTGCAAAATCGAATTAGACCGACAATTCAACTTTATCATAAACGTACATGCGTTACATGCTAACCATTCACATACTTTATCAATCTTCGACATCCTTTTCTGATAATGTCGCTGCTGTTCTTTGTTTATTTGTCTATCCCAAACAGTTGTAACGCCCAACAAAAATTGAATAAGTATCTATTATTTTTTTTATAAAAACTTAATAGGTACCTACCTACCTAAATTATTTCCACGATAATATTTTCCCCAATTCATTCACAGTGAAGCGCCCTTGAGGTATTTTTTTACGAAAATGGCGCTATATAAGTTATCCAAATTTATTATTATTATTACCTAAATTGTATAGTTAAAATTTTGTCACGCACATTTTTTTAATATGGGAGTTGCATTTATTATTTACCTTGCTTATCATGTACAAGGTTTTTATAGATCATTAAGTGGAATTTATATTTTTTTTTGACATCTAAACATAGATGAAGAAGAATATTGAAATATGGGCATTTACGGGTCTTACGACCGTCATAGGCTTGTTTAAGGGATTACATTACACACGCGTAACGTTCACCAATTCTACCCATGATTGACAACCATCATTGCTGAAATTATTTATTTATGTATTTAGAGAAAATTAAGAGAATTAATTGAGAAAATTAATGACTTAACGAATACTAGGCCTTAAGCACCACAGGATGCGTATAAGCGTCAGTGATAATAAATGTGTACTTCAGTTTTTGCATGTTTTTTTTTTAAATGTTTCCCTACAGATGTTTTTCTTCAAAATCTTGTTCGAATTTCCCGAGATTTTGGATTTCCGGGGTCCCACTGTACACATACAAGGAAGAATGCCGAAATCGAACAAAATGAAAAAAAAAGTATCATGTTTGCCATAAAATTATTGATATCCCATTCGGGGATCCAAAATACATGATCTGAAAAAATAATTAATGAAATGATATATCGCTCACTCCTTTCAAGAACGTCATAAATCAAAAAACTTGATTTTTCAGGAGAACGTTTTTTAAGTTTAAAAATACAATACAATGTGTTAAAAATAAATATCAGGCCACTTATTGAACATTTAACCGTGCAACAGATCTTTTTAGGTAAAACCTGAAGGTTTTTTCTCCATTTGAAAAATATTTAGGATATTGTAAAAAATAATTAAACAATACCTTTTCTTCAAAATGCAAAAATAACACTTTCTGCCTTGTAGCGGGTAATTATTAAGTTAAAAATATGCCTCTTTTGCTGGGATATAGTACATTTTCTGGGCATTCCGAAAACATGCACAACTCAAAATTGTCGATTTTTGATTTATGACGTTCTTGAAAGGAGTGAGCGATATATGTAGTGTTTAGTCATATTTTCTATTTTTTTTTTACCTTATGTTTTTTTTATATTTTCTCATTTGTTTATTTTAAATGTGCTTCTTACCTTACGTTTTTCTCATTTATTTATTTTAAATATGCTCCTTATGCGTATTTACCATACCTGTTTATTGTTTTTATATTTTGCCATGTATTAGTTTTAATTATTTTTTTTTTTTAAATTGTAACTTTATTATTTGTGTTCCAGTCTTGTTGACCTTAATCCCATGTCCGAAAATGTGAAATAGAAATTATTCATCGGTAATATGTTTTGAAAAAAAAAAATAAGTAAATATCGTAGTCGGCCGGGAAACGTATGAGTGTTTAAAAATAATATCAGGAAATCCAGTGACCTTGAAGGTGAACTGGAAAAAATCCCGTTCTTCAAAACCGCATCGTGTGGAGATTATCTTATCTACCAAGTTTGACTCACTTCTATAAATGATTGTCGATAAAATACCAACTTTGTCAGTTAATTACAATCGTTATCGACAGTAATGGCGATCGCTGAGAACTGCGATAGAGGATCACAGACTTAGGAATACAATACAAAATGTGTCCGTTTAAGGGGATATTAGTAAGCACAGATTTCATTCCACCGGATACCACCGTGGAGGTCACATGTCTGTTCACTCCCAATTTTTTTTATTCCTTACAAATAATAAAACTCTTTAGGAGTAGTGTGGTTGTCAATCATGGGTAGAATTGGTGAACGTTACACGTGTGTAAAGTGATTACTTAAACCATCTTATGACGGTCGTAAGCCCCGTAAATGCACATATTTCAATATTCTTCTTCATCTATGTTTAGATATAAAAAAAATATGATAAATCCACTTAATTATCTATAAACCTTGTACATGATAAGCATGGTAAATAATAAATGCAACTTTTATACTTAATAAATGCAAAATTTTAACTATACAATTTAGGTAGGTGCCTATTAAGTTTTTATAAAAAATTAATACGGTTATAATGCAGTCGTTGCCCCGTAAATTTTATTTTATTTTATTTATTGGAAAACCAACAGAATATTGAACAAAAACAACATAATATAATAAAATAAAAAATAAAAACATTCCAATTAGAGGTTTTCAGTTAAGTAATATAAAAATAAAATTAAAATGTCATGTACATAAAAGTATAACTATATAATAAACTTACATTACATTTTTTTTATCAAATAATAGAAATTTTCTGTATCAGCTAGTCAAATAGACATCAACAATATTTCTCTTAAACGTATTAAAAAGAAACATTATTGATGCCTATTTCATTAACATTACATTGCACATATCGCAGGCTCGATTTAAAAATGAATTTTGGTATCACTACCCTATAAAGCAAATACCCAGACTTCCATATTCTTCTTCATCAATGCTGAGATGTCAAAAAATAATATAATAATTTTCGTATGATTGACCGCCGTTAAGAAATACCTTGTAAATAATATTATTTCGAGAGAAATTTAATAAATGATTACCCATTTAGATGACAGAACAGCCGTGGGCTTCAACACGGATCGCCTAAATATGGACACTATTTGCTAAGAGTGAGGTCAGTCGACATTTTCGGACGTGATAAATGAATCTCGAAGTATTTTTGAAAGGTGAATAACTCCAGTGACTGGATACATCGTATGGTATTTAAATATACCCCAACAAGATGGAAGGATGTCATGAAGAGAAGCGCGTTGAAAACTGTCCCACCGCATGCCCAGATCTGATACAGAAGCATCTAGGCTTCCTGATAGACCCTCTCTTGCACAGCAATTTTTTGTTTGTTTTATGAACTAAGTTGCGAAATTTGTAGAAAATACGAATTGTCCTCTCAGGATCATTAATAACTATCCCTTTCTGCATTGTATATATGTCCCTACTACAATCAACATCACACTCACACCCTCTTACATACTTCACATATCGCTCACTCCTTTCAAGAACGTCATAAATCAAAAATCGACAATTTTCAGTTGTGCATGTTTTCGGAATGCCCAGAAAATGTACTGTATCCCAGCAAAAGCGGCATATTTTTAACTTAATATTTACCCGCTACAGGGAAGAAAGTGTTGTTTTTGCATTTGAAAGAAAAGGTATTGTTTAATATTTTTTTTAAATATACTAAATATTTTTCAAATGGAGAAAAAACCTCAAGGTTTTACCTAAAAAGATCTGTTGCACAGTATAAAGTTCAAAAAGTGGCTTGATATTTATTTTTAAGACATTTTATTATATTCTTAAACTTTAAAAACGATCTCCTGAAAAATCAAGTTTTTTGATTTATGACGTTCTTGAAAGGAGTGAGCGATATGCACATTTTCTCTCATAGATACGTGTTAATTTGCTAGTTCTACACTAAATTAATATTTAATATATGTTCTTTTAATGTTTTGTTTTACAAATGTCGCTGTTGCTAACTCAAATAAATAAATAAAATAAAATAAAACATTTATAAAAAAAGAAACAGAATTGTTTCCCGATTTTACTGTGAATTTATAATTAAAATCTTTCAATATCCCTGTCACTGCCAATGTAAATAAATAAAGTTTGTTAAAAATTTCTAGAAGTACCCCAGTGTAGGCAGTGAAAGTAATTAGTATTTACTTAGTTCAGTTAGTCAGCTAGATCCGATTCCGACCCGACGTTGGCCTGTACACAGACGCCTCCACAATCCCGACCAGCACAGCAGACAGACACGGAACAGTGGAAAGAAATTTACAGAAAAAGCTCATTATTCGTTGACACTAATACGGATCCCTTTCACAAGTTACGACTGAGAATAGAAGCACAGGACACTCTGTAATCCTCGGGATGAGGGTGAAGGAAGTCCTGGGGATGGAACAGTCATTCCAGGTGGAGAGAGGCCCTTCACCACGCCTGTGACGTCGAAAAGGACCACCATCGTCTGCCATGAGAAATAATTTTTTTTTTAAAAATTATTAGGTAAATACCACTATTTCATAAAATGTATTGTAACACGTGTTTTGACGCATTCTGCATCATTTTCAAACACAGTATGATGAAAAAAACTGTTTTACTATTGTGATCATTTATCTGATATCGATGGGATCATTCCTCGATTTTCATTTCAACTAATCCTACGCCCATTCCTTTAAATCGAAAGTATAATACCATATCGAATAGTGTATTCTATTGCATTTGTTTACGAGAGGAATTTAAATTACTGGCGCCGCAAACCGATTCGAACCTCAAGCATTCTGTTTGTAGGCGAGTGTGCTACCCACTCGGCTATCAAACATGTCCGAATGAAATGTGATTTTATCTCGAATCACTGCATCGGATGCATAATACAATAATCTCGGCTTTTCCAAAACTATTTTAATTTTTTATTATTTAATATGGTTACAAAAGAAGTTTTTATGGTTTTCATTCTTTTTCTAGACATTTCTACTTTTACAATCTTAAAATTAATAACGCAGTTCTCTCCAGTAGACTAAGCTCTTGTGCTTGGAGAGGAACTTACACTTATTATTTATTGTTTATGTTTGTCGGTATTGCAGTATCAACAACAACAACAAAATGTGATCCTTTCAACATATGTTTTTTTCTTGAAAAAATACTGGTATTATCTTTTTATCATTCATCGTTCACTTTGTATAATAACATAGTGTATAATATTATTTATTGATTCGGCATTAACTTTGTGGAATGACATGATAATTTTATTAAAATTAAACACTTAAATAATCCACTTTATCGAGTTTTATTTTTATTTACGACTAGTTTCGAAAACGACAATTGTTTTCATCTTCTGGTACAAATTAAAACTGTACCAGAAGATGAAAACAATTGTCGTTTTCGAAACTAGTCGTAAATAAAAATAAAACTCGATAAAGTGGATTATTCAAGTGGTTAATTTTAATAAAATAGTGTATAATAACACGAGTGAACGATGAATGATTTGGAGGGTGTGATATTACCATACGACAGTTAACAATGCTTTTGACATACAACATATAATATTATCTTTTTTTTGACATCTCAACATAGATATAGGAGAATATGGATGTCTGGGTATTTACAGGGCCTGTGTCCTGTCATTAGGCTGGTTTAAGTGATCACTTTATACACATGTAACATTCACCATTCAGTACAAATATTTGTTCGGAAATCTGGGTTTTCTCCACTTGGGAGTTATTTTTACATTTTGATGACGTCTCTCGACACAGATGAAAAAGAATATGGAAGTCTGGGCATTTACGGGGCTTACAACCGTCATGGGCTGGTTTAAGTGATAATTTTACACACGTGTAACATTCACCAATTCTACCCATTATTGACAACCACACTACTCAAATTCTTGGAAGTTCTATGTATATTATCCAATTTTGAAACATTGTACAAGAATCACTAGAATTGTTCACTAGTGACATCTATTGGTGAGACGAAAGAAGCTTCTTTTTTTATAGCAGAAACTCTTTCATTTGTATGTGAGGTTATTTTACATTTTGTCGACATCTCAACATAGATGAAGAAGAATATGGAAGTCTGGGTATGGACGTAATTAGTTTCTCGTATTCGCTAAGTGGATCCACACACATATAGTGTACACTGCGCACCACACACTCCACACCTTGGACTGTCAAGTCACCGGGCAGGTTCCACGTCTCATCCCACGGCATTCCGAAAGAGATCATGGTCGTGCCAACATGGCCTGCCATGGGTATTATTCGTACCATCATAATAATCTGCTTGCGGCCGGGTGGCATACATCTAAACTGATATAATTATCTCCGAATGATGGTATCGATCTGTGTGTGGCGCTCTTTATGGGTCACGTGACTAATTGAATATCGGGCATTTGAATGGAGTACGATGATTGTATCGATTGACTTAGTGCGTTTTATACATGAGCGATCGAATTATTAAACCGAATTAAATAACCGAATGTTTTGAGATGAGGAAATAATGCAAAGCTGAGATTAGCATTATCGATAAAATTATTCTCATAAATCCTCAACACTGAAAAAATCTTAGAAATCTGAAAAAATGCATTTTGAAAAGGCTTTTTAAAAATAATTTTATGTTGAAATTAAAGTGTCCCGTCGACATCTCGACCCTAGTCTAGAGTTGTATGATAGATGTTCAAATAAAGAAGGAAAGAAAGGTTGAGATGAGCATTATTAATAAATTTAGATAAGTGTGTTGAAATGGTTTGAACATGTGGAACGACTGAGCGAGAAAAGACCAGTAAAACATATCGATAATCCGAATGTAGTTGGAAAAAAGAAACAGAAGAAGACCAAGAAAAACTTGGAAAGATCGGGTATGTTAAAAACTTGAGAGCGGTCGTGTCAGGAGTCGAAATAATCGGCGGATATGTATGAAGAGATGCAGGAATGTGTAAGAAAAAAAGCAACGAAAACTGTTCCAATCGGATAACCGAAAAAGTAACAGTTAGCCATCAGTCCCATCTCTAGTGTGTGTTTAATACAATTTCATATTAATTGAAGCGATTCTTTTTTATATTGACCCACTGATACAATTGGTATACGCGATCAAAGCAAACGGGAATACATTATAATTCATTTTAATATAATTTTATAGGCATCTTCAAAGTACTTGAGTGAGATTTGAATCTTAGGTGTGATTGTGAATACTGATTCGACCTAATTATTCGAGATGCGTCGACTGATGATTCGGTCGACTAGCGGGAAACATTACGAAGATTTTTCTTCATGATCCACTTATTCTTCTACTCTAGCCTTCTCTTCCACTGCTGGATGTAAACCTCTTCCGTATCCTTCCATTTCCTCCGGTCGGTTGCTGCCTGCAGCCAGTTTCTACGCCCCACAGCGACTATGTCGACGGACCATCTTCATAATTTGCTAGCATTCATTAAATATATGGACACAATTACTATTTTTTTATTGCAGATACTTTGTGGCACATTTTATAAAACCACAGAATAAAACAAAAAAAAATTTTTAACCAATTTTAATTTTGGTTCTTTTCTCCAACCGGTTTCGATAAGCACCTTTTCATCTTCGGGGATGGGTATGTACATAAAGTTTTACAAAATATCTACCCCAAAATCCACCTTCCTGCAAAACAACACGCAAAACCACCGGAATTTGTATGAGTTTCATCTCGCAACAAATGTATCGTTTTATTTAAATTAGTGCGACGAGTATGTATGAGGTGATGCATGAATGTGGAACAGGCGAAGAATGTTTGCAAAGCTCTGCCTTCCTCTGCGGGAAATTGTGCCGATGGCCAATCAGTAAGTTTGTCTACTCTACTGTAAAAAAATCATATTGATTTTAAGTTATTAATCTATTCCATTGTAAAAAGCATATCGATTTTAAGTAATTAGTCTATTCCATTGTAAAAAGCATATCGATTTTAAGTAATTAGTCTATTCCATTGTAAAAGTATATCGATTTTAAGGTATTTATATTTTAGCTACCGTGATTTTGTTTTTTTTTACTAGTAACACTGTGCTCCTGCTACATTTGTTCCACCCCACCAAAAGGTCAATGTATTGTTCCAGCGCTGGCTATAATTATGTGTCTGGCTTGGCAATATGATACACTCGTTTTTCTATTCACCCGATGTTCCCAGGATGTACACTTCCACGCTTTGTTATATCGTATAACCTTTCTGCTCTTGCTAAATGGTTGAAAATGCTATTGCCAGCTTCGGCCTGTCCCGGATCCTTATACGATTGGCATTATGGCATTATCTTCTTCTGTTTGTATCACGTCATGTCCCCCTGACGTCGACTATCACTTGAGAGTAATTGTCCTTGTCTTGGGCAGCTCTAAACAGCATCTCGACGGTCCTGATCCCCGTCCAATCTCGTATATTCTGGAGCCAGGAGATCTGTCTTCTGCCCACACCTCGTCGAACCTCTATTTTGCCTTTTATTTTGTTAATAATGATTTTAATTCATATGTATTGTATATAATTTTAAGACTTGGATTATTTTTTCAATCTCAACGGCCTATCTTTCAATCAATCCTTTAGTGTTGGGATCAATCTACGTCATAAACATCAAAATTTCGACCAGTCAATCCTTCTACTATCAATTTATCCTCATATAATTCTAGCTTTTTCTACGAGTCTTAAAATTCATAATATGATTCTTGTACTTCGTTTCTCAATATTTTTCCCCCAAATACAAAGCGTATCTAAACCAACCGTTTGTTGACAACCTGCATCTTTACCAACCGTTGGTTATACAACATGTATCTTTGCCAATCGTTGGTTATGCAACATGTATCTTTACCACTGATTGGGTATACGACATTTATATTTACCAACCGTTGTTTATACAACATGTAACTTTACCAACCCTTGGTTATACAACGTGTATCTTTACCAACCATTATACAACACGTATCTTTACCAAACGTTGGGTATACAACATCTATATTTACCAACCCCTGGTCAACGTGTACCTTTACCAACCATTGATTATACAACGTGTATCTTTGCCAACCCTTGGTTATACAACGTGTAGCTTTACCAACCATGGGCTATTCAACGTATTTTTTTTACCATCCGTTGGTTTTACAACGTGTATCTTATTTATTGATTTGGCGTTTAATTTGTAGAACTCAATTTTAATTTATGTATTAATTTTAAATCAAACACAGATTTTTTGAGTCTACTAAGTTGTATTTTATTAACAAAAACACATAAAAAATTATATTGTGACAATTGTTTCGCCTTGTTAGGGCATTATCAAACGAATGTGAAGATCAAATGGACTACGGTCCTTATGTAGCTATACGATTCTAAGTGACAGTTTTAACACGTGCAGCAATAATTTATGGGAGACAACAGTAGCTAATGGGGGATGTAGGTATGTACCCTTATATTTATTTTCTGGGAAAGGAAGAATTTATTGACATGGCCATATTTTAGAGAATTAATATTTTAAAGCTAAATACAATTGTTGGTCATATTATTTTTAAGAATTTATATATGTAGATGTAATTATTAGTTTATCAATAACGCATCATGCAAGCGTTTACATAGAGAGAGATGATGTACAGTAATAGTCTATTTGAATATGTTTAGCAGTAGTGAAGACATAAGGTTGGTTTGTTCATTAGGTAGTGGGGGATATATCTTTACCAAGCTTTTGATTGCAATTTGTGTCTTTACCAATCATTTGTTTTCGTCGTGTATCTTTACCATCCATTTGTTCATACACATATTACCAATTGTTGGCTGTGCATTACTGCCTTGTCCTGCAGTCTGCCAGTTGCACAATAGTAAATCGTCGCTTTGATCGTTTTAGGTGTTCAGATTTCACGCCGATTAGTTTCAATGTCACTTTTTCTAACGTGTCACATTGGAAGCTGGAAGCTGTGCGTGGTTCGCAATGTCACCGTGGGCGGTGCTTGGCGATCGACTGCACCGCTGAACTCTTTATTAGGGGACATGCCTGACGACGTCACATTCACACATGCTTTCTCATACGCTGTTGCTTTAAAAAAAATACGTCGTATTTATATTAAATGAATATATGTATCAAATAAATGATAGACGTTGTCTGTCATGTAACGCTGGCGTTTTACGGCCAGGAAAAATATTACTTAACATGAGGTACGCCTCATGTATGGTAATATTTTGTCCGCCTCCGTAGTGTAATGGTTAGCACGCTAGACTACCGCACTGGAGGTCCCAGGTCAAATAAATTTATATATGATTTTTCACTCTTAATGGTCAGTACGCTCGGCTACCGTTCTGGAGGTCCCGGGTTCGATTCTCAGGGGGGGTCAAATAAATAAAAGTGATTATATCACTCTAATATTTATTCAATATTACCCTGGACTGGTACCTGAAGCGGAGGGCTGATCACCTTTCCTTCGTGTTAACGATCAAGATAACACTGTGTTTATATAATGCAGTGCACTATGCACCATTGGGGTGCGGATAAGGGTTCGAATTGAATTGGAATATTTATTTAATATTACCCTGGACTGGTACCTGAAGCGGACGGCTGATCACCTTTCCTTCATGTGTTAATGATCAAGATGACACTGCGTTTATCACCATCAAAATATGCACCATCGGCTGCGGATAAGGGTTTAATAAAACATGTTGTAAAGTCGAATCGGTATAAGAGACCTTGATATGTAATTAAAACCTCTACCGGTTTCGAAGCTAACCGCTTCTTTATCAAGACTGATTAATACTTATGTTGTTATAATATCACTGATTAAGAGACAGTCTTGATAAAGAAGCGGTTAGCTTCGAAACCGGTAGACATTATAATTATGTTATAATAAAATATTTATAGTGATTTTAAAACAAAGTCACATTTTAATTATAAAATGGAAAATCACAAAGTAAGTGCTTCAAATATAAATTATAATTTAATTTAATTTGAATAAAAGAAATGCCTTACTAGAAAGCCGGGTGGTTCGTCTCTGGTTCGGAGGAAGCGACTCGGCGGATAGAGTTGACACAGTGGGCCTCAACGGACGTGTTTGATATGATTAGCCGGAATTGCCTCTCAGATTAGATCTCTTCGTATCTCTGGTTGGTGTGGACGCCTGGCGGCAGGTGTGTGCCATCGTGTACCATGTAGACGAGACACAATCCCACGGAATGCTATCTATAAAGTAATATCGATCGTATCTCCACAGATTGTCGTGTAGGAAGTAAAAGAAACACTAATAATAATGTGTCATAGTGAAAAGATAGCTTCCGACTAAGTTTTAAATAGTGAAGAAACTTATATGAAAACTGACTAACTAACCATCACGCCGCTGCGCAGAGAGAATAGAACCCCTACACCAGTCTGTCTTTGCAAACAATCTTCGCCTCTTCCACATTCATGCATCTCCTCATACATACCCGCCCATAATTAAAGTATTTCTTCCTCTGCTTCTATTACTAACCACATTCGCCTCATAAATTCGTTTCACTACGTTCTGTCTTCGAAATTTTCGTAATTTTCTTAGAAATTTATATACGTCCGAATATTCGGTAGGTATGTATGACGAGTTGCATGAATGTGGAATGGGTAAAGTATGTTTCCACAGACAGATAGTCCGAGCGAATTAGAAATTAACCTTATGTTATTTTAAAAGTTTTGATTTTTGGCATAAGTGTTCCTTAGGACCCTAAAAGTGTCCCCACCTCTCGTTCTGTAATGGTAGGGACTGACCGGAGCCATTTTGTCGTAACGTAACACGTTACGATGCGAGCATTCGTATAGTCAGTACAGTGAGCCGAGCGCTCCATCCATAGTTTCGGATGCTCGGTGATGCTCGCCGCGAGCTATGTTACGACGTTACGTTACGACGAAATGCTCCGGTAGAGTCCCGACCTTTACAGGTAAAAACAGTTTTTTTACCCAATGGCAGCGCCACCTGTTCAACGTAACAACAACACACGCAATGCTTAACGGTGCTACCTGCTAGCTGTCGCTAGCATTTTCAACATTGTCAATTTCATCGTTGTGTCATATATTTTTCATATTTTCATTGCTTCATTGGCATTATCAAACTAAACATTTCATAAATTGTGGTTTCTATCTTCCTTCCTTTACATTTGCCCGGACTGAGCAACAGTAAAGCATGGCCGGGTAAAGCTTGTTTTTTTTTAAAAAGATTTTTCAATATAAAATTGGCTTCCGCTTTTGTTTTTACAGGAAAGTATTTCTTATTTTTCTTGTTTAGTCCTCTGTCCTCCAATGCTGGATATAGGCCTCTTCCGCATACTTCCATTTTTTTGACAGTTTTTACCCCCCACAGCAGATATATCGTCAGACCATCTTTTCTGAAGTCTTCCGACGCCCCTCTTGTTCTCCCGAAGTCTCCATCTTAATATTTTAGTGGTCCATTTTGTGGGGTCTTGTCTTGCAACATGGAAGATATAAATACTTAATTGTTTTTTTTTTTTTCAATAATTTTTATATGATTATTCATATTTTTTTCACGGTAATTACCGGTGGCAATTAGTGTACATACTCTAATTACCGTGTTCTAATGGCGAACTCCTCAAAGTCGGCACAATACCCGCTAAATGTATTAATTCAGAGTCAATTATGCAAATGCGAGTTGACGCATGAGTGTGGATACCGAAAGTGTCTAACGAAAAGCGGAGAAATTTTCACGCGTGTAGGCTAATTAGTATTACATACGGACCCAAATCTTATCAGTGTGTTATTATTGTTGTCGTATGCGCACACATATTTATATTACTTTCATCACCCGTTCTGTCATGAAAGCATAACTTAGTTACTGCATTTTTCTATACTTATTTCAGAATCAATTTACAGAAGCAAAGCACCCCATTGCTTTGCTTTGCTTTATTAAATAAAATTATCTAATTTTATTATTATTAGTATTATTAATCGATTCACTTGCTCAAACCATCTCAGACTTGCATTTTTCCTTATATGTATTACCATTTGGAACATCGTACATCATTTTACCGTACATTCGTCTTAGATATTCAAAGACATGAGTTAGTTGAAATGGTACCAAATTCACATAAAATTTGTTATTGGTTATTTGTTTTAAATTGTGAATTTATTTTTCATCTGGCCCTCTTGGGTTTTAAAAATGATCAATCCACCGCTTTTCTTAAAAAAAAGTTTATCGATCATTGATCTGAAATTTCGGCCAGTAAATGGCATATTGACATCCGCCTTTACAATGTAGACTAACTGACTTACGAAGCAAGATTTATTTTATCTATGGATTAATTTGTCAGAAAGTTGAGTGCTGATCACTCGTCGCAATTGAACTTTCTTTTTTTTCTCTATATTTACGAACAATTGTGCAGTGTGAATATCAATAGTTATTGTGACAACTGATGTAACTCTCGTTCTTTTATGCAAGTATACTTACAATTTTATAATAATTTATAGGCTATGGTCGATGCATTCGTAATCCTAAGTAGGAGTATGTTTCGCTTTCTCCAAAGCATCTTTTTTTAAATTTTATATTCATCCGTGAACACGTGTTGAAGGAAAAATTACGCCAATACTATTTCGTATCAAAATGTAATTGATCGTGCTATTAAAATGGAAATTATGTATTAATTTTTAAATCGAACACAGATTTTTCGAGTCTACTAAGTTGCATTTTATTAACAAAAACAAATAAAAAATGAATATTATGACAATTGTTTCGCCTAGTTATGGCATTTTCAAACGAATTCGTTTGAAAATGCCATAACTAGGCGAAACAGTTGTCACAATATTAATTTTTTATTTGTTTTTGTTAATAAAGTACATCTTAGTAGACTCAAAAAATCTGTGTTTGGTTTAAAAACTAATACATAAATTAAAATGGAGTTCTACAAATTAAACGCCAAATCAATAAATACGTTTCCTTTATGTATTAATGATTAAGAGAATACTGCGTTTATGTGATGCAGTGCCCTATGCACCATCGGGTGCGGATGTGGGTTTAAAAAGACTGTCGTGGTCACCTCCCCTCGTCCTCAGGCTGTATGTCCTATCACATGCAACGTCACCTAGGCCATGCCTTCGAATAATATTTTTCTAATCTTTCTGTAGCATCCATGAATTTTTTGGTCTTCCATCGAATCCTTGTCTTTCTTCTAAAATAAGGCTAGTGTATTATAGTTTTTTTGTGTGTGTATTCAGTCGTTGCGTATGAAAAATTTGAATGGTTTAAATATTGAATGCTGCCACCGTAACGGAAAATGTTATTATTTTTGTATGTGTGGTGAATTAAGTACTGTTTTTAATTACACACCCGACAATAATGGCCATTTTAACTGATGGAAGTTGTAAATTTATATATTATTATTTATTTAATTACTGAATTTGTAATTGAAAGGTAGTAATTATTAATAAACTCGACTTGAATAATTTAACTCATCCTTGAGCTGGTAATTTTTGTATTTACATATTTCGATAAATAAATTGATTTTGCTATTATGTATACCATATTTTGGGGGTTTATCTGATTTCTACATATGTAATGAACTAATAATGTAAATATTTTATTTGAATTAATTAAATTAACGATTTCCCCCTCTTATTCCACAGCCAAATATATATTTGTATGAGTTTAATAATATTAAGAACCAACATGCGATAAATCGCAACTTTTCTTTTTCTTTTTTCTTTAAACCCATATTTGACGTACTTAAATGTATTTTTAAATAGTTTTTTTCTATTAAAAAAAAGTTTTTTTTCGAAATCAATATATAGTTTTCAAAAGAAAAGAGTTATTAAAAGGTTAGGAGTTAAAAATATTTATAAAAATATTTTTTCAACCTACCATATATTCTAAAAACTTTATTTTTAAAGTTACTTTAATTTCATGTAATTCATGAGTGAAAATTGTAAGCAAAAACACTCGCAACTTCTGATGCAAAATTATGTGAATTTTATTTTTAATTTTGGCCATTTTTGTATGTTTTCAATTTAAGCATTGTAAATTAAAATTGAAATTTAGAAAATATACAATTTGCCTTTAATTAAAATAATATTCCGGATATAATTCAGATTCAATTATAAAATCTAGGGTGGTTTATATAACAAAAATAAGACCAACCTCTGCACGTAATTTAACTGAAAAATAATTGTGCATCTGCATTTTTAGGTTAATTCGACGATATTGTAAATAATGCCTCCAAATTCTCGCTCTTTTCAATACTGAACGATCATAAAATGTAAAAAGTCTGGTAATATCGTTTCTTTTGATCTGTATCTCAATGCCTTCTATTTCTAAAGCCGGCCAGTGTATTTCCAAATGGACAAATCGATTTTATATTATTCCTTTTCACGGCAGACCGCCTTCGGCCAATTGAATACTCGATTTGTTTAGTTACTTTATTTAGTATTTTTCGTGTAAATGTTTTATTAGTGTTATAATTTGTTTTTAATGTTGTATTTTGTCTGTTTGAAGCGTGTATTCTCGCTTTTGTAGAATGTAAACTTTTCCTTTTTCTGTAAATTAAGACCTTTTCACTAAAACATAATGGCTTATGTTCAAAAGTTGGTTTGGCAAAACATCTCGAATACATACTTCATTTGAATATGTTACTCTTATGTATTCTCATGTTATACTCTTGTGTACTTCATGAAATGATTTGCTAAGAAAGAACAAGAAAATAAATTGAAAATGACAACGTAAAAATGTTTTTTTCATGGAAATTACAATAGTATAAATCCAAAGTATTTTTCGGTTTCTTTTTTTTCAAACCAAACTAACTAACTAATCAGTACGCCGCTTCTCCGCAGGGGTAGGCAGAGAGAATAGAACGCCACGCCAATCTGTCATTGCACGCGATCTTCGCCTCTTCCACATTCATACATTTTGTCATACATACACGCCGATTATTCCGTCTCCTGACACTTTCAAGTATTTGAAACACTTGATCATGCTTTACTCGGTCTTCCTCTGCTTTTAAATTTCTTTATAAACCCGAAAAGCCGCTTAGGCTCACAGAAATACCATGAAATTGAAACGTTTTTGTTAATAATAAAAACGCAAATATTTCTCTTTTTTTTAATTTAAAAATAAAATTAAAATGAGAAAAAAACTGATACTGTTATTTAATATCATTTTCTATCTGTGAATAAATATTTTTATACCTCATGCTTTTATTTTTAAGATAATCTAAAAAAATACAAAAAAGTACAGCCAATTTCCCACAATTTACCGAACTTAGGCATTTTTTTAGTTTTCAATTAGCCTCCATTTCGAATTTCCATATCGAAAAACCGCTACATCCTCGCTCGCAAACTTTTCAAACCTGATTTCCGTTTAAAGTTTAGCCACCTTTGACATTATGCCGGAATCAACTATTATTATTACAATGATCATAAATATCTATGGCTGTACTCGTATAAAGTATGGCAAAGTTAGTTCTTTATAGTTAGATACTATATTCTCCTTATTGTCTTATTGAAGCGAACCGTCCACAGGTGTAATGTAATAGTGTAATATACCTCATCGGGACAGGTAATGTTTAATTACAACACTTTGAGTGTGTCCAAATATTTATTTATTTATTTTAACTTCATGTACAGAAAATAAATAAGTACATTGGCGGGCTTATTGCTAAAAATCGATATCTTACAACCAACCAATAACAGACTAGTGACGTTGGTCAAAACTTTTATAATAAAGTTTTATATTTAGATCTGAAGTTGGAAGCATAGCTTCCGAAACTAGTCGTGATAATAAAATAAACTTAAGTGGTAAAAATGTGTTTTTTCTTTTACAATTTATTTATTCCTTTCAACTTCATGTATAGAAAAGAAATAAGTACATTGGCTTATTGCTAAAAACTAATATCTTCCAACCAACCAAAAACAGACTAGTGACATTGGTCAAAACGTTTGATACCATATATTGCTGTTTGCAATCAGAGGGTAGATGGTACATGAACATAAAAAAACATATGATAATAAGGAAGGCAAAAGAAAAAGGGAGTTTAGGGAAGGAGGTAATAATACTTGTAAATAATTTTACTGGTCAAATTATAAACAAAAAAAAATGAAAATGAAATTTTCTGGCGTTTCTCATGTATGTGATTATAATTCAGCATTCGGACCTCACATAAAAATGAAAGAATTTCTGCTCGATAAAAAGCTTCTTTCATCGATGTTGAAATGTGAAAAATAAATAAAGCTAATAATAAGAAAATCTTAATGTATAAATATTCCACGGACCTACAGATATGTATATTGCTTAGTAAGAGTATTTTTATATGAAGAGTATTTTTGGATGGTTGATAGTATTTTTTTTTCTCTTTAAAATACGTGAGTAGTTGTGATGTGTTTTAAAAGCTGCAAAATCATTCATGTTGGTATTGCCAATCAATAAATTAAAAATAGCAATTATGGTTTTAAATTTACATATCTTCCCATAAAAGCCGAAAATACGTATAAACTTTTTTTAAGTCTTTTACGCTTAGCGCGATAGTACACATATCGTACATGGAGAGGAAAGCTCTCCGTTCGACCTTTCGCCACACCATCGCACCGCTCTCGGCCAGTCCGCGAACGCAGCCGGTGCAGAGCGCTCGCGTCTCGCGCAGGTACTTTTAACTCACCTGTCCACGGAAAATCTATTCCAATTTTGAACTGCGGTAAATTCAAATTCGAAAATTTCGAACGGCTCGGAGCGATCGTGTTTTGTTTTATTTTGTCTATTGCCTTTTTTCCCTCCAATTTGTGACATTTAGAGGTTAATAAGTGCGTAATTTTTACGATTTTATTGTGACAATAATTTATGTGTCAGATTTTAAGTTTTTTTTTAGAATAATCGATTTTTGTTTTCGTGGGCGGCCGGATTTCAATAAAAATCATTGACCGCTTTTGATTTTATTGCCGTTTTTAATGCTTTTTAAATTCGATAATTTCGATTTTCCGTCGAGTGGATTATAAATTGAATTGTATTTTTACATCACCTTGTGTTGAATTTAAATAGTTTTGTATTTTTACGGTTCCGTGGCTTGCTTTTGGGAGCGTAAAGGCTTTATGTAGAAAACGATGGTAATTTGTGACGAAAATGTGTGAAAACTATCCCAACTAGACGCTAATTAATTTGACGACTGTAGGAAAAACATTATTAAAATAAAGTAGTGAGGTTTTTTGTTTTTTGTTTACTTAATAAGTGACTATATCATTTTTTTAAAGTGAAATTGGCGATATTAAGTGATCTTCAAAAGAGTGTTCTATTCGTGTGACATTTTTCAAGATGGTAATTAACATATAATTCATACATATTTTTTTTTATTTATATTTTTTTTAATTCTTCTTACTGAAGGTATTTTAATACTGTCAAATGGTATTTCTCTTAATTCGTTATATATGACGTATCTTTTTTTTAAATATATTAATATTTACGTCGTTATATTATTATATTGTTAGTAATGCTTGTGCATTTTATGTGACACTAATAAAATAATAATAATTGATCGAATTTGAAGGGCAATATTTTTTTAGAAAATATTACCCTTCAATTTCGTTAATGAGTTATCTGATTATTTTCGCATGAATAACAATACTTTTGTACTGCATTGACAAGTAGAAATAATGATGGGCGAATAGGCCTATCTAAGTTGCCCCGATGGGTCAATCTATCCTATTATACCTACTAGTCGGGGACTGCTAGTTATTGATAACATTGCAAGACAGCATTCGAATTTTCATTTATTTATTTTAACTTCATGTACAGAAAAGAAAATGGTCGGGCTTATTGCTAAGAAGCAATATCTTCCAACCAACCAAAAAGAATTTCTTCACTGGAATTAATTATATATTTTTTCTAATAGATTTATATTATCCACTGACACTTCGTGATGGAATTGCATTTTTAATTTATTATTAGATTAAAACCAATATTTTTAGCTTTTCCACTTTTTTATTTGACCAGCGACCGGGTTTCGTCGTTACCGACCAGTCTGATGATGTCGGTAACGACGAAACCCGGTCGCTGGTCAAATAAAAAGGTGGAAAAGCTAAAAATATTGGTTTTAATCTAATAATAAATTATATTTTTTCTTGTCAATATATGCATATTCAAAAAAAAAATATATTTGTGTTTTTGTTATTTACAAAAATACGTCAATTTCATCCTATTTATGTGAGACTTAGCGGTTTATTATTAAAAATAGGTATCAAATTGTGGTAGAGTGGGTTCGAACCCAGAAACTCTGACTCCGCGTCCGCGACACTAACCACGGGACCACAAACAGACACTATTCGATCATTTGATTATATATAAATATATATAGATACATACTGTATCGAACAGATTAATTGAAACAAAACTTTTTTTTCGTATTATCAACACCCTCTAAAAAAATGTTTTGGGGGTGTTCCTCGTATTATGGACCGGGGTTGCTTCTTTCAGTGACTGAGATGATGAATAGCGAGAAGTATCACCCAATTCTACTGGAAAAGATACTACCAGAGATACAAAAACGAAGGTCAAATGGTAACGGAATATTTCAGCAGGGTTTAACCCCGTGCCACAAATCCAAAAAAATGATCAATTTTTTCACACAAAAACACTGAACTGTGTTGGACTAGCCAAGAATTTTGCCAGACATAAACCTATTTGAAAAATCAATCGGCAATCTGTAAGAATCGGCTCTCCAAAATTGATTGCACTACTGTGGAATAGCTCATTTTGTCCATAATTCAGGTACGGTTTCGAGATGAAAAAATGGCATCCACGTGCCAAAAAAACCTTATATAATAGATGCCAAGAAGAATAAAATCTTTGATTGAGGCCAAATGAGATCAGATTAGATATTAATTTGTGATATAACTAATAAACAAAAGATTTTACAAAACTTTTTGCGAATATACAACGAAAAAGTTTTGTTTGAATTAATCTGTTCGATACTGTATTTGGGGAAATTTCTAATGTGATGGAGAAAAACGATTCTCTGTTTTAAAATTAGCATGACATAAATTTTTAATTAGGCTTATTTTCATGTTGGCCAAGCCAATAAAGTTAATTTCGTCTGCCTGCGTAACTCGCATATTTTTTAATGCTTATTTTTTAGACTAGGCTGTAAACATTCTAATTCATGTAATTCCAGCAGTTTTATTATAATTAATGCGCGTTTTGATTGCTTCTGTCCAAATAAGAAAATTTATCATTTGAGTAGGCTTAAATGATACATTAGAGGTATAAGGTCCTACGGGCCATTTTTGGCGAAATTGCCATTCGATCGGTTTTATTACTCTATACAATGACATACTTTGTGTTAGAAATGTTTTAAGAATGAATTAAAAGGGTCTTTAATTATTTATTGAAAAAAACTTCTTTAAAAAAAACTGATCTAAAGATGTGTAGTTGAAAATTCCCGGTACAGCTTAATTTATTTTTAAAACCATTTTTAGTTCTAGCATATATATATATATGTATATATATATATATATGTATATATATATATATATATATATATATATATATATATATATATATATATATATATATATATATATATATGTATATATATATATATATATATATATATATATATATATATTTCATTAAAACCCTTATCAGCATCCCTATGATGCATAGGGCACTGCATCATATAAACGCAGTGTTATCTTGATCGTAAACATATGAAGGAAATGTGATCAGCCCTCCGCTTCAGGTACCAGTCCAGGGTAATATTGAATAAATATTACAGTGAAAAAATCACTTATATTTATTGGACCCCCCTGGGAGTAAAGGAAGGCCGAGGAAAACTTGGCGTGATCAAGAATATCAAATACATTATAGTAATCAGGCCAGGAGTCGGAATGATCGGCGGGTATGTATGAGGAAGGAACGAAGATTGTTTGCAAATACAGATTGGTGTGGCGTTGTATTCTCTGCCTACCCCTGCGGAAGCGGCATGTGTATACATACATATATAAAAATAACTTACCATCACGCAGCTTCCCCGCAGGGATAGGCAGAGAGGACAGAACGCCGCACCACTCTGCCTTTGCAAAGAATTTTCACCTCTTCCACATTCACGCACCTCTTCATACCTACCCGCCGAATATTCCGACTCCTGAGGCAGCCATTTCCAAGTACAAGAAATATATCGTTAAATGTATTAATCTGGATTTTCGATACGCCAATAGAGCAACTGCTTCCTACCCGTAACGTACTTTACGATGTTGGCAGAACTTACGACTGTGCGAGTGTGCCGTGACCTTTAAATGCCGCACGAGAATGATACATTTTGCCAACTTTTTTCGTCCAATTTTTTGGTGAAATAATGCTCGCTTTGTGTCCCCGACCTTATAACATACTATACATATTATAACATACTATACATACTATATATAATATGCTATTATTTTAGTTTTTTCACTGCGTAGGGTCTACGTTAGAATAAATCCCCGTTATATTTAACGATTGAATGCTTTTTATAAGAAATAAAGAAATGCAATAGGGTAATCAATATAGAGCAATTAATCTAGTTATTGACACTGCCAATAGTTGGCATTAGAAAAAAGTGTTTTGTTTTAAGTTTATCTAGTCTGGTATTGTTTCTAAAGAATGTTATAATACCGTCTACATTGCAATACTTAAAAGACGCCACGAGAATTATACATTTTGCCAACTTTTTTCGCCAACATTTTACGTGATGCTTGGTTTGTGTCCCCCGAATTTAAAACTTAGTACTTTATAATGTTTTTTTTTTTTTAACTTTTTTCACTCTCTCATTGCGTAGTCCTGTTACAATGAAGGATTGAATGCTTTTTATATAAAAAAAAATAAGAAACTGAATAGGGTAACCGATATAGGGCAATAAATCAGTTATTGACACTGCCAATAATTGACATTAGAAAAAAAGTGTTTTGTTTAGTTTTTTTATTGTAAATTTATCTATTCTTGTATTGATTTTGAATCTAAGGATTGTTAAAGAACCGGCTATTGCAATACTCAAAGACGCGAGCTAAAAAAATGTTTTTATTTTATTGATTTTTTTTAACCTGAAAATATTATAAACTAAGAGTTTTCAAATACGAACCGTAATAAATCAATACAAAAATATTTTTCATCAAAGAATATAAAACTGAATAACCAAACAGCTCAATTTCGATTTAAGCTAAAAAATCGTTAGATGGGGCATTTCCTAGTCCGTTTATTTTTACCGCACCTTGTACACCGCTTAGTGTCGAATGTTTACATTGTTTGAATATTTATGTTTGGTTATTGTTATTGTTATTGTTCTTTTTGTAATTATGTTATCCCTTTCTAACGACATGCCTCTCACTTGCGTCGACGGTTCTTCTTTTACTTTCAAGTCAGCAGATCAAAGGTTCATAATTTCCCAAGAGCCTATTATCGTAATATGGTAACAACAGTTTTTGTACTTTTATTTTATTTTAATTTTAAAAAGCGCGTAGTAGACTCGTTTGTTTATAATACCAATAAATGTTGAACATTATCTTCGGTCTGGTGGTTTAATCGGTTGTAATGGTAAAAGAAAAACATTGGTCTAGATATAGTCAACAAAATTAAGGGACACCCGTGGTGAATTATGGATTTCGAGTGGTATGTGGTAGTTTTAAGGCCTAGTATTCGTTAAATAGCAACTTAATTTTCTTTAAACCCAGGTAACATTTCGCTCACTCCTTTCAACAACGTCATACAGATTTTTCAGGAGATCGTTTTTAAAGTTTAAAAATATAATAAAATGTATTCAAAATAAATACTAAGCCACTTATTGAACTTTTTACTGTGCAACAGATCTTTTTAGGTAAAACCTGAATGTTTTTTCTACATTTGAAAAATATTTAGTAGGTATATTTAAAAAAAATAATTATACAATACCTTTTCTTCAAAATGCAAAACAACACTTTCTGCCCTGTAGCGGGAAAATATTAAGTTAAAAATATGCCGCTTTTGCTGGGATATAGTACATTTTCTGGGCATTTCGAAAACATACACAACTGAAAATTGTCGATTTTTTTTAAATATATGACGTTCTTGAAAGCAGTGACCGATTTGACGGTACTGTTTTTATTAACATCGTTTTTATATTTAAAAAAAGTTTTTCTTTAAAATCAATAAGTGGTTTTAAAAAGAAAAGAGTTATTGAAAGGAGTTTAAAAAATATAATATAAATATATATTTTCAATACATATTCTGGATAACAAAAAAAATATATTTGCATTCTAAAAAAAATTGGGCGTATCCTGACGTCCGGCGCTATGGTGCATAGCGCACTGCATCATATAAACGCACTGTTATCTTGATCGTTATCATATGAAGAAAAGATGATCAGCGCTTCAGGTACCAGTTAGGGGTAATATTAAATAAATATTAGGGTGAAAAAATCACTTATATTTATTTAACCCCTCCTGGGGATCGAACCCGGGAACTCCAGTACGGTAGCTGAGCGCGCTGACCATTACACTACGGAGGCGGACACTCCTTACCCTTAACTCTTTACCTTTTAATAACTCTTTAAAACCATAAATTTATTTCGAAGAAAAACCGTTTTTTTTTCAATACAAAAACGTTGTTTTAAGACCTTTAAGTTTTAACCATTACACTACGGAGGCGGACTCACTCTTACATGTAACGGTTACATTAAATTTTTACTTTTGCAAATAAATTTGTGCATATTTTAAGATCATAATAATTAATAATTTAATAAATAAACATTTCTTTATATTACAATAGTTCAGTTCTTCTTTATCCTTGTAACATAAGTTGTAAAACGTATCAATTAAAAATTCCATCAACGTATGTCTCTAGCAGAGGAAGTATAAAAAATATTATCCATATATCTTGTGTGTGTAGTAATTAGTTGGCTATTGTTAATGGCGCATACTTTATGTAAATAATTCAACCGGAGGATGTTGCTATTGTGAAATCCTACACATAGCATCTATTGTTTACTAATCAACCCAGTAGTTTTCAAATATACAACGTAATATTTCAAATATCAACGCGCGTTGTTGTGAGCTCCTTGTCTTCACTGCAGGGAAACATCTACGCTAGATTTATACCCCATACGAGCCGAGACTCGAGTAACTCGATAGAAAACTGTGGTAATAAATGCATGATCCTGAAATTATTTCGATTCCCATAGATTTTTTTAAGGCCCAATATACGTTGAATTGCTACTTAATTTTCTGTAAACCACGGTAACATTTTACGTAATCGATTTTTTTCTTTAAACACCGTTTTTGTATGGAAAAAAAACTGTTTTTCATCGAAATAAATTTATGCTATTGAAAAAAAATTATTGAAAGGTAAAGAGCTCAATATATTTTTTATAGATTTATATTATCCACTGACACTTCGTGATGGAATTGCATTTTTAATATATTATTAGATTAAAACCAATATTTTTAGCTTTTTCACTTTATTTTTATTCGACCAGCGACCGGGTTTCGTCGTTACCGACAGTCTGATGATGTCAGTAACGACGAAACCCGGTCGCTGGTCAAATAAAAATAAAGTGGAAAAGCTAAAAATATTGGTTTTAATCTAATAATATATTAGCTCAATATATTTTGTAAAAGAAAATCTAATTCCAAATATATATATATATATATATATATATATATATATATATATATATATATATATATATATATATATATATATATATATATATATATATATGTATCCTAAAAAAATTGAGCGTGAACAAAAGTCTAGCCCTCAGCTCAGCCGAGCGCGTCGTGATTTGAACAGTTGAAATCTAGGCCTTAAATTTACAAAAATATACGTGCGCGAAACTCTTGCGCTATAGAAATGAATCTTGTTTAAAAAATTGACATCTCAATTTAGATAAAGAAGAAGATGGAAGTCTGGGTATTCACAGGGCTTATGTCATAGGCTGGTTAAGTGATCACTAGAATGGTGAATTTCATTTATTGATTGGCTGTCACTTTGTGGTAAAATTTATCCATTTTTATTTTAAGTTTTACTTGATAAATCCTATTTTTCCTTAAAATCTATTGTGTTACGTGTTTCGGTGCATTCGGTGTTTGAAAATGATGCGAAGTGTATCGAAACACGTGTCACAACGTGTGCACGTTTACAATGTATACAATTATCGCGTAATACCCGTTTATACCTTGGTGCCTTACCTTCCCACAAACGTTCTGTTACAGACATCATTTTACATTATATCTCAAGTCAGGTGTTTGTGTGTGTCGTCAGCAATCAATTTGGTACTGTGAGCTGAAATAATTTCAATCTATTAAAGATGTATCTCTATTCGTAGTGCGCATAGAAGCGCATGGGAAGAAATAAATAATTTATCACTGTTGCCGATTCGATTAGCGCCGCTTGATGTGCCAAACATGAGGCATGATGTTTGACACAGCCACAAATGATGTGTTACAAAACCTTATCTCGCGATTTTCCACACACGATTTCGTACACACAATTCTAATGAGGTTTCGTTACTTTTTCATGGTTCCGATCAATCCGTAAGTGGGTCACAAGAGTCAGTTTAGTTGTTGGCAAGTACTTTTCATTCATTATGTCCTATAATGCCCGATCAAAGTGCGCTCGTATAACATAAGTAGTAAAATAAGCGTAAATCTCTGGTGATCTACATTGCATTATCGGGGCGTGCATTCCATATAGGCACAAAAGTAGTGCCTATCCTAACTTAAACGCGTTACATATAAAAACGCAATGAGTACCTTCCCTACCTTACGAAGTAGTACCTAGCTTACCTTACTACCTACCCCTACTGCCTACCCTAATTAATTATCTGTGCACGCCACTGTGCAACAAATGGGATGAAAATGTTGTGGATGCTGCGTATTCCCTGTATTGTAAGGCGCTTTTTTCCCTAGAGTCCAAATGATTCTGAAATCTAGCTACGGCTTATGTAACATCGCTCATTTCCCTACTCAGGCTCCATCTTTATAAGCTTTTTTTAGCCTATCCGTAAGTGTGAATGAATATACACTTTACGTTCAAAGTTGCTATAATTGAATGTGATTTTTGAGTGAAAAGTTCTACACAAAAACAATATAAACATCTACAGTAGATCCCCGCAAATCCGAACATCGGAAATTTTTAAGGAAATCATTTGTAGGAAAACATTAAAAAAAACACACAAAAACACATTTACTGCAACATAAAATTATTATCTTACTTAATTTTACTATTTATATAAAACCTAACTTAGTTTAAAATTATTTAAAAGTTAAAAAAAGTATTCAGTACTGTACCTGTATTGCCACTTAAGTACTGTAATATTAGATTTAAATGTAAAAAGCTAATTGATCAAAATGTAAAAAGTGAAATGTAAAAGGCGCGTACAACGTTACTACTCTAGTGTAAAGTACTATGTACTTATGTGCTATTCACAAATTTCTCGGTTAATCCGAACTTTTTTCAAATCCGAACACACCACAGCCCCAATTACTTCGGACATCCAGGGTTCCACTGTAAATCCTTCTGGATTGTCTGTAATAGAAAGACTCCCTAAAATGCCGAAAGAGAATTATTTTCTTACTCTGGTCTTACTGCCAAAAAAACCAAGATAGTATCGAGAAGCTAGTAGTTATATGAACTGTTGGACTGATAAAATATAGGAATTAGGGGCTCCTCTAAATCGTGCCTTGATCATGACACAGGATATAGAGAAATGGAGGAGTACCGTACACCTAATATGTAACAAATATAAGTGGGGTCATATAAATATAAGTGATTTTTTCAATGTAATATTTATTCAATTCAATATTATCCTGGACTAGTACCTGAAGCGGGGGGCTGATCACCTTTCCTTCATGAGTTAACGATCAAGATATCACTATGATTATACGATGCAGTGCCCTATGAGGGTTTGAAAAAGTGACTAACATCCCAAGAGACCTCCGTACTCAACATTGAGCAAAACGATGAATAGTTGTAATCGGTGCATACAATTCAAGTTATGTGCAGTTTTCTCGCAATGCAAGCGATATCCGCTGTCTGCGAGTTCATTAGAAGGGCTAAGAGAATAGTTGCATTTTCTCCTCGTGTAATATGAGGACTTTCACCTTTGAGCGATCTTTCACTTGTATTCAATACTCGACTCTTTATGTTTTACACAATCCATTGGATTTACTGTCGAACGCTTATCTTTAGTCACTAATATTGAATGTCTGATAATTAAAACATACTTTGATTAAATCTTTAGACTTAAAATTAGCATTTTATGGGATGTTATCGCTAAGGATTGCCCAATTTTCTTTCAATTACATTATCAATGATTATTTTTGCATTACCGATTTAAAAAAAATCTGGTATTATAAATTATTCAATGCTTGTAATTAAAATAAAACTTTGTTTTAAAATCACTTTAAATATTTTGTTATAACTTAATTATAATGTCTACCGGTTTCGAAGCTAACCGCTTTTTTTCAAGACTGATTAATACTAAAACACTTCCTACTTCAAAAATTCAAAATATTTTGGCTGTTAGGCAAAAGAGCTTGGGTAGATCTCAAGGGGCTTTATTTTTTTGTGTTGATTAGCAGCTACAGCCAAAAGGGATCAGGGATATCGAGTGATTTAAAAAATCGTTTACTTTTGTATATTTATTAGTTGTAAATTATCATTAATTGCTTTTTCTAATTTCTAATATTTCTAAGTAATCTAATTTAAGAGAACTTAAATTAGATTACTTAGAAATATTAGAAATTAGAAAAAAGCAATTTAAGAAAGTATTTATTTTGACCCCCCTGGGATTCAATCCCGGTACCTCTAGAATATTACCCAAACGCGTTAACCACTACACTATGGAGGCGGATGAAATCATTTGATATAAAATGACTTGATGTAGAAATATTCAGATTTTTTAAAATTTTAACTATTGAAATATTCTTTACCAGAATTTTATTATATTGTACTACAGGTTAATACGTTTTTTTTCAAGTAACTTACACGGGAGTAGCGTTTTTTTTACTAGTAAAACATAATCGTGTGAAGTAAGCAACAATTTATGGTTACATTTGCGATCTATGATACAAGGTGGGTATCTAGCCAAGTGTGCACTCCAGTGGCAGATAATCATATGTCAGTTCCCGCAGAAAATATCCGATTCCCCGTTACGCCTTTGTGCCCATTATCCAAGTTACATAGCCTCTCGCCGCCCGGCCGGCACTTCGCCACCCAGCGAGCTGGCTGTTCTGTCTCTCGCCCGTAGCTACATCTATAACCTACCCTCTTCTGAACTCCTGCTCTCCGGGTCGGCCCATCCGACAACTGTTAGGTGGAGCATTCGCTTTGTGAAGCGATTCATATAAATACCTGCTCGCGATCATATGCTCCTTGTTGCTATTTTAATCAAATGTGTGAATTACAACGAAGAATCACAATTTTTGTAATGGTTTTCTATGACCGTTTTGTGATGGAACTAATGCATATTTTATATATAGAATATTTAAAGAAATTTATAAAATTACTAGTGTTTTTAACAAGCTGTAAAATACATACATTGTTTAAAATACTTGATCAAAAGAAATAACAATAAAATAAAATAAAAATATCTAGAAATTTATGGGCTTTTAAAGTCATAAAATTGAACGAATTCATTGGAATCGTAAATCGTGTTTCAATTACCATTATAATAAAATATACATACATCCATACATGTATATACCATATACATATATAAATATAGTAAAACCTCGATATAACGGACCTCTATTTAACGGACAAAAATCCTGTCACATGAAAACAAAAAGTCCTGTTTATATTATACTCGTACAATTTTTGCGGTCATGATAATCACACATTAGATCTCAAAACTTGTGCAAAATAAGTTTGATTATTTTTTCAAAGCAGGATTACCGACAGCGAGCGCGTCGATATGAAACAGCAACGTCCCTTCACGACGAATGACTGAACACAATAAATAAATTTTGTTTATTTTTATCTTAATACAGTGATCATATTTTATGTATATATACACATATAAATAAAGTAAAAAATTGATATAACGGAGTCTATTTAACGGACAAAAATCCAATCAAATGAAAAAAAAACGTCGTGTTTTTATTATACTCGTACAATTTTTGCGGTCATAATAATCACACATTAGGTCTCAAAACTTGCGCAAAATAAACTTGATCGCTTTTTCAATGCTGGATTACCGAAAGCAAGCGCGTCGATATCAAACAGCAACGTCCCTTCACGACGAGTGTCCGAAGACAGTAGATAGAATTTTGTTTGTGTTTTGTTTATTTTTATCTAAATATCATATTTTCCAGGAAAGGTTTTTGATTTATTTTAAACCTATTTTTACATAACGGATTATCGATTTTAACGGACACCCCTACCAATTACTACGTTATATCGAGGTTTTACTGTATATATGAAATATCTTTTATTTTAAAGGAACTCAATTTTATTATCTATGTATCTGTGCAATGCGAGTAAATCTAAAATTACAATTATTTTTAATTTGACTCTGATTTAATTGATGAAATATTGATGATGAAAGCAATAACTGATCTAAATTACTTATAAATTATAATCGTATGAATAAAAAAAAATATGTAACAATAAATCAATAATATGTGCATATGGTACATATATTCGACATTCTTGAGAATAAATGGCAGTGAAAGGTAAAATGGCTTGCGGCTCTAAGAATCCACTGATAAAATTATTTTATTAAGCATTTTTGTTGGTATTTATAATTACATTATATCTGTCGATAATTCGCGTGTAATTTTAAATCATCGACTTTTGCCCAATAGCATTGTATTGAATTACAAATCACGATCGATTTATTTGCTTTAATTTCGCCATAATGCCTCGATTTTCTTCGATTTCACATCGAATCCATTTCCAATACTACTATCTTTATCAATGAAAATGTGAATGTTTGTTCAAAAACTTTAATCTACTAAATTTATTCGCCGATTACTTTGAAATTATAACTCAAAGTTGCTTTCAAATACTAGCGTGTTTTTATTTATCTATATAAATAAAAATGTAGATACATGTTCGTTTATTCAAAATCTTAAATCTCTTGTAGTGTTGATTTACCGATTGCTTTGAAATTTTGTTACAACATTGCATCCGAATACGCGCATGTATATAAATAGAACCTGTGATAGGTATATTAAGGGAAAAACAAGTTTTTTTTAAAACATAGTTTTTTTGACCATATTGGCGACGCCATCTGTTCAACGTAGCAGCAACACACGCAATACTAAACATTGTTAATGACGAACGTCTTTCTTCTTGATAGCTACTGTCACTTAATTTTTCAATTTTAAAAAATATTTTTTTTCAATTAAAAAAAAAAAAGTTTTTTTCACTGCTTCACAAATTTTGTGAAATTAGACATTGGAAATGTATGCGTTATTTTCTCAGCCAGTACAGGTACGGATGTGCAACCTCGAACTTCTTTTCTTCTTTCTTTCTTTTCTTTTCATACTTAACGTACTAATCCTCCTCCATTTCCCTTTCCATATGGCAGCAATGTCCTTGAGTCCCTTCGCGTACGTCATCTATTTTACCCATTTCTCCATCTGTCTTAGTATTCTCATCATTAAATTAAGCAAATTGTATCTGATTCAAAGTTATTGTTAAGATTTATTAATTTATATAATTTTACGGCTGATTGAGTTTGGATTTTCCAATGAAACAAAACTTAAATTATGCATTTTGACACGCGTTATTAGATTATCGACCAAATCATGTATGAAGTGCAATTTCGCCAGAGAAATCGCAAAACACAAAACCCACACTAGAAAGCAAAAAAGCTTAAAGCGGCATTTAATGCATAGGTGTAAAACGATAGTTATTTATATGCGCGGATTATTATTATTTTTTTCTAAATCGCCTTTTTTATTTTCGACTAATTTTGATCACTCGTCTATTATTTGAAATGAAATAATGTTAATTATGAATATTTATTTTTATTTTTGATCTCTTATCTCTTACCGCAACCCTCCAAACGAATCTAAGAATCAATCGATGAGAATTAATAAAAGAAGAAAATCTCACGATGTTTACTTCTTTCTCTTTCTAATTTGCACCCAATGCTGCATAGAGCACTGCAGTGCAGGGTGATTCTAAGGAAATATTATAGAATTAAATAACTCTTTATTTTCAAACCCCTATATTTATTTCGAAGAAAAACTTATCTTTTCAACACAAACCCGTATTTCAGAAAACAGAAAATTCAATTGCGGAAAATGATACCTGTGTTAAATAAAATTATGTTGCAATTTATCATATGTTGTTTAAAATTCAAATACGTCATATGTTACCTGGGTTTAAAGAAAATTAAGTTGCGATTTATTGTGCCTTAATATAGTATATTGGGCCTTAATATGTAGGTAAATCTCTTTCCTGTGAAATGCTAAAGATGGCGCCTTTTCGCTTTCCACCGCCGGTTTGTGAGCCACACACTCATATATAGCATCTCCGTAATGGCCCGTGACGCGAGCACTTCAATATTTTCCGTATTGCGAAATAGAAACTATTCGCTATTCCGGAATAAATATCGCGGTTAACTTTCGGAATACGCAATTTCGTCTCGCTGCATAAAAACTCTATCCGGATCGTAAAAATCTCGCCAGATATGGGAGTGGCGAATTCTTCGGCGTGGCATTTGCTCTATAACAAATACCGCACCATTGTCCGGTCGTTTCTATTAACATTTTGAACAACCCTCGGGCCTTCTGGACGGGGATTGCGATACCGGTATTTTGAAGACAGAAGTCCTGGGATTAATCCAAACCGAAATGCTGGAATGAAAGATGCTACGGTATTGGAAATTAATCATTGAAAATTCTCTGGAATTTTTGGTATAAACCAAACATTGGCATGCAAAACAAACTTGGGATGGTCAGGAAGAAGAAGACGAAATAGATATTGGACAAAACTAACTAACTAACCATCATGCCGCTTCCCCGCAGGGGTAGGCAGAGAGAATAGAACGCCAAACCACTCTGTCTTTGCAAACATTCTTCGCCTCTTCCACGTTCATGCATCTCCTCACACATACCCGCCGATTATTACGACTCCTAACCTGACCGCTTTCAAGTATTTGGCATACCTGATCGTGCCATGTTTTCCTCGGTCTTCCTCTGCTCCTTTTTCCAATTACATTCGCCTCATAAATTTGTTTTACCGTTCTTTCCTCACTCATTCGTTCTACATGTCCAAACCATCTCAACACACCTTTCTTAATTTTATCGATAATGCTTATCTCAGCTTTGCATTCCTTCCTTATTTCACTATTCGAACATCTGTCATACATCGTTTTGTCGCACATTCTTCTGAGAGATCGCATTTCAACTGCATTCAGCCTACTTTCATCCTTCTTTTGCCAACTCCAAGTTGGACAAAACGATGCAGATAAATAGCACACAAAAACGCGTTGATTGTAAAATACATGAAGCTCGGAAAAACGGGAAAATTATGAACAACTTTTCTTTGCAAAACGAACCAATTTTACAGAAATCAGCTTCGGCAATAAATTTCACCATCATTAATTTCGGAAAAAAATCTTTATATTTTATTTAATGAAATGTGTAGTGAACAAACGATAATTATAGTATGTTTTCTTGTCGTTCGTTAAATGGATTCAACAAAGCACTCAACATGGAAGAAAACACATTATAATTTAGTGACAAAGCCGACAGTAAAAAATGTCACTATTTCATTCGCGACAACTCTCATTCGTAGATTTGCAAGATAAAAGAGTTTTGCAACAAGACGAGTGACGGAATTGCCGCCGATCGAAAGTTCTCTCGGCTGGTAATCTTCACGATTAGCCGGCATTTTATTGCCGGAGCACACAACGTTCCGAGAGTCGTGTTAGTTATTACATCCTTTCTCTGCCCCTTTCACAATCTTAGTTCTCTTAGCGTTTCTAAGACAGGCATGTGGAAGTCCTCACCAAAACTTAACATTTACATTATAAATGATTTTAAGTAAACAGGAATTCTAGCGTGTAAAATTGTTACGTTTTGGTGCAATTTAATGATATCATATTGGTTTAACACAGGATCGGTCACGTTTTGTCGCAGCTTTAATTAAGATTTCGATAGAGCACAGTAAACAGAAAAGATTCGCATTGAAAGGATTTTTTGTGCAATATTGGAAATGTAACTTGTTGGTGAGGACCTCCTCACATGTACCCACCCTTCGGCGACATTTTTTTAAATAATTTAGTTAATTAAAGTAAGATTTTTGTAAGTATGGTTACAATATAATAAAAGGATTATATTATTTTATATAAACATATAAGTATAACAAATTAATAAACTAAGACTAAACATTTAAGAGTTAATACCATATATATATATATATAGTAGAGTAATAACAAATATACTCGAAATTCTTCTATTCGCAGACAAAAAATGTGAAACATTTTTTTATAAGTCGGTTTTCTTGTGTTCGCAACTGGGAGCGATCGTTATCCGAGGTTCCACTGTAGGTACTTAGGAGATATTTCGGAAATTAATCATCACTGAAATAAAGAATTATGTCATCGAGTGACGACTGATCTATATCCAGATTACATCACGGATCAATCATTATCGATGATGGAATAACTTGTGCGTCTTTGCTAAAACATATTTATTTCAGAATCAGAACGTTTTCAAGAATTCCGAACGCAAAGAAATGATCATTCTCAAACATCTCTGCTTTCTAACGCTGACCTTTTTTTGTATAAATGTGCTTTGAGATTTCAAATATTTATTTCAATGTGGGTATTAGTATTAATGACACATTCTGCCAGCTTTTACTTCAGTCGTTATTGGCAAGAGTAGCATTAAAATACTCGGCAAATTGTGTGGGATTGTTAATTACTGGTAATCTCTTAAAATGGTAATGAACGTAAAAAAATCATTTATTTTTCAGTGGATTTAATATTACTAGTTTTCTATTTTAATTGCAGCTTCTGGTTTTATTTTAATGTCTTACATATTTGAGTAGATGCTGGGTAGTAGTATGCAAAATTGTTTTTTCTTTTTTAAATATATGCCCATATCTATATTTATTTAACGGCTTGATTTTTTTATATCTACATACCAAATACAGTAAAATACTAAAAATATGTGAGATATTAGGATTTTTCATTTATGGCGCTGGATTTTATTGAAATAATAGTTACGATAGATATATCGATGGTAAAAAAAATCATTAACTTTTTATTTTAAATAGCATTATGTATTAAAAATAATTTTGGTCGCCGGCGCTCCTGTTGCTACCGCGGAGAGCCGTGGAAATTTTCTTAGTGTTTTTCTGTATTTTCGATTTTTCCTTCTTAAGTCTTTTTCAAATGAAGAAAAATAACTACGTGAAACTAAATAACCGTCACTTAATTAAAATATGCCTAGAATCCTTTACCCCACATTGTTTTATTTCTATTATTATAAAATAATGTTATTTCGCAGCATACTGAAATGTAAATCCACCGTTCAAATTGTCTCAGATCGATCGAACAACAGCCCGTCGTACTGCGAATTTCAAATTAATTTAATCTGATGCAAAATAATAACAATTACAAACGATTTCGTTACTCGAGCGGTGAGTGCATTATTGAAAATACCAGTTTGAATCAGCTGCGGTGACGCACCACAGTGATTTTGGCCGTCATCCAGCAGAGACGCAAAATGATATAATATATTCCGATATAATGTGCGGAATATCGGCCGAGATCTGTATCGTTCTGGGAAATGTGATCGGAACACTTGTTGACCGGATCGACATTTATATTGACTTCTATTTTTGTTGGCCTATGCGACCTTGCCGGCTGAAGAAATATCGGATAATTATTTGTTTTACTCTAATAATATCAATCTTATTTTTACTACTGATTATTCTTTTTTCATTACTTTTTGTTGTTATTAATATTTTTTGCGACCGAATTTCTATTCTTTATACATGTATTTAACCTGTACTTTACTTGTTTCTGTATGTTTGTAGTGTTCTGGTCTAATCGTTGAAAAACCTTTTAACGTTTTGTATTGCTCTGTATTTAATTTCAAGTAATGTGTTTTTCATTGTTTGTGAACCGTAAGTGAATAAATAAATAAATAAATATGATATTTTTGTGGTTTGAAACTGTATTTGTAATTGTATTCTATTAAAATCTAAAATAAACGTATTATTATCATATACGAGACAGATTAGACGCGGAATTGGCGTCCCGGGTTCGATTCCCGCCGATTGCAAAATGAAATTCAATAAATACTTAATTTCAAGTGATCTCGGCGTTTCTGTTCATATATACCCTCCCTATCGTTACTAGAGGCTTCGCGGGTTATTCTTTATGTTCTATCATGTTTATGAATGGTTCAGAATAGTAGTAGAATAAATTAAAATTGATTAAAAATTTACTCAATGATATATAGCAAGATAATTAAACATTTTTTTTTTTAAATTGGAAAAAATCAAAATTTCTAAGTTTAATGATGTCATATCAATTGCTTCGAAAATAAAAATGATAATAAATAAAATTAGGACGTGTATAAATTTTAAATCACGACAGTACAAATATTTTTTTAAACATTACTATGATTTCATTAGATTTTTAATTAGAAATGTTTAATATTTATGGTAAAAAAATATATATCAAAATGCTATTTGCAAGGGTTAAAAATATCTCCCTTAGGAATGCGGTTAATACTACGTGCGTACCTATTTAAAATTCCTGTATTTTGCAATAGTTCGATGCGTTAATCACTTTAAATAATAGTTCTTGCCGAACTAACCTCCCTACATAAAAGATAAGCCGTTACTATGTATCGTTCACCATTGTTTTACGCACCCTTAACTATCGCCATCAGCATAACCCGCCATGTAAATGCAAAGCTCTTGAACGAGTTTTACTGTAAAAAATAATTGACTGCCATAAATCCGACATTGTGAATAATATCATTACAACTAACTACCCACTGGCGCTCCTCCAGCAAGCAAGCAACGGTTCTCCCTCGAACAGACAATAACTAGTAACTAGTAACCGCTAGTAACTAGTCGTGACTCCGGCTGGATGTCCGCGGAAGTAATGGGAGACGTTTCGGCATAATGGCGATCGGTTTATCGGGACACCGCTTGCGGCCAGTTGCCGTTGACTTCGCCGGCAAACTAGAAAATCCACGTTATTTAGTGCGAATGGTAATAGAATAACAAAATAAAAAAGCATTCGTTTGACTAATTAAAACTAACATGCTATCACGCCGCTTCTTTACAGGGGTAGGAATATTGAAAGCTCTCCCACCGCATGCCGAGATCTGATACAGAAGCATCTAGGCTTCCTGACAGATCTGCTCTTGCTAAGCAATAGCAGATCTGCTCTTGCTACAGGGGTAGGCAGAGAGAATTGAACTCCGACTACTCTGTCTATGCAAACATTCTTCGGCTCTTCCACATTCATGCATCTCTCCTCATACATACCCGCCGATTATTTCGACTCCTTACCTAACCACGTCCAAGTATTTGAAATACTTAATCATATGCCAGGTTTTTTCTCGGTCTTACCTGCTTCTATTAGCAACCACATTTGCATCATAAATTTGTTTAAGTGTTATTTTTTCGCCCATTCATTATTACATGTATTTTTAATATTTTAATTTAATTCTAACCCTCACCCAATGGTGCATAGGACACTGGATTTTATATAAAAAGTGTTTGTCGGTAAATACGTGATGGAAAGGTGATCAGCCTTCAAAAAGAAAAGTGTTATTGAAAGGCAAGGAGTCAAAAAATATATAATAAATATAAACAAACAAAATATATTATTCAAAAAAATATTGCGCTTAAACTGACGTCCGGCTCTCAGCGCTGCCGGACGTAACTGAATTCTATTATTGCGAGTACCGCCTTAACTTCAATCAGTTATCTATGCAAATGTTTCCGTAGCTTAGCTTCGCATACGCCATCGCCAGCGTCCGATATTATAAAACCAATTGCGATAAATTTGTAATCCCGGCATTATTTACCGCGATTAGGCATCCATAAACATGTCAAACTTACCATTTGTTGGTAAAATATTGGGCGCATTCGGTGTTCCCTCGGCGTAATGTTGGCGAAATTAACATTTTAGAATCAACAAAGTGAGATAAAGTTGTTTTTAACTTGGCCTTTACGCGTGGGCGAGACGCGGTATTATGTCCGCATCCTCCCATCCTCGGTGAACCGATTTCTCCAAGGTACATTTATAACAAAATATCACTTGAAGATTATTGAACTTCTTACTGAAATATTTGCGTATAGCCTTTCCGGGAGTATGGACGTAAATGAACGTCGCGACGTGTCGGTGCGAATTTTCCTTGAAGGAGTATCGACGTTAATGAACGTCGAAGTCCGTCTGTCAGTTAGCATGATATAACTTGTATGGCAATGACATTTGTGTGTAATTTTGTCGTAATTGAAAAATATTTCGAATAGGTGTTTTTAAAAAAATATATTTTAACATAATTTCTATCTTAATAATACATCGATATAATGAAAAAAAAATATTGTTAAAAGAATCCACTCCCCAGAGAAAGTCGGTCAATTTTTGTACTCCCTGAAAGGATAGTCCGACTCCGTGGTGTAATTCCCAGAGAGGGGTGAAAATAAATATGAGTAATTTTACATTTACTATTTATTTCATATTACCCTGGACTAGTCCCTGAACGCGGGAGTGATCACTTTGCCTTCATGTAAATACCGATCAAGATAACGCTGCGTCAATATGATGCACCATTGGTACGTAAAAGGGTTAGGATAATACAAAAGAAGATGAATACATAATAATAATAAAAATTTAAAAAAATACCCAACGTTGAAATTTAAAATAGAAATGCATCTCATTTAGTGTTTTCCCATATTATAAATTGCCTTTCAAAATATTATTTAATTTTAAAAAGATTAGTTTCATTTTTCTTTTCGATTCCTATGCTTATTATAAATTACGAGTAAATGCGTAAATTCGGGGAAAAAACGACAGTTTGATTACACATATTACAAAAATAATCACCGAACACATTCGGTGTAGACAACATTAAATTACGAGTATATTTCAATTTATAATTGCCGAAACCGATCGATTTGTTCCAAGCATATTGAACAAGCGGTAGGTTTGTGTTTTTAAATTAAAATGCAGGTTTTACAATTATTGTTTTTTAAGTAACGTGCCTCTGAAAATTAAATGCGAGGTTGTATGAGTGTAATATGTATGACTGCCGAATCGATAAATGAAAAAATATATAAGAATATTTTACTTGTTTTATCGAACGGGCAAATGATGATTTAGGGGCCTTAAAGAAAACCGAGTTAAGTATTTGTTAGAGATTTTTTTGTTTTTTGAAAACATGTTTAAAATTAGTTCAGTTCAGTTTCAGTGCTACACAACAGCTTTTCTTCGTGTTTCGTGGTTTTTTTCATTAAATATAAAATTACGTAAATGCAAGGTGATCACTTCTGAGATCAGTGTGCCCAGGATGATAATAAATAATATAATGAAAAATCATAAAAAAAAACCATATCAGCGAAGGATATACTGCCAGTACATAATGGAGTCCTAGTTTTAACCCTAATGTATGGAAGTGAAGGATGTAGTTGGCAAAAGAAGGATGAAAATGGAATGCTGAATGCAGTCAAAATGCGTTCTCTCAGGCGAATGTGACGCAAAACGTTGTATGATAGATGTTCGAATGGTGATTGTTCAGTGATGTTCGAATGGAAAGAATGCAAGGCTGAGATAAGCATTATCGATAATGAATTAAATTAAGAAAGGTGTGTTGAGATGGTTTGGGCATACAAATGGAATGAGTGATGAATGAATTGTGAAACAAATTTATGAGGCAAATGTGGTTGGTAAAAAAAGCGGAAAAAAACTTGGCATGATCAAGTATTTCTCTGAGGAGATGCCTGAAAATGCATGTGAAAGAGGTGAAGATTATATTCAAAGACAGATTTGTGTGGCGTTATGTTTTCTCTGCCTACCCCTGCGGTGAAGCGGCGTGATGGTTAGCTAGTTAGCTAGTAAAAGTTTAGAGAACACTGTTTTAGAATTACACGGCGCAAATTACGAGTACATACAATACGAGCGACTCGGCTGTTCCTGTACTATTCCTCACCTGTGCACATATTTACTTTAGGCTTAATGTCTTAGCTTAAACGTCTATTTGAGAATGTCACGCGATGGCAGTGTTTATTAGGAATATATTATAATTATTATAGATAGCTTCTTTTGAATCAGCCCCCTCTTCCATTTGTATTCCCGACGGAACATTACCTAACTTCAATGTACTAACACGGCAAGTCTGATTTTTCAAAATGTTATTTAACCATGCGTTTTTAATTTTATCCATAAAGACAGGCGCTGTAGCGTAATTGAGTAGACGCTCGACTGCGAAACTGGCTTCGCGGGTTCGATTCCCGCCAATTGCAAAATGAATTTAAGAAAGATTGATTTTGATTTGGTGTGGGTGTTTGTTTGTGAAGTATTTTTCTTATTTCCTTATCCTTACTATCCTACCAGCAGATAAGCGTCTTAAAGTAGAGGATTTGCGGGTTATTCATTTAGAATAATGTTAATTTAGCGAATTATTTCAAGTTTTTTCCTAAAAGTCATTTAAAAAAAACCTGATACAAAAATGCTATTCATAAATGGATAATGGAAGTGGATAGATCGGAAATTGATCGCATCATTCGGCCATGTCGTATTTGATTGCTGTCATTAAAAATCAATCAATATTGATATTATTAATCATATCGGATACTGGATTATTCACCTTACGGATGAGATGTCTTCTTCTTCTTCTTATTATTATAGGCCTTGCGGCCTGTTTTTAAGAGGGATTAGCCTCCTGCGACGTCGATTCCCAGCTATCGGCCCATCTCTTTGGTGGGCTGCCCGGGAGTCGTCTACCATGGGGTTGGCCGTATAGTGCAATGTGGGGGGGAGTCTGGATGGTTCCATTCTCCTCACATGCGCATACCATTGTCTTCTTCGTTGCCTTGCCCACCTAACGACAACTTCGATCTCGCATATTTCCCTGATCTTGGCATTTCTGATTCTATCTCGAAGACTCTTGCCTGTTATGCTTCTCAGAGTCTTCATTTCTGACACTCTTTGACAATAAAATATTTTACATAGTTTTATAAACAAATATTGTTAAATTTGCCCTCGGCACAACAAAACTTATTGAGAGCACAATATTGTTATTTGTAATTATGTGTATGATGAAATGTATTTTAAAAATAGGTCTTTTTTTACAACGTAAATAAATAACTTTAATTAGCTGAGAATGTTTAATAGAAAATTCGAAATTGGGATCTAAGTGATCGTTTATGTCTTGTTAACAAATAATTGCGTAAAACGAGTACTTAGGTAACTACTAAGTTTTTTTCTCTCTCGATAATTGAAATAATTATTTGTTCTAAATAACATATCTCTGCGTCTATTATCTTTGACATTGTAACTAGCATTACCTAGCATTATGTGATGAAGAAAATAAGAGGAAAATAATAAACAGAATGAACGAAAGCCTTCTCGAGCATTTCACCGTACCTTACGACTCGATATTTTTTTATATTTGTCTTTTTATACCTGTGTAAAAGTCCGGTATGCCAACCCTGGTTTGAATCTGAATTGCAAATAACTATCGATTTTTTATTATTAAAATGAACGATAAAAAGTTGATACAGTTGTTCTGTTGACAAATGTGGCCTGCTACGTATCTATACCTTATCGACACCCAAAGTTAACTCATTTTTATAGCTTTCTTAGCAAATTCTCTTATATTGCATAGAGTAGTGTAGATTTCTTGGAGCTTCGTGTTTGAATCAAACTAATTATTAGTAAATCAAGCACATTTTTTTCATATTACCTTTTGACATCTTATCAAAGATGAAGCAGAATATGAAAGTCTGGGCATTTACGGGGCTGACGACCGTCATAGGCTGGTTTAAGTGATCACTTTACACACGTGTAACATTCACCAATTCTACCCATTATTGACAACCACACTACTAAAATTCTTGGAAGTTCTATATATATGAACCAATTTAGAAACCTTGTTCTTGAATCACTAGAACTTCACTAGGACCTCCATTGGTGAGATTTAAAGAAGCTTTTTATTTAAGATGTCAAAAGGTAATATAAAATAACTCCTGCAATTGGAGATAATCCAGATTTTGTGAAATGGTATTTGGACACACTCAAAATGTTGTAAACATATTTTTTCCTTGAATGTTTTTCGCAGATTCTTTGTGGCACATTTTATAAACTTTATAAAATAAATCAACTTTGTTTTAACCACTTCTTATTGGTTTTGACAAAAACCTTGTCATCCTCAGGGTTTATACACTAATTCTAAAACATTGAATTACTCAAAGTTAGGTTATAGTTAATTACCCTCCCTTCCGATACCAAAAACTTCCACGCACTCCATACACCATATGAAAATGTGATTTAGAAAACGTGATTTCAAAAAACGGGAAAAAACTCCTAAATGTTGCTTTTACATATTACATATTTTTTATTATTAATCATCAATAAAATGAACAGTATATTCATTTTTAGTTCAATTTATAATTGGTAAATACCACTATTTCTTAAAATCTACTGTGACACTTGTTTTGACAAATACGGTTTTTGAAAATGATTCGGAATGCATCGAAAATCGTGTCACAATAGATTGAATTAACAGTGGTATTTACCATGTAAAATTTAAATTAAATATCGATACATATTACCACAAAGTAACTGCCGAATCAATCAGTGAAATAAACAAATTATTAATTATCATTTATCAATATATCTTTGTGGAGAAACCCAGATTTGTGAACAAGCATTTGGACACACTCCAAATTTTGTAATAATAAAAAGTTTATCAACCCCTTTTTTTTATAAAACAAATATTTAAATAATACAAAATAGTTGGTAAATATACAAAACATTTCAAATATAACGTTTCTACCTCTCTAATAAAGTAGATACTTGTGTTTAGAGAGGGAGTTCGTTTTACAATTATTTTTTTATAAACAAAGTAAATTAAAAATTAAGAAAGTAAATCAAAATTATAAACCTTATAATTAAATAAAAAATAAATAAATGATAAATCATCCATGTATCGTGATTGACCTTTTATATTTCTAGACTACATACAGTTAGACGCTGGTTAGGTGGCTAAACATACCTACAAAGGTAGAAATAATAATTTTATTGGTCCGCAGGTAAGGCCGGTAATTTCAACGCGTGGGTAAGACGAAGCCCGAGTCACGAACCGACACTATTCACATTGCGTCTGTGGCATCGTAGTCAGTCGGCGATAATTATTATTAAAACCACTATTTTCCGTATCAAACTCATGTTAAATCTATCAAACTTACTAGTTCAATTTCCTCTACCTCCACCAAACAATATCATCCCGAGCAGATTAAATAGTCAATTTTTTTATTTCGCTAGTCACCTTGATACTCAAATCAACCATAGATACTGCTCGTGAACTCGCACATGATGCGACGTAGAAGTTCCAAAATATGAGTAGAATAATTGTCAATCATGGGCAGAATTGTGAATGTTACCAGTGATCACTTAAACCAGACTATGATGGGTCTTCAGCTCTGTAAATACCCAGATTTATCATATTCTTCTTTATCTTTGTTGAGATTTTAAATATTTTTTTACTTGGTAGATACCACAAAAAAATAACTAACCATGACGCCGCTTCCCGCAGAGGTGGGCAGAGTAAATAGAGCGCCACACAAAGTTGTCTTTGCAAATAATCTTCGCCTCTTCCACATTCATGCATCTCCTCAAACATACCCGCCGATCATTTCGACTCCTGAACTGACCACGTGCAAGTATTTGAATTACTTCATCATAATTATTTTTCCTCGGTCTTCCTCTACTTCTATTAGCAACCACATTTGACTCGTAAATTTCTGTTCTTTCTTCGCTCATTCGTTTTAACAGTTATTTAAATATTTTACTATTACAATCTTCTAACTCTTATCTGCACCCAATTGTGCATAGGACACTACATTGTACATATATAAGCAGTGTTATCTTGATCTTGACTCCAAATTGTTTACTGATGCAAACATACAACTCGCCCTACAGTGTCGGGGTAACTTCATGAGGGCCCTGTATCCATTATTGTAACATATTTTTACGACGATTAACACAGCTGGCGAAAAGTACGTCTGTAAATAGAAAATGGAATACGTTTATGTTTTAAAATAGTTTGAACGGCAGTTATGCAATATACTAAAGGTGTTTTACCATTTTTCAGACTACTTGTGTCGCTTACCGTTTGCATGTAATTACCTTGTGAGATGGGCTTATGTGTGCTTAAGCTTAGCACGCTTGTTATTAATCTTATTTGTTAATAATTATGGAGGCTAATTATGCAAGAATCTGCCAACCCACTCAATGGAGACTCTAATTTTCAATATGATGGAAAATTGTCTTAATTTTTTCAATTTCAGTTTTGCACGCGTGTAATTAATCTTATTTGTTCATAATTATGAAGGCTTATTGTGCAAAAATCTGCCAACCCACTCGACGGAGATTCTAATTTTCACCAAGTTGGAAAATTGTCTTATATAAAAACAATAATTTATTTTATTTCCATTTCAGTTTTGCACGCGTGTTATTAATCTTATTTTTTAATTATTATTAAGGCTAATTATGTAAGAATCTGCCAACCCACTCAAAGGAGACTCACATTGACAAAGTTGGAAAATTGTCTTAATAAATACAATAATTTATAATTTCATTGAAGTTTCACTTGGTAAATACCACTATCTTTTTTTAATCTATTGTAACACGTATTTCGATACATTCTACATAATTTTAAAAACACCGTATGTGAATCTTATTCTATAGTTTTGTCATTAGGACGTTGAAGGATGATGTGAGGAATTCACCAATTATACCATAGATTAGACTGACGACACTGTTTTTCGAGTTCGTACCTAATAACGCTCGTTGCGAGGTATCTATAATTTATATATTAACGTGGGCCCACACAATGGTTTATCTAACGTGCCGTTAAATTGAGCCGTTCTTAAACTGTTGAATGTTTGAACATAACATTTCATCACACAACAGTTAAAATGGCGAAAAAGGCCATTATTAATTACACAAAATAAATAGACGAAATCGAATCAACTGTGTGTTTGTTGCATACACACACACCGCACATGCACGGTATATTGAGCAGAAAAAAAACTAACGTTTTATTATATTCTCAATATTATTAATATTTAAAGCATTTACTTTGTGGTTAGTCATTTTTACTTATTTATTTTTTTACAAAAATGTTAATAAAATTAGTATATAACCACTCACCGAGATTTTTACGTCTACCGGTTTCGAGACGTACCCGTCTCTTCGTCAGGACAATCACTAACACAGCATGCAAACAATACTACCCTTCACCACCATAGCACCATTTACACACTCAAAACTACACAAAATGTCTAACACATGCGATTTTTGGTCGACCCGAAGACCAACATGCACTATAGTTTTCCATATATTTTCCATAATACCAACACACAACTTCATTCCCAAATATATACCCTATACATTTTGCATTTGTAACCGTACTGGCTTCGATGATTTCTTTAATTGATTCGGCAGCCGCTTGGCCGTGATGTACTCCCATTTTGGATTAAATTTGACTTGGTAATACCAACACAGAACTCTATATTTGGTAATTTATTTCCCATACATTTTGCCTTTTTTAACTGTACTGGCTTCAATAATTTCAGTAATTGATTCGGCAGTCATTTTGCGATGGTACTTATACATTTCTAATATAAATTTTACTTTTTAAATGTCAACACAAAATTTGGTCATTAACTTCCTAAACATTTTGCCCTTTTTAACCGTACTGGCTTTAATAATTTCATCAATTGATTCTGCAGTCACTTAGCAGTAACGTCTATCCATTAATTTAAATTTTACTGTATTTACAAAGTTAATTTTAATTTTATAATTAAATATATAATTTTATTATTGTATCATACTTATATATAACTAACTAACCATCACGCCGCTTCCCTGCAGGGGTAGGCAGAGAGAATCGAACGCCACACCACTCTGTCTTTGCAAACATTCTTTGCCTCTCCTACATTCATGCAACTCCTCATACATACCCGACGATTATTACGACTCCTGACCCGGCCGCTTTCAAGTATTTGGCATACCTGATTGTGCCAAGTTTTCCTCGGTCTTCCTCTGGTTCTTTTTCCAACTTCATTCGCCTCATAAATTTATTTAACCGTTCTCTCTTCACTCATACGTTCCACATGTCCAAACCATCTCAACACACCTTTCTTAATTTTATATATAAATATATATATATATATATATATATATATATATATATATATATATATATATATATATATATATATATATATATATATATATATATATATATATATATATATATATATATATATAATGAAAAAGATGCGGTTAGATTTAAAACCGGTAGACATTATTAAGTTAAAATAAAATATTTATAGTGATTTTAAAACGAAATTATATTTTAATTATAATATTAAATGATTTCATTTAACTTGATAATAACTACAAGTGAACTTAAAATGTTTGTCAAAGTATATATTTTTTGATCGTATCAGCTAGGTTTAAAAGAATGGCCTTCAATGGCGGAATGCTTGTCTTTGATACCGGCACATTCCGCGATACAAGCGTTTTATTGTTATTATATTGAAGATCGCTGTAGTGTATCTCGGCTCGATGGATCGGCCCTGCTATCTCGCCGCGGTGCTGCGATCTCGCCAGCATACCTTCTCTAGCTCTAGTAGACGTACCCACTCGGTGGAGCGGCTAACGGTGTTGCGGATCGTGGGTTACCGATTCGCGGCCCGCAGGGGCGGACTGTGAATAGTTTCGCAATATCCGAGACATGCAAACGATACAATTAATTTATTTATTGATTTGGCGTCTAATTTGTAGAACTCCATTTTAATTTATGTATTAATTTTAAATCAAACACAGATTTTTTGAGTCTACTAAGTTGTATTTTTTTAATGTCTTGTATTTTATTAATAAATGTCGGACATTCGTTTGATAATGTCCTAACAAGGCGAAACATTTGTCACAATATTATTTTTTTATGTGTTTTTTTTAATAAAGTTAAACGTAATAGACTCAAAAAATCTGTGTTTCATTTAAAATTAATACACGGATACAATTCATTCCTTCATTCAAACCCGTATCCGTACACCAATGGTGCATAGGGCACTGCATCATATAAACGCGATGTTATCTTGCTCATTAACACATGAAGTAAAGGTGGTCAGCACTCCGCTTCAGGTACCAGACCAGGGTAGTATTGAATAAATATTGGAGTGAAAAATTAAAAAAAAAAAACAATAAAAGAGCGAGAAGACTAAATTATCGACTTTTATTTTTATTTTATAGTCTACTTTATTTTCTTATTAACAAGGATCATTAATCGATTTTATATTGCAATTAATTTCTACCAACTAATTAAACTACTACAAAAAGTGTGTTTAAAAAAATAAGATTAATTAAAATGTATAAGGATAAATATTTTTTTCAATTACTTGAAATTGGTCAAGTCAGAAGTCGGAATTATATGAGGATATGCATGAATGCAGAGAGGTGAAGATTATTTGCAAAGATTGATTGGTGTGGCGTTCTCTTCTCTTTGCCTACCCTCTTGGGGAAGCGGCGTGATGGTTAGTTAGTTCATGTTTTTTTGTCTTGTCACCTTTACTTGTTCTTCGCCCGAGTTGGGCCCTGTATATTGGATCACGCAAGGCGAGCTGGCTCTCGTAATGGTTGCTCAGTTGAGCATTTCCCAGCGAGATGACCAGGTGATCTAGTCGGTAGGCCGCATTTCCGCAATGCCTTTGCTCCCCACCCAGCGCCCTGGGGTCGCGGCGGGACTTCCTTCGCGCGCCTGTGCTCCGCTCTCCTTAACGCCTTAGATATTTGTGGATTCATATAATTTATATTTGAAGCACTAACTTTGTGATTTTCCATTTTATAATTAAAATGTAACTTTGTTTTAAAATCACTATAAATTTATATTTATTTTAAAACAAAGTTACATTTTAATTATATTTGTTAATTGAATTTATGTGAAATATATTGAGAACTTTTGTACAGTAGACGCTCAAAATATTTTATATGATTAGTAATATTACGTTACCCTTAAACGGTACTAGGTAAATTAAACGTTTACACCATTAGATTTCTGACTAAATTCTTTTCAATGTTTTTTTTTTAACTTTTACATTTTATCGTATATATGTATATATATATATATATATATTTATATATATATATATATATATATATATATATATATTTATATATATATATATATATATATATATATATATATATATATATATATATATATATATATATATATATATATATATATCCGCCTACCTACTAGGTGTTATGGTTAGCGCGTTTAACTACCTGTAGGTCCCAGGTTCGATTCCGAGAGGGGGGGGGTGAAAATAAATTAAATTTATTTAATATTACCCTTGACCGGTCCCTGCAGTGCAGGAGTGATCAACTTGCTTTCATGTAAGTAACTATGAAGATAACACTGCGTCTTTACAATGCAGTGTCATATGCAGTATTGTGTGCGGCTAAGGGTTAGAAGAAGAATTAGTAGTAATATTACTTAACTCTTTTTTGTCCGCCTCCGTAGTGTAATGGTCAGCATGCTCGGCTACCGTTCTGGATGTCTCGGGTTCGATTCCCAGGGGGGTTTAATAAATATAAGTGATTTTTTACCTCTACTATTTATTCAATATTACACTGGACTGGTACCTGAAGTGGAGGGCTGAGGAAAGGTCCTTCATGTGTAATCGATCGAGATAACACTGCGTTTATATGAAGCAGTGCCCTATGCACCGTTGGGGCGCGGTAAGGGATTTATTATTATTATTACTTAACCCTTTAACGGTTTCAGGAAATACATCAATACTACTAGATTTTTTACCAAATATGTAAAAAAAAATATATTATATATATTAAAACGTCCTTTTAAATTACCGATAACTTGAGAGCGATGTTTTCAAGCATTAGTAATAATTCCCGATTATTATAAAGTTCCGCAACAAAACAATAACACATGTCTAATAGTTTTTAGCCGCTGGACTGTCGGCATTCACGACCGGAATCCGTGACGTTTTCGTGGTAAAACGCAGTACTCAGTTTAAAATCTGATTAGACATGATCATTATTTTATTGCTCCACATAACGAAATTTATTTGTAAACATTTATCTCACATACTCGTAAACTATTACTATAACGGTGGACCCCGAGAGGCGTATAGATAGCAATTATTTTAATAGCACCGATATGGTTTTAATAAAAGTAAATGTTACATATAACGACGGTTAGTCCCATAGATATATGATGAAAAAGTTAGTCCTTTATAGGGTAGGACTGTAGAAGCTTAAGGCCCAACGTACGATGAATCGCAACTTAATTTTCTTTAAACCCAGGTAACATTCTACGTAATGAAATTACTATCTATTTTTTTTTAAGAGAAATATTTGTGTTTTTATTATTTACACAAATATTTCAATTTCATACTATTTCTGTGAGCCTAAGCGACTCATTATTAGAAATAGGTATCAAATTGTAGTAGAGTGGGTTCGAACCGAGAAACTCAACCACGGAACCACAACCCGACTCAAGCTTTTAGCTTAAAATACCGTTTTTACATTGAAAAAATTAATTTTTTTCTTCGAAATAATTATTTGATTTTTAAAAGAAAAGAGTTATTTATCAACCTCCCAGCGGTAAATTTAACGTCATCAAGTTTTCTCTGTATAAATTGTGTTTTCTTTATATAAATGTCAGGGAATTGCTCTAAGGTAATTAAAAATGTAGTGATTAGCTCGCTAGGCTTCCATGCTGGAGGTCCTGGGTTCGATTCCCAAGAGAGCCAAAATAAATATTAGTGATTTTTCGGTCTAATATTTATTTAATATGATCCTGGACTGGTACCTGAAGCGGAAGGTTGATCACTTTTCCTTCGATCAAGATAACACTGCTTCAATACGATGCAGTGCCCTATGCACCATTGGGTGCTGATAAAGGTTAGAAGAAGAAGAAGAATGAATAAATGAATGAATGAAGAATGAATAAATGACAGTACTTAAAAGAAAAAATATTTGACTTTCTTAAACACTAACCGAAAACACACTCTAAATATTTTAATATTTGAAAACAAAATATTTTATCGGCCTTTTTGTGAGAATGAATATTGTCATATCATTTAGTGAGTCTATTATTAGTGAGTTCATACGCATTTAGTTAATTTTCAATAGATATAGCATTTTGAGAATTCATTTATATTTTTAATAGTTATTTTTTTTAACCACTTAATGATTTCAAATAAAAAAATGCATGTAAAAATACCTTGTACATAGAACCTTGACTTATGCAACACCCGCTCAAAAAATATCGTACATCATAAACTTAATATTTTAATTACGAGTTACATCTCGTTAAACTATCAATTAAAAAAATAATCCGTGTAAAAGATAAATGATTTTTCGTACATGCTTCATTGTTTATTGTTTTATTTTTTCAACAGTCATGCACTATTTTGCAATTAATATGTTCTTATGCCTCTCTACAAATCGTCGAAATCTTGTTTTTTTCTCAGAGTAGCCGAGTGTTTATATATTAAGTACCTATATCTAACTCGGACCACTTTCAGTTTTTGCATTTTGGCGTTTTGGCATTCACGATGTTCGCCTGTCGTGTTACGTAATTGGTGGACTGTCGCAACGTCTGTAAGTGCCTTTTTCTTCTTTGTTCCGAAACTAAAGGTCACCGACGAAAGGTTGCGCCCGTATGCACGTTGTTATTATATCGATTGTCAAGTCGCTAAAAGGTGGAATCAATTAGATTGGTCTCGTTACGCAAATCAATTGGTTGGAGCCCTTTTTTCTTTTACGTTTTAGTGTCTTATAGTCTCGCTTTCAGTCTGTCTTTTTTCACATATCGCTCACTCCTTTCAAGAACGTCATAAATCAAAAAACTTGATTTATCAGGAGAACGTTTTTAAAGTTTAAGAATATAACACAGTGTATTAAAAATAAATATCAAGCCACTTGAACTTTTTACTGTGCAGCACATGTTTTTAGGTAAAACCTGAATGTTTTTTCTCCATTTGAAAAATATTTAACATATTTAAAAAAATAATTAAACAATACCTTTTCTTCAAAATGCAAAAACATTTTTTGCCCTGTAGCGGGTAAATATTATGTTTAAAATATGCCTCTTTTGCTGGGATATAGTACATTTTCTGGGCATTCCGAAAACATGCAAAACTGAAAATTGACGATTTTTGATTTATGACGTTCTTGAAAGGAGTGAGCGATATAATACGCGTATAACGAAATCGCTCGACTCAGTGTTGTGCAGCACGAAAAAGAGTATCGGAGCCATGTACATTGCAATTTTTTGTTCGCGTTGACGCGTTTTTCCCTTTCAGGTAGCAAAAATGTAAAAAATGCCGAATTTCTTCCTTTAAGACCTCCATACACGACGCACAATTCAGGACTGAACCGACCAATCTCAATATTGTCGAAGAAGCGTTAGTAGTATACACTCACACCTTTACAACACCTTATTGTATAATCCGATGCAACCAATGATAAACGACATATACTTAGTAAAAAAAACGGGCGCAAAAAATGAAATATTTCATTGATGTCCGCGTTTTAGCGCTGTAGTGTAATGGTTACATCAAGTTAGGTTTCGCTACCGTGCTGGAGACCCTGGGTTCGATTTCCAGAAGCGTTCAAAACAAACATTGGCGACTTTTCACTTTAATACTTATGTTAATACTACCCTAGCTGCTACTAAAACCATCACCAAGTTTCTAGAAGTGCCCCAGTGTAGGAAATGAAAGAGATTATCAGTTAGTTAGTTTAGTTAGTCAGCTCGATCAGATTTCAACCCGACGTTGGACAGCAAATTTTTTGCTCTTAGTACGGCAATGCGACCGACATACGCTAATTCGGTTGAGTTAGTCGACTTATCATCCACAATGAAGATGATTGCAATTGATCCCGCTAGTGTCTCCAGCGCTATGCAGGTGCGGTGTGCATGGGCGTCCACTGAGAATAGCCTCTAGATATGCACGTAGATACTGGATACAGAGATCATGCATTTCGCTTCCTGTACTTGCATTCCGCTATTCGAGATATCAACCGGGCTGCAGTAGTTTGCGCAATACATCTGGTGTCGGGGGTACTAGAGATGTGAATGCCGGGTACCTGTTTATCGCTTGATAATAATCGATATAATTTTCCGAAAACTGTGTATTTAAAAATGTGTATATAATGGGAAGTGTGGTACTTTACACTTGAAATGATGGCTACTTTAAAAAATATAAATGTTATGTATTTATCACGTGTTAAAATATATTTATTACATTTGTACCATATGTTAAAAGTTATTTATTACGTTCCATAATATTCAACTAACAAATAATGACAACATCTTAGTAGAACATCGTTATAGCAGTTTTTGTGTTTATGAGAAATGTTTTAGTTATGGAGTCGAATTGTATATATTCCATATTTTATTATATATATATATATATATATATATATATATATATATATATATATATATATATATATATATATATATATACATTTATATACATTTATATATCGTAGTCGTACAGGAGAAAGTGACCAACTACCAAAACGTAAAATGTTCAGGAGGGCCATTTAAGTCACTTTTGCTTGGCAAAAAAATAAACATCAATGCAGCTAGTCATAATGTATTATACTTCCAAGTTTAAAATCCTTTGGGATTTTTTCAGGGCAATATTAAGCTACTAAGATATCAAATAGTCAACGATCACGTTTTTGTAAAACAATGCACTTGGTCACTTTCTCCTGTATGACTACCTTATATAAATATGTACATATATTTCTTCAAACCCTTATTCGCACCCCAATAGTGTATAGTGCACTGAATCATATAAAAGCAGTGTTATCTTGATCGCTGACACATGAAGGAAAGGTGATTAACTCTCCGCATCAGGTACACACCAGTACTGGGTAATATTAAATAAACATTAGAGTGAAAAATCACACATTTCTTTGACCCCCCCGGAATCGAACCTGGACCTCCAAGTACGGTAGCCGAACATGCTGACCATTACACTACGGAGGTGGACATTATTACATACATAAGTCACACATATAATATTCCGGATGAGTAATTTCCGTTACTCATTTTGGGATTAAGGTTAACAAGACTGTAACACAAATAGGAAATATATTTTTCAGAAAGAACATCCAACATATTTTTTTCAGATATTAATTGAATTGAAACTGAATGATTTTTTTGCGTGAACTGAGATATCGAATTCCTTTTAAAAATTATTGATTCATTATTTTCCCAAACTAGAGATGAATTCATGACAAAATTCGAGAGCCGTTTGCCACGAGAAATAATGAATTATTTCAAATTACGGCATGCCACAGCTGTTACCTGAAATTGTGCAATCCATCAAGGTGTCTGTTATTACGGATCACGAGGGATGTGCTCGTACCAGTATGTAGATGCGATGTTATTACGGATTTACAGTAACTCCGATACCGGCAAGTCGGGATTTAGCATTGATAAGGCTATAAAATATCGGAATGAATAACCTAAACCTCATTAGCATGGCCTTCCTTATTGCTACCAGTTTAAGCTTTTACCGTAACAAGTGGATTACAGACTGTCTTCAATTTTACTATTATATATAATAAATCACGATAATTATAATATAAAAGCCTCATAGCGGAAGGCGAACTAGCAGTGCACAACGAAGTGCTGGTACCGGTCCTTGTGTATGGAAGCGAAGCACGGAGGTGGCAAAAGAAGGATGAAAGAAGACTGAATGCAGTCGTAATGCGATCACTCAGACAAATGTGCGGCAATACTATATATGTATGATAGATGTTCGAATAGTTGAGATAAGGAATAAATGTAAGTATGAGATAAACATTATCTATCAATTTTGAATTTAAGTTTTACTTAGTAAAAACAACTATTTCTTAAAATCTATTGTGGTACTTGTTTCGATGCGTTCCGCATCATTTTTAAATACTGGTTTGAAAATGATTTCGGTGATTGAAAATTATGCAGAATGCATCGAAACACGTGTCACAATTGATTTTAAGGAATAGTGGTATTTACTAAGTAAAACTTAAATTGAAAATGGATAGAATTTACCACAAAGAGACTGCCGAATCAATTAATGAAATTATCTATCAAATTAAGAAAGATGTGTTTGAGATGATTGATATGAAGAAATTGTATCGTCATCTGTTGATGAGAACATCTGTAGTTCCCGAAATCAGTCATGTTTACATAAATAAATCTTTAAAAAAGTAGTCTCTTACAAGTGTTTAATATTTATATTTACATCATCATGTTATTCCATAAATCAAGAAATAATGTTAAAAAAATATATTTACAAATTTTATTTTCAGTTACTACAAGATTTCCCCAGTTACTTTTCCATTCATTTAATTTTCACTAATTAGTAGTAGTTTACACTACAGTATTCCCAATTTACGTGATAATTAATGATTAATAGTGCATTTGTAATATATGGTATAAAATACATCCGCATAGCCATAGTCCTTTTTAACTTCGCAAACAAAATAATGTGAGATATTTTTTTAAAGATTTTTTTAAAAATACGAAGCAAAATGTATAATGCATCGACAAAATTTTACAAAAATAACATATTTTAATATAAAAGAGACCATACACAATATATTCTTTGTTCCAAGTTATGGGTATTACGTTAAGCCTGCTTTTTACATGGCTTATGTTACAATCCCAAAATTCAATACATCTCGTATTACAAATGCAGTGGCGATCTATCATTCCAATACCAGCTTTCCTCCGATTCTTTTATCTGCATGTAGCTGACATATCCAAAATTTCTTCTCTAGCGTCCCACATGGAACGTGACGATGGAAATTCCATATCCAGACAGATGGATTACAGAATTAACTACATGGAACCATATAAGGACACTCGAAACTGTTCTTTCTCGTGTCTGTTATCTAAGTTTAGCGATTTATGACCTCTTAGAAAAAATATATGATGACAGCACAATGAATTCATATTTCTTAAAACGCCTTTTTTAATATTCGAAAAATAAATTGTATACTGGATTAAGACAATCCTAGGACACGGTTTTTTACAACTTGTAAAATATTCATCAGTAGATTTACTAAAACAAAAAATTTTTTTCTCACCAATAGATGTCTCTAGTGATTCAAGAACAAGGTTTCGAAATTGGATCATATATGTATAGAACTTCCAAGAATTTCAGTAGTGTGTGGTTTTCAATCATGTATAGAATTGGTGAATGTTTCACGTGTAAAGTGATTAAACTTAAACCAGCCTATGACGGTCGTAAGCCCCGTAAATACCAAGACATCCATATTCTTCTTCGTCTATGTTGAGATGTCAAAAAATAATATTTTAAATAACTCCTGTAATTGGAAATAATCCAGATTTGTGAACAAGTATTTGGACTCACTCAAAATGTTGTTATATCAAAACAATGCTAACCTTACTTGCGTTTACGATAATTTGCCAGAAAGGCGTCGATTATCTATTTATTTATTTCCTAAATAGATCCATCACTATTCATTCTTTGGCTAGATATAGATCTAGCCAAAGAATGAATAGTGCACTAGAAATCCCTTTTTGCAAATCCAGACTCGCGCAAAGACACTCATTTTTCATAGCTCCTAAATTGTTTAATTCATTCCACAAAGACTACTATATGATAGACACTTATTATCTAAATTTGTTTCGATTTAAAAGTTTGCTTTAATTATTTATATAATATATTTTTAAATCTAAGTAGCTTCTTCTTTTTATCTTATAACTCATATATAGTACACACTTATTTGTTAACTTTTTTTTCTTTTTTTGATTTTTAGTTTTCTGTGAAAATCATGTATTTGTAGGTTATATTAGCGCTTTTAATCTACTTATATTTGTGATTTATATTATATTCTTTCCAGTACCCTTTATTATAACCTAAAATAAAATGCATTCCCATTTGTGGGATATTTATTTGTATATAATAATAAAAAATTGTACTTTTAACTATAATATATTGAAAAATGTAAAAAAAACCTTTAATGGCAACATTCCACATTTATGAACCATTTGAACATTAATCACCATTAATATTTAGTATTGTAATACAAATTCTTTCGTAATACAAATTATAAACCTTTATCCGTATAGATTTTCATTCATCACTAAAAATTACTTTATGTACCTGTTACTGAACCATTCAGAAATAAATATGATACAGAACTCAATTACCGATAATTTGAATGTAGGTACACCGATTAACCTGCAGTCAATCATTCTTTTCATAATGCTATATCCTCGTACATTTCATAGAATTACCAAACCTTTGTAGGTAAAATTTAGTTTGCGTAAAAAGTCGAGTTAATTAATCTTATTTTGGTTCTTGAATACGCTCTAAACACAGAAGTTGGTGAAGTACCAAGGTTAGGGAAAGGAAATATAAACTATTATATTATGATTATATCATTGATACTAAGGTGACTATTCTTTAACACGGGTTAAGATTTAAAAATGCTTCAGACCATTGCATACATACAGGGGGGGGTGACTTCCATATCGCTCACTCCTTTCAAGAACGTCATAAATCAAAAAACTTGATTTTTCAGGAGAACGGTTTTAAAGTTGAAAAATATAAAACAATGTATTAAAAATAAATATCAAGCTACTTATTGAACTTTTTACTGTACAACAGATCTTTTTAGGTTTAACTTGAAGGTTTTTTCCCCATTTGAAAAATATTTATTATATTTAAAAAAAATCATTAAACAATACCCTTTCTTCAAAATGCAAAAACAACACTTTCTGACCTGTAGCGGGTAAATATTAAGTTAAAAATATGCCTCTTTTGCTGGGATATAGAACATTTTCTGGGCATTCTGAAAACATGTACAAATGAAAATTGACGATTTTTTATTTATGACGTTCTTGAAAGGAGTGAGCGATATGGGCAAAAAATACAGAAAAGCAGTGCCTATACTTACTCGCGTAACATATAAAAACTAGTACCTTCCTTACCTTACTAAGTAGTACCTAGCTTATCTTACTACTTACCTCTACTCCCTACCCTAATTAATTCTCTTTGCACGCCACTGATATATACAGGTTCCAAGAATTAATTCAAAATGAATGTTCAATAATGGGCAGAATGGTGAACGTTACATAAGGGTATATTAAAGTGATCGCTTAAGCCATCCAAATGCCAGGCCGTAAGCCCTGGAATAAAAAGGAAAGATTTCCTTCTCCTTTCATATAAAAAAGGAACGATAGATATTTCATTTCAAGTTTAGACACCTAAAATATTGACGTCTCATCCGTATGGTGATCCAGTATCTGATATAACAAATAATATTAATAAATTCAAATAACTTTAAATGTTTGACTGATGCTTGTTTAAAATAACTTATCTTGTTTCAAAATTGTTTAAAATTGCGAATTTACATATCGCCTGTAGTTTTACAATTATTCATGGATAACTGTGGATTAAAAAAATAACGTATTATTTTAAATAACTCATATATTGTCATACGTTGTTTAAGTTAAATTTTATTGTAAATGTACTACCTAATTAGGCACAAGAATCGTAAGTTTGCCAGTTCTATGCTCTCTACTTTGTAATATCTCTCTTATTTCAACGAATTTTCAAAGATTGTTGTTAGCTTTTTATCTTAGTTTTATTTAGTATCCCGAAAAATCATCGCGTTTTTAACTATTCTTTTAGATGGGATTTTTTACAGCTTTAAACGTAATTATTTTTACAATGATTAAAGAAAACACTTCGTTTATTACCACTTGAGTTTTATTATAGACTACATGTTTCAGAAGTTAAACTTCCATCATTCATTATCATCATTATACAGACCTGAATGATGGAAGTTTAACTTCTGAAACATGTAGTCTGTAATAAAACTCAAGTGGTAATAAACGAAGTGTTTTCTTTAATCATTGTAACATGTCTTACCACAAAGTTAATGCCGAAACAATAAATAAAAAGTAATTATTTTTAACGTAAAAGCTCAAAATTGAGTAGGTTTATCGACCATTAAAAATAAAAATTCATTTTATTAAAATACAGTATGTTCCTTTCAATATTTTACAGTTAAGCATTTTTATATGTTTGATATTTAATACTACTCATATGAAAAGCCCGTTTTTTGCATGGCAATTTAGTTGAGGCAGAGTAAGGCAAACCACGTACTAACTTGGAAGCCCACAATACAACCCCCGAGACACACTTCGACTCATATTTTAAAGCGATTTTGATCATATCAGTTTCTGCAAATGCACCCTACTTTAGCACAATTCTGACAACTTAGGACGCTTCAACTATCCAAAATCTTATAGAATAACAACTCGAAACTGTTAAATTCGGCATTAAAATTTTAACGCGCGTTACAGAATAGCTTCTGTATTGTAAAACTCTAGATATAAATGTTATTTCAATAAAAAAGGAGAGTTCAAGGCTGCCAAATATTGGAGTTTACGAGTTAAAAAAAAATGCCTATCGGTAAAACCGATAAGCTTTTAAGAGAAATCGTGAGGATACTATTGGCCGGGGTATTATGCAACTAGTTTCAGTACGATATGTAGACATGATACGTGATCACAATTATGGGCAGGTCGGTTCCTCTCACATGTACGTGACTCTTGTTATCCCTTTTGAATCCACTGACGATATTATCCGATGTAAATTTTTCAATTTTTATCAAATATTTTTTCCCGAATTGGTGTATGAATTTTCTAGATTTTCGTGGCCTTTCAGAAGCTAATGTCGTACAATTTTTACCGACGTTTCGGATCGCTTTGCAACGTGCAGTCAGGTTTAAACCTAACGTACCTATAAGTGAAACCCACTCTACCACAATTTGATACCTATTTTTAATAATAAGCTGCTTAGGCTCACAAAAATAGTATGAAATTCAAATATTTTTGGAAATAATAAAAATACAAATATTTCTCTTTTATTAAAAAAAAAAAAACTGATTTTTAGCTGCGGCTTATACGCCCCACACTTTACGAGTTTTATAGCTCATTCCTACATAAGAGTAAATTTACTCATTATGTTCAATTCTAACGCTTAGCCGCACCTAATGGTGCATAGGGCACTGCATCGTATTGACGCAGTGTTATTTTGTTCTTTACTTACAGAAGGCAAGGTGATCACTCCTGCGCTTCAAGGACTAGTCCAGGGTTATATCAAAAATAAATATTAAAGTTTAAAATCACTAATATTTATTTTCTCCCTCCCCCCCATCATCCAGTCTGATGATGGCGATTACGACGAAACCAGGTCGCTGGTCAAATAAAATTTGTATGAAAAAAATATATGATTTGTATTTTTCCCAAAAAAATATTTCGGATAAGAGAGGGTTAATAATTGGAGGAAAATTATTTAAAATTACGAAACGGAAAAACAATGTCTAAATTATGTTTATGGGAAAAAGTCGTAGATATATTTGCCGAAGCATTAAATAAATATGTATTGTTTTAATTAATTTTATATTATTTCTTACAAGCTCGTAAAGAAGATAGTGAAATTAAACGTGAGAGACTTCTGCTGATTTTAATAAAACAATAAGTGAATATGACCGATTTATACAATGATTAAAGAAAACACTTGTTTTTTATACCACTTGAGTTTTATTATAGACTACATGTTTCAGAAGTTAAATTTCCATCATTCAGGTCTGTATAATAACTAAAATATAAAATATAAAATTGTTCTATAAATAAGGAGAGGGGAAAGTAAGGGGAAGGGGTTAGTCAAGGGGCGGAGTTTGATAACAGGAAAAATGGAAAGCAAAGGTGAAGAATTTTGAAACAATATATTATTTAATAAATTATTATTAGAATTTAGGTTTTTTTGGATTTCTAAATTTTCAAGATAATTCATAATTTGGCTTTTATATGGAACAAGGTGTAATAATTTTAATTTATGAGAGTGAAATGAGTGATTAGTATCTATTATGTGATTTGCAAATTCCGAAAAATAATTACTAACAAGACCGCTATGATGTTCTTTAATTCTAATCTTTAAATTTCTTGCAGTTCGGCCTATATATTTTTTATCACAATATATTTTTTATATTTTCTTTAATCATTGTAACATGTCTTACCACAAAGTTAATGCCGAAACATTAAATAAAATACCGATTTTTACAGTGAAATTTTCTGACAATCGTAATTATTGTAAATTAACAATACAGCTAAATCGCAATTAATTTTGATAGCCAATCTATTACTGCTATTACTATAAGCCGAAATACTTTCCTATATTTTAACTATCACCTTTTGTCTTTCCGAAGATGTGAAGTTCTGGTTAGAGATTTAAGATTTTTAATGTACGAACATCTCTATTTTTGTTTACTATATTTAACTAACTAAGTAACCACCACGAGAGAGAATAGAACGCCACACCACTCTGTCTTTGCAAGCATTCTCCGCCTCCTCCACGTTTATGCATCTCCTCATACATACCTGCCGATTATTTCGACTCCTAACCTGGTCGCTTTCAACTATTTCGCATACCTGTATTTCTTGGTATTCCTCTGCTCCTTTTCCAACTACATTCGTCTCACAAATTTGTTTTACCATTCTTTTCTCACTCATTCGTTCCACATGTCCAAACTATCTCAACACACCTTTCTTAATTTGATGGATCATGCTTATCTCAGCTTTGCATTCCTCCCTTATTTCGCCATTCGAACATCTATCATACGTCGTTTTGCCGCGCATTCTTCTGAGAGATCGGATTTCGACTGCATTCAGTCTACTTTTATCCTTATTTTGCCAACTCCATGCTTCACTTCCATACATTAGGGTTGGAACCAGGACTCCGTCGGGGAAAGATATTTATTTGCTGTATTTAGATATTCGAATTCAACGTTGTGATAAAATTTTAAAGAAATATGTGTGAAATCTTAAGGAGATTTGAGATTTGTAGATATGTAGATCACATATAGACATCATACTCTGCGGATGAGACACTAAAAGATGAAAGATTAATAAATATTTAGCGAACAAATTGGTGATATTTCATAAAACAAACATACGTAAATTAAAAAAAATATATTTAACAGCTTAATATTTTTTACATTCTAAATACTAAGCCAGTTCTTTACTAAATTATAAGCATAACACACTTTTGCATAACCAACAAAATTTCACACGTTATTTTAAACTTATAATTATTGTTTTAAAACAAGGTGTGAATTGGTGTTGATGAAATACTAAATAAGAGCGAACGTTTTCTCCAATGGTTATTTTTTTCTTCTATCTTGGCTGGTTTTCTAGCAATGCCATTCCACATTTTTTTCATGCTACAAACCTATTAGTATTTCCGACATTTTTAGCGTTTCCAACTACTTGTTCATAAATCTGGATTATCTTCAATCAGGAGTTATGTTTTACTTTTTTTTTAAATCTCAACATAGATGAAGAAGAATATAAAAGTCTGGGCATTTACAGGGCTTACGACCGTCATGGGCTCAGTTAAGTGATCACTCTACACACTTGTAACATTCACCAATTCTATTCATGATTGACAACCACGCTATGAAAATTTTTGGATCTTCTGGATACATTGGTCAGACACGTAACACAGTGCGACTTCACGTTAGACATCTATGTTGGGACGAGGAAAGATTTTATTAAGCGGAGACTCTTTTATTAAGTGGATTTTTGATCACATACCTACTTAGGAAGCGCTTGATATTATGATTTTAAATTTATTTTAGCGTATAATTTATCCAGTTAATTTATTTACAAAATTTTCCAGAGTGTCGTTAGTATTTTGCCTACTACTACTACTACTACTACTACTACCATCACGCCGTTTCCCCGCAGGGGTAGGCAGAGAGGATGGAACGCCACACTCTTCTGTCCTGACATACACTCCTCGCCTCCTTTACATCCATACATCTAGTCATACATGCCCTCCGATTACGCAGACTTTTGACACCGCCAGATTTTAGGTTCTGATTGATCTGATCGTGCCAAGTCTTTTTCGGTCGTCCACGTTCTGTTTTCCCTCTCACATTCGCCACATATATTTTCTTAGTCATTCTCTCGCTATCCATTCGCTCCACATGTCCATACCACCGCAAAGAACTCTTCCTAATCTTTTCAATTATTCCTCGTTCAGCCTTACATTCCTTTCTTATATCGTCGTTTTTAATTCTGTCATACAATGATTTTCCACACATTCGTCTGAGGGAGCGTATTTTGCCTATGTTTAGTTAAAAGCCCCGCCACGTGAAATATATTTTTTTATTAATTTATTTCAAAACATACACAAGTCATATATATTGGTATGTATGTGATATTCCCGATGGATGTTTTCTATTTCTCATTTTTGGACATGGGATTAACAAGACTGAAACACAAATAAGAAAGTTACAAGAAAATATGAAAAATTAAACAAAACTAACACAGGGCAAAATATAAAACAATAAACGAGTATAGTAAAAAGGCATATAAAAATAAACATAAGACAAGAGCATGTTTAAAAGAAACAAGCGCCCTTGAGGTTGTAATTTACGAAAATGGCGCTTTATAAATTATCCTAATTTATTATTTTATTATTAAATGAGAAAATATAATAATAATAATAATAATAAAACCCTTATCCGCACCCCAATGGTGCATAGGGCACTGCGTCATATAAACGCAGTGTTATCTTGATAGTTTACACATGAAGGAAAGGTGATCAGCCCTCCGCTTCAGGTACCAGTCCAGGGTAATATTGAATATGCATTACAGTGAAAAAATTACTTATATTTATTTGATCACCCCTTGGAATCGAACCCGGGACCTCCAGAACGGTAGCCAAGCGTGCTGACCATTACACTACGGAGGCGGACAATATAACTAATATTATTTTTTGTCGTCTCAACATAGATAAAGAAGAATATGGAAGTCTGGGCATTTACGGAGCTTACGACTGTCATAGGTTGGTTTAAGTGATAGTATTGATAATGATCTATAATTAGAGATAATCCAAATTTGTGAACAAGTATTTAGACACACTCAAACTGTGGTAAAAATAATAAATCAAATGAGAAAATATAAAAAAACATAAGGTAAAAACAAAATAAGAAAATAGGACAAAACACTACACAAATATCTTTCCAAAAAGTATTTTTTCAGATTATTCATTTTGGATCCTTGATTGGGTACTATTTTATATATCGCTCACTCCTTTCAAGAACGTCATAAATCAAAAAACTATATTTTCAGGAGAACGTTTTTAAAGTTTAAAAATATAATACAATGTATTAAAAATAAATATCAAGCCACTTACTGAACTTTTTACTGTGCAACAGATCTTTTTAGGTAAAACCTGAAGGTTTTTTCTCCATTTGTAAAATATTTAGTTTTTTAAAAAAATTAAACAATACCTTTTCTTCAAAATGCATAAACAATACTTTCTGCCCTGTAGCAGGTAAATATTAAGTTAAAAATATGCCGCTTTTGCTGGGATATAGTACATTTTCTAGGCATTCCGAAAACATGCACAACTGAAAATTGACGATTTTTGATTTATGACGTTCTTGAAAGGAGTGATATGTCGGGCAGCTATTTTATATATCGATAAAGTAAGTACGCATAATTACGTACCATTTATTTCAGCGGGAAAATTACAATGTTCAGCAGGATGTAATTTGTCGGACTGTGCGGCAGTTTGCCACCGCCAACTCGATTCTTCATGACTCGATGTTGTCTCTATTTCTGGTACGGCTGGTCAATTGAATTATGGGAACTTTAAAAAACGGCTATTAGAAAATCCGTCGGTGATTTTGCCGCGAGAAAAGATTTATCTAGACGTGTTTAAGGCGGGCTCGTATTTCAATCGTAGATTATTATGTAGCATAAAAAGTCAATTAATAATTCAACAGTAGGATGTTTTATTTATTTGTTTTTTTTTTGTTATTCCAAACCTTGAGGTGAAGTGTGCAAGCCTCTAAGGTTCACATAACACATACATTGTATAAAATAAAACAATAAAAACATGACATCATTAAAACAAAAATATAACATTAAATTAAATATTGAAAGCTTTAAAAAAAAATTGTAGTCACCCAGCAGATGTTTCTGCCAGTGTCAAATATTATTTTTAGTTACAAACAAAATAGTAATAAAAAATAGTACAAATGTTATAATAGTATTCTAAATATGATTTTAAAAAGATGAATCAATGACATATAAACGTAAACATTAATATGTTCATACATCAAAATAAAAATATATTTTTATTTATATTTATCCTAAACCTTGAGGTAAAGTGTTCAAGCCTCTACAAGCATATTCAAGCTCACATACATTTCATAAAATAAATTTTAAAAACGAAATATCCTTATTAAATTTTAATTCATTTTGCCAGAAAAACTGTATAAAATCGTGGTTCTCTACCCCTGCCTTGTTGTGTATATGACATTGAATTTTCTGTAAATTTTGTCTAGCCTCCCCACTAGTCTGATGATTTCGGTAACGACGAAACCCGGTCGCTGGTCAAGTTAAATGAAAGTGGAAGAAGCGATGGCAAATATCACTATTTCAGAAATAGTGGTATTTGCCAAGTACAACTAAAATAAAAAATGGATACCTTTTACCATAAAGTAACTGCCGAATCAATCAATGAAGAAATGGTTTTTGTTTTATTTTACGTATAAAATAAAGTTCCACAAAAAAAACAGCACGAAACTTAAATGTCGGATTGTAGTCCCGTGGTTAGTGTCGCGGACTCTTGAGTCAGAATTTCTGTGTTCGAACCCACTCAACCACAATTTGACACATATTTCTAATAATGAGCCGCTTAGGCTCACAGAAAAACTATAAAATTGAAGTATTTTTGTAAATCATGAAAACACAAATATTTTTCTTTTTAAGTAAGTAAATCAAATTTGAATGAGATCTCGAAATCACGACAAACGCATATTTATGGATATATTATTTTGAGAAATAAAAAGACTTTGTTTTTTGACCCACTCACATTTTTATAAACAATTAACTAGTTTCGGCCACAACCTGTTGACCTCTTCAGGGTTTAATTTATGACTAAACCCTGAAAAGGGCAACAGGTTGTTGCCGAAACTAGTTGGTTGTTAATAAAAATGTGAGTGGATCAAAAAATAAAGTCTTTTTATTTCTCAAAATAATATATCAATATGATCCACAAAGTAATGCTTTCAATATCGCAGTCGCACAGGAGAAAGTGACCAACTAACAAAACGTAAAATGTTCAGGAGGGCCATTTAAGTCAATTTTGCTTGGCAAGGAAGTCAATATATTATACTTCCAAGTTTTAAATTGCTTTCTGATTTTTTCAGGGCAATATTAAGCTAGTCAATAATCACGTTTTTGTAAAAAATGCACTTGGTCATTTTCTCCTATATGACTACGATATTCAAAACACCATATTTATGTCTCTATTGATGGACTCAAACGAAAGTTTGTAGCGTACACAAGTCTAAATAAACATGCCTTTTTGATAATTGGAAATGCCCACGTAAACCGGTAAATCGGAGGAGGGTCTTCCGATGGACAACGTGACGCTCAGTAGGTAAGTGGGTAACAGATAGCACTCTCGCAGAACCCAAAAGTGAGCAGATATATTTACATACCCGTGGCGAAAGCGTGATTACCGTCCAGTACGCACCGCGCCATAACCAATGAGCGAGCAAGGCACTAGAAAAACTAACGTAATGTTGTCACGGTATCCGGGCAGACTCTTGGCCCATTTTTTTATTGGATTAATGCGCAAAAAAGTCTTTGGTTTTTTACCAAAAACTTTTCTGTCATATTGCGCGAAGAAAATTTTTTACCAGTAGGTACATACAATACATATGTCTTTGAAAACACTGTAGTAAATACATATGTAAAAAAAGTCTTTGATTTTTTACCAAAAACTTTTCTGTCATATTGCGCGAAGCAAAAATTTGACAAGTACCTACATCCTTTCCCATACAATGTGTCTTTGAAAACACTGTAGCAAATATGTAAAAATATCATATTTGTAATTTACTTTGTATTTAAAAGCAGGGTACAAACACTAAGGAAATTAAAAAAATAAAATAAACAGTATATCCTTTCCCGTTCATAAATACGCTCTGAATATCCCACACTTTGTCTTTTGTTATGTCCGTAAAAAAAATACCAGGCGAATGTGGTTGGATGCAGAGGAAAACCGATGAAAACTTGGTATATATGACGTATATCAAATACTTGGGCGTGGTCAGGTTAGGTGTTGGAATACTCGGCGGTCAGGTATGTATGAGAAGATGTATGAATTTGGAAGAGGCGAAGATAGTTTGCAATGACAGACTGGTACGGCGTTTTATTCTTTCTGCCTGTGGGAAAGCGGCGTGATAGTTAGTTTTTTTATTGGAAAATATATGTACCGCCGTTTGCGTAAAAATCCCAAAGGCGCTTTATAAGTCACAGTATTTTTTGTGATTTTTTTACATCAATATTACGTATATATTATAAATGAAACGGATGAAAAAAAATAATAATCGAGTCGTATAATGAAAAGAAAAAAATGAGGCGATTTTGATCATCTTTGATATATTGTAATTATCGGCGTGTTAAAATTATGGCTGGGAAAGAATTTCAATTTCATTCGGAAGAAAGTATCGATCGGTGTAGTGAAAATATCGATAGTTCACTTATTACAGGAAAAATGGTAAAAAATGAAAGCGGAACGGAAAAAAAATAAAATGGAAGTAGAGGAAATAGAACCCAGGAAGAAAAATTATAAAAGAGAAATTGATATGTAAAAGAAGTGCGTGTGTCATTATGTAATACTGGAGGAAACTAAATAATTTATCAGTCGATTACGAATCATGTAAGGTAAATTAAGTAACAACATTTTGAGTGTGTCCAAATACGTGTTCACATATCTAGATTATATCCAATTAGGAGTTATTTAAAAAAATTGACATCTCAACATAGATTATGGAATAGTATGGAAGTCTAGAAATTTTAGGGGCTTACGACCGTCATAGGCTGGTTTAAGTTCTTTTTGGTTTTGTTTCTTGGAGATGTCAAAAAAATAATATGTTTTGTATATTAAAAGCACTGTTAACTTTGTACTATGGTAATATAACACGATAAATGATAAGGAGAGTGTTAAATTATCTAAGGCCCTGTGAAGGTTTCCATACTATTTCCTACAGAATAACCATTAAAGTGATCCAATATTACAACAGGAGCAAATCGAGATAGAAAGTAAACTGTGTACATATCGCTCACTCCTTTCAACAACGCCATAAATCAAAAATCGCCTATTTTCAGTTGTGCATGTTTTCGGAATGCCCACAAAATGTACTATATCCCAGCAAAAGAGGCATATTTTTAACTTGATATGTACCCGCTACAAGACAGAAAGTGTTGTTTTTGCATTTTGAAGAAAATGTATTGTTTAAATATTTTTTTTAAATGTATTGAATATTTTTCAAATGGAGAAAAAACCTTCAGGTTTTACCTAAAAAGATCTGTTCCACGGTAAAAAGTTCAATAAGTGGCTTTATATTTATTTTTAATACATTGTATTATATGTTTGAACTTTAAAAACGTTCTCCTGAAAAATCAAGTTTTTTTTATTTATGACGTTCTCGAAAGGAGTGAGCGATATGTGTCCATCTTAAGCCATACCCATCACGATTATCCGAGATTAAAATTTAAAAGGAAATACGTAACCAAAATTTGATATTTTAAGAAGTTAAGTTAAGTTAAGTTACAACACGCAAGTTTTATGCAATGTAGGAATAGCTACATGCAGACTGACCGCTAGTTGCTCTTGATACGATTATTTCAGATACTGGTCACACTTGGTCGAGTTAGCATGACGCTCGGATTGCCGTGTGTGGAGCAATGTAGCCCGTGTCATGGGAGATGGCGCATATATTATAGTTAAATATCTGGATCCGTTTTTTGTTTCTACTTAAATTGTCTGTTTTAAATTTTTCGTCAGTCATTATTTTTACCGAAGAGTCATTGCACGTAACAAAACGGTCGAAATTTAGTTACCGTGTCATTACGAGCAGCTGACCGTTTAGTAGTTTAGCCAATTTAGGTATTCAAGTCGCAACTTAATTTTATCTAAATCCAGGTAACATTTTACGTAAAAGATTTTTTTCTTTAAACACTGTTTTTGTATTTAAAAAAGTTTTTCTTCGAAATAGTTACATGGTTATGAAAAGAAAAGAGTTATCGAAAGGTAAGGAGTTGAATAATTATGTAATAAATGTTTTTTCTATATATTTTTAATAACAACGAAAATATCTAATATACATTCTTTAAAAAATTCGGGCGTGGAAAGACGTACAGTGGAACCTCTCATAACGAGTTTAATCAAGAGTTATTGAAAGGTAATGAACTTTAAAAGATATGGGTAAAAAAATGATTTTTTCTGTATATGTTTTAAAAAACAAAAAAAACATCCAATATTTTTTGAAAAAAATCGGGCGTGAACAGACGTGTGATCTATTCGGCGGTCAGCCGCTGATTGAATTCTGTGTTTGCGAGTAAGGCCTTATCGTTCGCAATGAGCATTTCTAGTCAAATTATGGCTGAAGCATGTTTATTTGCCTATTTTCTATATTTGTAAATGTAGGTTTTGAAAAAATATTTACGGTGTAAGGAAACGTGTAAAATACCAACAGCATTATCTACAATAATCCCGGATATTAACTACCTACTTCCATATCAAAATAATTAATGATGATGATTTTAGTAATCAAATGTTTTTGTGGAGGTAATCTGGCAAATTATAACACATCACAAAATCACCAGAAATGTGCTTAGGTAGGAGCTGATTCCACGTAATATGAATTAAATTCTCGCTACTAAAGGTATGTTTTATAATCTCAATATTATTAATATTTAAAGCATTTACTTTGTGGTTAGTGATTTTCACTTTTATATTTTTTTTGCAAAAAATGTTAGTAATATTAGTAAGTAACCACTCACCTTTTATTTTTTCGTCTACCGGTTTCGAGACGTATCCATCTCTTCGTCAGGACAATCACTACAACAGCATGCAAACAATACTACACGTCACCACCATATCACTATTCACACAGTCACAGCTACACAAAATGTTAATCACATGCGATTTTGGTCGACCCAAGGACCATGTTTTAAACTCTTAAATAGTACATATATATATATATATATATATATATATATATATATATATATATATATATATATATATATATATATATATATATATATATATATATATATATATATATATATATATATATATATATATATATATATATATATATATATATATATATATATATATATATATATATATATCTTAATTTGTAATATTCTCGTAGTTCGCGTTTCAAAAATGTATTTTTTAAAACGTATTTACGTTTTTTACCATATAATCATTTTTAACTGCTTAATGTCGTCAGAAGGCTTTTTTGAATAACAAAATTAAATACTATTTCTCTAAATTTGTAATATAGTTCTCGTTTAATTTTTTGTTGAATATATGAATATACTCGCTTTTTTACTATATCAAAAAATGTTAACCGCTTAAAGTCGTCAGAATTTTTTTTAATAATACATAACGTCCAAGTGACTCTGAAATCTAGCTACAGCTTATGTAACACCGCTGATCATGGACCTACTTAGGCTTAAGTTTTATAGCCTATGCCTACTTGTGAATAGGTGTACTCTTTATCTTTAAAATTGCTATAATTTGATGTAATTCATGAGTGAAAATTCTAGGCAAAAACACTCGCAGAGACTCGGCAACAAAAAGTTCTTAATGCTTTACAGGGTTTGAAAATGCCACTCTCCAAAGAATACCATTTTTTTATAAGGCAACAAAATTTAAATGTACATCTGTTTACAAAGAAATCTGGTATTTCTCATCGTATAAAACTTAATCTCATCTATTTCCAGACCAGGTCTGCGATGTAATACCTAGTAATTGATTAGATAAATTAGTATTGTCTTTATGCTCTACGGCTAATACACCTGACCATTACGTGAATGCAGGCACTGACCATTCAACGACCCTGAGAACCGACATAACTCAACCAATTTATAGATCATAAAAAGAGAACGATTTGTTTCGCTGTATCCACATTCATTTCGCCCATTAGGCTGACTGGAGGCTATGCGATTATATTTTTTTAATAGTTTTTACAAATATCCATGAGAAATAATATTATTCAGCATTCTAAAAAAATATTATCATTTGCTCACGGAAGTCAATAACATTTTCATTGTCAAATATTAAGGCAGTACTAGGCTTAACTTAAAACAGTAGATTTTTTATAACAGTAGAATTATTTTAAATTTACTTAGTTACTCATTTCTTTCGATGGTTTATTGCAATAATGCGGTTTTTTAAAACAATTTAAGAAGGAACTAAGAAATAATAAAAAAACACAGTCGAAATAGTGAATTTTAGTTTTAATGTTGTGTTTTCACCGAAGAAAATTAAGTATTACAATAGGATTTAAGGAATAGTTGAATTTATAAGTTTAAAAAAAAGCTAAATATATATAGATATTTACCACAAAGTGACTGCCTAATCAATTAATGAAGTATTAGAGGAAGATTGAGGAAAACTTTGCATGATCGTGTATTTCAAATACTTTGTAAGTTGTAAGGGTAAGCAGAAGTCGGAAAAATCCGAGAGTAAGCATGAACGTGGTAGAGGCGAAGATTGTTTTTCTCTGCATACCACTGCGGGGAAGCGTTTGTGTATTTGGGGTATTTTTTTTGAGATCATGGTTTAAATTAGCCTTAAATGTGTTGATTACTAAGGTACTCTACATTGGGTTCACCTGCTTCATTCGCCACACATTGTTGAGTTATATTTTATTGCCACACTTTGTTCTGGCTTGTGGTCACGCAGTAAAATGCCATATTGGAGACGTAAATACTGTCTTTTCCCGTGTCCCACTTGTCCATACCAAACTTGTAATTTATGACATGGTTCTGGTGGTCAATCTCCATATAATTGGGGCTACTTAACCTAACGAACGCCCCCCTTGTCTTGCCCTATGCGTTTCCATGTTGCGAGGGTATTCATTCGTAACGGAGTCGAAAATCTATGCTAAGTCTACAATTATAGTCACACACAGATACCCTTTTTTGTTGGTATTATTATTTTATCTGACCAGTCAGTATGTCTATATAGAGACCAGAGAATTAGTTCCGTAAAACTGTATTTTTTTACTAATATTTTACAGGTTTTTCGCTTCAAATTGGAAGTTTTACAAATCAAATTGGACGCCTTACAAATCGAAGTGGACGTTTTACAAAACAAATCGGACGTTGTATTGTATTTTAATATAAAAAAAATATATTTTTAAATATATTCAAAGGTAGTATTTATGATTCCAAGTTGTGTTGGAAGTCTTGTCTGAAACTTGTAAACATCCTGCCCATAGACTATGACAGCGCGCCGCGCAGGCTTTCCAACTTGACGACTTGCTAGTCTTGAGTCGCACTGACGATAGATACAGTACTCATATGAATATATGTATGTATAAAAAATCTAACTTAAAAAAAACAATATAACTTCCAATTTGTTTTGTCAAACGTCCAATTTAATTTGCAAGAGTTCCAATTATAAGTAAAAACCTGTATATTCTGGCTGATTGTATCGTGATTTTGAAGTCTATAATAATAATATAAAACCCTTATCCGCACCCCAATGGTGCATAGTGCACTGTGTCATATAAACGCAGTGTTATCTTGATCGTTTACACATGAAGGAAAGGTGATCAGCCCTCCGCTTTAGGTACCAGTCCATGGTAATATTGACTAAATATTACAGTGAAAAAATCACTTATATTTTATTTTACCCCCCTTGGGAATCAAACCCGGGACCTCCAGAACGGTAGCCGAGCGTGCTGACCATTACACTACGGCTTTTTTTTTTTTTTTTTGAAGTCTAAGGGGGTTTTAAATTTTGTAACCCTTCATTTTAAGTGTGCTGTACAGACAGCCATTGCAATAATTACTCGGTGTGAATCGAGATTTGAGAAGGAACAATCGTGATGATAATAACATCTAGTGTCTTCAAATATTATTATAAAATTTGTCAATATTGAGTAGTTTTTTGCTCGGTGGATTTTTTTTCCTTATTATTCGTTTGTAAAAAAAAACAATCAAAACACAGACACCAATCCAATACTACAAGTTTGGGAACTGTAATTTGCACAAATTTCACACAGTCAATCATACTTATGTCCCAATTTACATACACAGATTATAACAAATATTGTAGCCAGCGATCGACTCAAGTTTTTGCACACTCACGGTGAATTATTATGGTAATCAGTTAATACCGCAGTTTTATAACGATATGACGCTTTGTTGCCTTGATTACGGAATTCGTAACATTCACATACAAATTTTATGCTCTTGTTTATTCTGCCTTGTTTACTCAGCGCTGAGAATGCTATAAAATTATAATGGCGGTAAGAGATTTATCCGATTCTGAGACCGGATTAAGATTTCCGTTTTTAAAGTGTTATTTTTGTACTTCGCACGGATGGCGTTGGGCTATTCTCGTATCAGGGAAACAGGATCGTGAAGTGGGTGTACTATTATGTGTCTGTTATTACTGACACCTGTAGTTAAATAGAAGTATGCACTTTTAATATTTTCGTACTTAGTCTTCTGTACAACGCGACCATCCTGCAGTGTCATTCACCTGGACTTTTCGTCCTTTGTTGTTATTTCGTTATGCGGAGGACCATCTCTCATACATAGGTCTTCTAGAGATTCTTCTTCTTCTTTTTGTAGATCCTAGGGATCTTTTTGTGCCTCCGCATGTCGCTCTTGGGATGTCGACTCTCAGCTGTCTTTCCATCTTTTCGGAGGTCTGCCTGGGGGTCTGCGTCCTTCAGGGTTGCCTTTGAGGGCGATACGTGGAAGTCTGTCTTCTGACATTCTGTTTATATGTTCCTTCCAGCATCGCCTTCGTTGTCGCCCCCACCTCACGATATCCTCCGTCTTACACATGCTTCGAATGTCGGTATTTCTTACTCGGAAATTTTTATTTCTAGAGATTCACTTTATATAATATAACAACTTGGTAGTTTTTTTTCTCCAATAAAAAGTGGTTAAAAAAGTTTCTCCAATAAAAAGTGGTAAAGTTATTTTATTTTATAAAGTTTATATAATGTCCCACAAAGTATCTGCGAAAAACGTCTAATAAATTCTAGAGATTGATTTTACCAACACCAACACAACTATGAAGCTAAGTCTAAATTTTAGAGTTCAGTTTTAAGCAATTTTAGGCAGTCTTGAGATGTTGAAGATCGAAGAGATTTTTTTACTAAGTAAAATTTAAATTTAAAATGAATATATGTATTATCATAAAAAGACTGCCGAATCAATTATTGAAATTTAATTAAACGTTTAAGAAATAATCAAATCTGGATTAATTTTTTATCATTTCAAAAACTGAATCAGTATGTTTTTTTGTTAATTACCATATTGCGTGGTAAATTATATTTTAATGTTAACAGTTTTCTTCTTTAATTTATTTTATATTTGCATCCTCTACTTATTTTCACTTAGTACTAGAGTTATATAGAAATTCTAATTTATACTTTTTTATCCAAACAATAAATCACAGGAGCGACCCGAGAGTGACAGGACCTAGTCCTAAAAGAAGAAGAAGAAGAAGAATAAATCACTACTTACATTATTGGTGTAAGAGTTAAAAAATATATATTGATAAGTTCGTCGATAACGGACCTTCCTCGTCATATCTTCAAGCGAATACAAAACATAACAGGACCCATTATCGATTCTTTGGTTCAATTGTCAATAGTAAACTCTTCACAAAATAACACGTCGCTTCAAACTTAGCGGTATAATACATGCACAATTGGGTATAAATAAATAGTAAAATCTCCGCTTTTATTTATTCCAATTTACAGGTGTCAATCGCTCGTATAACGGATATACAGTAAACGTACTTTTTACCTCTTTTTTCTATGTTTTGTGTTATTTTTAGTCGGTATCAATTCCCGGGCCGGTAGTTTCATTCCATCTCCCGATACGGAAAGTGTGCCTTGTTTGATTAGCTGCATAGATTCGTGTCGGAGTGCTGTGCTAGAATCCAAGCCGCAGTCTGAGGTATTGCCGATCTTGATATACGTCTGTTGACTATAGTTAAACGGTCGATAATATGGCAGCAGCGGTCTTCTTTGTACCGGGTCTTTGTAGGCCAAATAATGAATGTGTAAAGAGTCCTTCGCTTACCATGATCTGTGCCATCTCCAGCGACTATCTTTGGATTATCACACACAGATTTAGTTGATCTCTTCTGCTAATCTTCAAATATTTCTATTGGTTATATTTAAACGGTCGATAATGTGGCAGCAGCGGTCTTCTTTGTACCGGATCTTTGTAGGCCAAATAATGAATGTGTAAAGAGTCCTTCGCTTACCATGATCTGTGCCATCTCCAGCGACTATCTTTAGATTATCACATCCAGATTTAGTTGATCTCTTCTGCTAATCTTCAAATATTTCTATTGGTTATATTTAAACGGTCGATAATGTGGCAGCAGCGGTCTTCTTTGTACCGGATCTTTGTAGGCCAAATAATGAATGTGTAAAGAGTCCTTCGCTTACCATGATCTGTGCCATCTCCAGCGACTATCTTTGGATTATCACATCCAGATTTAGTTGATCTCTTCTGCTAATCTTCAAATATTTCTATTGGTTATATTTAAACGGTCGATAATGTGGCAGCAGCGGTCTTCTTTGTACCGGATCTTTGTAGGCCAAATACCGAATGTGTAAAGCGTCCTTCGCTAGCCAAGATCTGTACCATCTCGAGCGACTCAATATTTGGATTATCACACAGATTTCGTTGATCTCTTCTAGTCAGTCGATCTTCAAAACGTCTATTGATTATAGTTAAACGATCGATAATACGAGCGTTTTCTTCTGAAATGTTATACCCTTATAACGCGGTCGGGGAACCGGAGTAAATTACCCCAAATGGGGTAAAAATGATTTTTTGGGGCAATAAAGAAATTTTCTTTTTTTGAAAAGTAAATCCTACGTCTTTTTGGTTTGGCTTTCAAAATTGCACACGAGGCGGCAAAAATGTTGCTGCAATTTGCCTACCTACAAACAACCTACCTTTGTGAACAAGGGTTTTTCCACTCTAATGTACATAACAAAGAACAGAAATCGATTAAACGCCGAAGACTATATTCAAATTGCTCTTATATCAAAATGTCCAAATTTCGAAGTAATTGTATCTAGCACGGTGCAACATTATTTCTCCAAAAACTGAAAAGGAAACCTGAAAACCTGAATTTTAGTTTGATCCAATTTGCAAATTTAATTTGATTTATCTATTACATACTTACTATTTTCATTCGTAACTTTTTTTCTTTTTCGTCTTAATCAATTCAATAAATAAGTTTTATTTTAAATATACATTGATTGTCTTCTTTTCGAAATGGGGGGAGGGGGTAATATCGACTTACGCAAAAATATTTTGGGGTAATGGTAAAAAAAAAGTTCCCCGACCGCTGCCTTATAATATTCCTTCCAATTCTTCACGGTTCGTTTATATTTCGAACGGGCTTATTCACTATCTTATCGTTGAACTTGATTCACACTTGAATATTAATTGGCTTTTACATTGAACTTAAGCGATAATGTTGTCACTCCTGTATTATGTAAGAATACTGAAGACTATCATTACTGATTTGGAAATTGTATGTATAGGATCTGAATCCAATACACGTTAGTGTTTTGACATTGAATATAAAGCACTAATCAGTGTCCGAAATACATACTTACAAATTATATCGCAAACATTCCTGAAAATCATTAAATATTAATAATTTTATATATATTTCTAAACTGTTGCATAATTCGAATGCCATATTTTCTTTACGGGACATTTTACGGTGGAATCTAAAGTAGCAATGCACGACAAAGTCGTGGTACTAACTCTAATGTATAGAAGTGAGGAGTGCAGTTCTCAAAAAAACGTTGAGACGGATGATGAAAGTCAATGATACATATAACTACTACTTCCGAAACAAAAATAAGGAATCAGTAAGTAGGAAATGGAGAAAGCAGTAATAACAGTGACTACTCGGGGTACTACTAGTGGTACTCGGGGCTGCATACCTTTACCCTAAACTTTGAGCTATAGTGTGCGATATTTTAAGGTACATATGGCTAAATGTATGTGTACTTATACTTCCTTCTTCTGTTTACATAGGTATATACATATGTATATACCTATATAAACAGTAGATGGCAGCACACACCGCTAATTTGTACAAATCCTTCGACATTTTATTAATGGTTAAACAATGTTGTATGTCAAATTGTTACGAATACTTGGAACTTTGACACCGTGGCTTTTGACAGTATCCCATCACATCGTTATGATTTTTTTTAAAAAGATACGATTTAATGGAGTCGCATCTAACATTCTGAGTTTTAAAATGTATTTACTACAGGACACAGTTTCTACTTGAGGCTGCCACAAGGTGTGCGTTGATTCGAGTGTCAACCTGTATCTCTTCAGCCCATGTCCTCGTTTATGGTACTTTTCTCCCCATCTCAGATCCGCAATCTGCCATCACGACCGCGTACAAGCAAGTGGCCGTTTGTTGTCTCACGTGTGTTATTATATTACATGTGTGATTATTTGTGCGGCGAGTGCTTTGGCCCCGTTAGCCAGGTGCCGGAGAGCAGTCGACCTTAAATCTAAGAGCGGTCGCCGATTTCGACTCTTACTTTTATACTGGATATAAAAACCACTGCCTAATCGGAATAGATATTAAAATACGTCGCGAACGGACGAACTGGATTTAATCGGGTCTGCTGACCGATGTGGGACTATATATATAGAGTTACGGAGTCGTCCAGTATGCGTCATTTTATAACATTTGTGTAAAACTTACAAATTGACCTTATTTCAACACTACCGAAGAATAATGTCGCAGCTACAAAAATTGCTAAAATCAGCAAGGCACACCCATAACAATTAATTAGTTCAATAAACTATTAAGAAAAATATTTACTTCCATTTTCATTGATTGATCCGGTAATCACTTTGTGGTAATATCTGTCCATTTTTAATTTAAATATTCAAGTGTCCAAATACTTCTTCACAAATCTGGATTATCCCCAATTATAGGAGTTATTTTTCATTTTTATTTTTTGACATCTTATCAAAGATGTCTTTGATGAGATGTCAAAAAATAACATGAATAATAACTCCATTAATTGGAGATAATCCAGATTTGTGAACAAGTATTTGGACACACTCAAAATGTTATAAATAAATTAGCTGGTCAAATTATAAACTAAAATAATGAAAATGATATTTTCCGGTGTTTCTCATATATTATAATCTAGGATTCGGACCTCACATACTAATAAAAGAGTTTCTGCTCAATAATAAGCTGCTTTTCATCTCACCAATATATGTCTAGTGATGCAAGAGCAATGTTTCGAAATTGGATCATATATACATAGAACTTTCAAGAATTTGAGTAGTGTGGTTGTCAATAATGGGTAGAATTAGTGAATTTTACACGTGTGTAAAGCAATCACTTAAATTAGCCTATGACGGTCGTCAGCCCCGTAAATGCCCAGACTTCCATATTCCTCTTCATATTCAATGACAGGTCAAAAAATATACCAATTTAGAGCCATATAAACTATGAAAAAATGATTCGCCGAATGATTCACAAAAAAAACTAACCCAAATGGGTTATAAGCGAATACCAGCTATATAATTTGAAATGTAAAATTTACTCTCAAGTTAATGTATTTTACCGGCACTCGCAAGTTATTATCTGAATAAAAGCGCCGTGTCTAAAGTGTGATCAAGATCCGAAGGCGCCATTTCATGGTTCCATCGACAGCCAAGGAAAGCAATTCGCCAGCAATCTATTATTTGATTTGAACCGAATTTTACTTACATCGCTACTGAGAAATCGTTTGCAGTAATTGATGTAAAAGGAATATGGGAATAGTGAGAAAGGTTAAACATGTAAATTGTACGTCGTAATCATTATCATATGCACTCTGGGTGGTCCCAGGTCTATTACAGATCGCTAGACCATCTGGAAAGATCCTGTGCCACCCTCGGGACTTCCGGGATTTGGGATTTTTTGGCACTCTTAATAACATAGTGGCTGATACATGGTGCGAAGCAACGAAATATAGGGTAAAAAATAAGAAATCAATAAATGTATTAAATACAATTAAATGAAGAATTTATCGTTTTTATAAAAAAATAAGGTGGAAGTTTCAGCACTTCTGGGCTTACGACCTGCCTTTGCTGGCTTGAGTGATCACTTCGTACACTTCTGTAATGTTCATCATCCTGCCCATTATTGAATATCCATGTTGCATTTTTTTTATGCTTATGTGCACTGTTGTTGGATTCTTGTCATATCGCTCACTCCTATGAAAAAAAACTATGAAAAAACTCCTGGCAAAAGCGGCATATTTTGAACTTAATATTTACCCGCTAAAGGGCAGAAAGTGTTGTTTTTTTCATTTTGAAGAAAAGGTATTGTTTAATTTTTTTTTTTAATTTACTAAATATTTTTCAAATGGAGAAAAAACCTTCAGGTTTTACCTAAAAATACCTGTTGCACAGTAAAAAGTTTAATAAGTAGCTTGAAAATCACTTTTAATACATTTTATAATATTCTTAAACTTTAAAAACGATCTTCTGAAAAATCAAGTTTTTTGATATATGACGTTGTTGAAAGGAGTGAGAGATATGTTAGTTGTAATTTTGATAGATGCAGAATTTTTGGCTGACAGTGGAGCCATCAGTTGAGAATTTTGATGTTAATGGCTTTTTCTAATGAAATTGAGGTGAGATTCATTCAGAATTAGTTCACTTTTTTTTTTCTTAGGGGAGACAACCTAAAAAAATAAAAAATAAATTAAATAGATATTTTGGTTTAGACTGTTTGATTATTAATATTTTTATACTCAAACTTCCACATTCTTTTGTATAAAAACGATAGATGCTTCGTTCCAGTTGTTACACCTGTAATAGTGATAAACCTAAATTCTTATCTTGAATGTTTTTCGCAGATACTTTGTGGCACATTTTATAAACTTTATTAAATAAAACAACTTTGACGATTCCATTTGTAGCTCACAAGTTGTCGTCCGGAGTGGACGTGATCGTTGCGCAATGCTCAATAAAAGCAACATTTATGAGTTTTTTCTCATTTTTTAAATAATATTTTCATATTGTGAACGGAGTGCGTGAAAGTTTTTGGTATCGTAAGGGAAGGGTAATCAACTATAACCTAACTATGAGTATTTCAATGATTTAGAATTAGTACATAAACCCTGAGATGGTTCTTGTCGAAACTGGTTGGAAAAAGTGTACCAATAAAAAGAGATTAAAACTAAGTTGTTTTATTTTATAAAGTATTTATAAACCATGTTATCCATCCGTAGAGTGAATAAACCAGTGTCTGATACAATGAATAATAAAGTAAAAATCTAAAGAAAAAATGATTTTCGAATACTGTACTACTACTCCTACTACCATCACGCCGTTTTCCCGCAGGAGTCGGCAGAAATGATGGAACGCCACACTCTTCTATCCTGACACACTCCTCGCTTTCCTCGAATACTATTATCATATTTCTTTTCCTCGAATACTGTAATATTGAACACTCTCCTTATCATTCATCGTTCGCTTTCTGTAATACCACTTTTATATTTTATTATTACTGTAATATTTCTGTTTTATAATATCCACTTATAAAATAGCGCTGTGGAAGAAAAAGATCCGAATCATTCAACTTCCTTCTTCATTCTATCGCCTTTTTATCACGCTTTTGATTTTTACTTTTGCCACCGCACCGCGAGCCGTGTCCGAAGGTGCAACATCCGACACGCGATCCTCTTGCCTCTCCCTTTCTCTCGCTGTCTCCTCTCTCGGCCGACCGAGACGAAGAGATGGACGTAGGTCGCCGATTCGCCGTCACGTTACGTTAAATTCCCCCATCACGTGAATTATTATTGTGCAGTCGGTACCGCTACCTTAAATTATGAAGTATTTCATAGTGTAAATTGTTATCTTGCACCGTGCAAAATCGTGATGATTGTTTTTCGTAACAGTAACTAAGTTAAGATTATGATTTGTATTAGTGCTTATTTTCCATCAAGAACAGCGCTTTTTAGTTAGTACGCCGTGAGAAGAAACTCAAAGTTACTTTTAAATATTTTTACAAAAAGGTTAGTAATATTAGTAATATATAACCACTCATCGAGATTTTATGTCTATCGGTTTCGAGACGTACCCGTCTCTTCGTCAGGACATTTACTATAAAAACTTGTAAACAACACTACATAGAACTATTCACACACTTTTTTACCAAGCCTCACTTTTTGTACTTTTTATTCACACATTAATAACTACATAAAATGTTGATCCCATGCGATTTTTGTCGACCAGACGACCAACAAGCACTAGGAATTGCAGAACAATTATGCACTAAGCGCCGAGGTCTGACATGCACTAATATTGAGAAAATGAAAGTGTCTACATACAGTTTTCACTATTTTTTTCATGTCAGATGGGCATTAAGAAGCAATTAATATCTATACTTCAAATAAATTAATTTGCCAACCATCAGGCTGATTGTATCTTAACATTCTTCTTCTTCTTATTTAGCCTACTTGTGTCCACTGCTGGATATAGGCTTCTTCTGTATCCTTCCATTTTTACGGTCTGTTGCTGTTTGCAGCCAATTTTCACCCCCCCACAGCGGCTATATCGTTACAACATATTTTTTAACATAGAAAGGATATATTGTCAAACTACTCTGCATTGCTGGCATTTTATTAATGTTTGAATATTGTTTTAAAAATTGTTATATTTTAATTTATTAAATAGACATTTCTTCTTGCTTGTCAAATTCGTTTTCTGTTATATATGTTGAGCTGTGCCTCTCCAAACACGATACTAAGCTCTTATGCCTGGAGAAGGACTTAATTTAATTTCTCACCTATGATTATGGTAGCATTTAACCCTATCCTACATTAAGCCCTCATAGGAATTCTTAAAAATAGCTTAGTTAAAAGATCCGCTAAATTATTTAAAAAATCTGCTTATATTACAAATTATTTTTTTAATACTTGCTTTATCACTAAAAATAGTTTTGTTGTACAAATAACAGCCATAAGAGTAAAACTCGTTACTTTTCCAAACGATGTAACGAAGTACCATTGTGCCCAGAGTTTTTGGAAGATTTCCATTCGCACATATAAAATCTGTTCGTTACTCATATTTTAGTTTTGATATTTACAGACATGATATTGTTGGCATAATTTAAAAGGCTTGTTACAAAACGTATCACTAATAATGCATCGGAAATATCAAAGTTTCGTGATTGACGTGGAAATTGAGATAAATTTGTATTGTTTCGTGAGGAAATAGAAGACGAGTGCCGTGTAATCTACTTAACCCTGATGGAACCGAGAAAAAAGTACTCCAATTAATTTTTATAATGAACTTAAACCGAGTTGTGGTACCATGGGTTTTTGCGTTCTGATTAAAAATATAGCTTCCGCCTCCGTACTGTAATGGCTACCGTACTGGAGGTCCCGGGTTCGATTCCCGGGAGGGAGGGGTTCAAATAAATATCAGTGATTTTTCACTCTAATATTTGTTCAATATTAATTACCCTTTCTTCACCATACCTTTCTTCTGATACCTTTTCTTCATGTGTTAACGATCAAGATAACACTGCGTTTATATAATGCAGTGCTATATGCACCATCGGGTGCGGATAAGGGTTTAAAGAAGAAGGTTAAAATTAAATTTTATAGATTTTCGAAAACTTTGCTTATTTTTTTCGCAACATTTTCAAACACCATATGTTTCATACGGTGTTTGAAAATAACGCAAAATGCTTCGAAACACGTGTCACAATAGATTTTACGAAATAGTGTTATTTACCAAGCAAAATTAAAATTGAAAATAAGCTAATAGATACGCAGAAGAGTGGGATCAATTCGTATTTATTAGGTGAAATTTAAATTAAGAATGGATTGATATTATTACCACAAAGCGACTGCTGAATCAATTATTAAAAAATGTTTATTTTCAATCAAGACTCCGTAGGGAGTATTAAATTTAAATGTATGTCTCTTTAAAAAAAAAACAAACTAACAAATAGTGTAAAACATGTCCGCTTTGTTTATTCCGATGGTGCGGCGGTGTTTAGCCGTTTGCGGGTTAGCTTTCGGGAGTGATGGATGGAACAAAAATAATTACAGCTATAAGTGTCAGCCCATTAAAGTGCCCGTAATGATACGTTAATGGTCCCTAAATGTGTACACCATTTAGTGCTGTTTTTGCTTCCTTCTGCCAGTCTACTGTTTAGTCTCTTGCGTTTAAGGAATTCGTTGATTCCTTACATTTATAAGATTAGACTTCTTCTGTCTCTTAACCCTTTTAGTGACAGAAGTCTGTAAAATATTATTGAATAGTAAAATATATTTTTAAAAAATTGTTTGTGTCCAAATACTTGTTCACAGCTCTGGATTATCTCCAATTAGGAGTTATTAACTCTTTATACTTCGCTCACTCCTTTCAAGAACGTCATAAATCAAAAATCGTCAATTTTCAGTTCAGCATATTTTCGGAATGCCCAGAAAATGTACTATATCCCAGAAAAAAGGCATATTTTTAACTTAATATTTACCCGCTACATGGCAGAAAGTGTTATTTTTGCAATTTGAAGAAAATGTATTGTTCAATTATTTTTTGAAATAAACCTAATATTTTTCAAATGGAGAAAAAAATCTTCAGGTTTTACCTGAAAAGATCTGTTGCGTAGTAAAAAGTTTTCTAAGTGGCTAGATATTTATTTTTAAAACATTGTATTATATTTTTTAACTTTAAAAACGTTCTCCTGAAAAATCAAATTTTTTGATTTATGACGTTCTTGAAAGGAGGGAGCGACTTATTCACAAATAAATAAGAGTTAATATAAATAATTTAAAAATAATTATTTATATTAACTCTTATTTATTTGTGGATAAGTATTTTAGGTGTGTCCAAATCCTTGTTTATTCACTTAGTAATTATTTTCAATAATTCCCTAGTAGAGAAACAAAATGTTGTGAAATATAATTATTTCATTAATTGATTCTGCATCAATCCATTTTTAAATTAAATTGTATTTGTTAAAAAAAAACATAATTTTACTTTCCATCCATCTTTACATTAAATTTTACTTTGTTTTAAAAAAAAACATTATGATACCTTCCCAACTGCAAGAATAATTTCCTACTTTATTTTTAAAAAAATATACATTTTAATGTAAATTTTAATGTAGTTCAATGTATTTGTAAATGTATTTCAATTTATTTCAATACATACATTTCAATGTGGGTGAAAATTTTGGATAAAAATGGCCGCTACCAAGTAACATAACCCATTGCATGTAAACATATTGAGCTTACTGTTTTTTAAGCAAAATATGTCCTCTTTACATATATCAGTGTATTCACTGGGTCGTAGCACCGTGTGAAAACTTTTATTTTTACAATTTATGTTTTTTACCCGCGTATGCAATATACATCATATGTAGTGGAATGAAATTTGTAAATAAAACTGTATTTTATACGTTTGTCTACAACTACAGTCTGTTCACACTTATTTTACCTTTAGTTTTTTTTTATTATTATTATTTATTTGGCACAATTAATTATTTAAAAATATGTTCACAGTTATTTTACCTCTAGTTCTTCTAATTTTTTAAAATTATTTATACTGCCAAATAAAGGATTTAAAAAAAACTAGAGGTTAAATAACTGTGAACATACTACATATTTTATTACCTAATATTTTACATATTTTTATTACCAAAGCGCCCTTAAGAGGGGCCCTGTAATGGTGGCCGAAACGTCGGAAAAAAAGATTGACATGTGCCATAATAGTACAGATTTTTTTTGCAGTTCTTCAGTTATTCTAACATTATTTTTTAGATTTTTTTTTTAAATCACTATTTTAAAGGTGATCATCAAACAAATATATGATAGCACACCGATTTCATTTATTACATTCATAATCTAAAATTGTAAAAAAATATTAATTATTCAAAATTGTGGCAAAAAATACCCGATTTGAAATAAATGAAACTTTACAGTATTCCGATTTCTGACCTGACGTCCCCACTTTTTAGTATTTGAAATACTTGATCATGCTTATTTTTCTTCGGTCTTTCTCTACTTCTGTTTTCAACAACATTTCCTTCATATATTTGTTTTAATGTTCTTTCTCCACTTATTCGATTCACATGCCCAAACCGTCTCATTACACTTCTTCCTTAATTTTATTGATAATGCTTATCTCCGCCTTGCGTTCTTTCCTTATTTAATATGTACAGTGTATACACATTTGTATGAGTGGTTGCTTTTCGACTACATTCAGTCTACTGTCATCCATGTTTTGCCAACTCCATGCTTCACTTCCATACATTATCGTTGGAACCATGACACCATTGTGCACTGCAAATTTAGCTTTCGCTGATTTTATGGTGGTTTTATTTGCTATATTTGTGTAACTGATTTCGGTTCCATTCACTCTGTTCCCAGCATCTCCTTGCAATATGTTATATAATATCGCCAATTGATTATTTAATAATAATACACTAATTTTTTTGTATTTTTAGATTAAATCGTTATTTTAGAAAATAACGATTTAAATCATTATTAGAGGTCATTTTCCTATCGACGTACGGAGGCGCTTTCGAAGGCCGTTGGAGGCCAAGTCCAGTTTTTATGCAAGTCTTATTCAGCACAAATCGAACTACATTTCAGCTATTTGTTATGCCGGCATAACAGCCCACGTGGTCATAACTTCCGCATCGAGAGTTTTGCATTTTCGTTCCACATTATTAGCGAGTATTGATACTCTTGTTTTAAAATGTTTATTTCATAAATATCATAAAATAAACTAATAAATCTAAGCCAAATGTCCCAAAACGGCATTTGAAGTGTCTTACCTAAACCTCACTGTCAGATTAAAATAAAAAAGACTTTTCATCAAAGTGAAGATTATTTTTTGACATCTGGGCATTTACGGGGCTGTCGTCAGCCAGACTTCCATATTCTTCTTCATCTTTGATGAGATGTCAAAAATAATATGAAAAATAACCACTATAATTGGAGATAATCCAGATTTGTGAACAAGAATTTGGACACACTCAAAATGTTGTAAAGTGAAGATTGCTCCTAATTTTATAAAAATGGGTACGTAGCATGCGTTAAATCGCAACTTAATTTTCTCTAAATCCAGGTAACATTTTAATTCATTGATTTTTTCTTAAAACACCGTTTATGCATTGATAAAATAAGTTTTTCTTTTAAATAATTATATGGTTTTTAAAAGAAAGGAGTTATTGAAATGAAAGGGGCTAAAAAAATGTGTATATATATTCTAAATGTGGGGACTGACCAGAGCATTTCGTCGTAACGTAACATTCGCGGCGAGCATCCGACATCGGATGGAGTACTCGGAACGAACTCAGCTCGCTGTACTGACTATACGAATGCTCGCATCGTAACGTGTTACGTATCGACAAAATGACTCCCACCTTAAAAAAAAACAAAAAATATCCAATATACATTGACATGTGACATCTCCGGTGGTCGCCGGGCGAATGAAGCGACTTACCGAATACTGAGCCTTAATTTTAAGTATGGACTTAATATATAAAACTGTCGTTGTTTCTGATTAAAAATTCCTTACAATAATTGATGATCCAATAACTAATGAAAACTTGTTATATTGCTCGCACAAGATCCATATCTGATAGCTCGCCTGACCAAATCGATTAACGCGAGTGCGGAAAACAAATTGATTTGTCTATTCCGCATAAACAGCATAACATTACAAAGTACTCTCTACTTACTCCCACCACCCACCATGAGGTCTCGTAGCCTGTGGGCGAGGAAATCTGCCTGCTTCGATATAATCGACGTAACTATCGACTAACATTTTGTAGATTGGTTTCCAGGAATTACATTCTTAATGAGAAACATAATAAGATAAAATGACGAAGAAAAAAGATATTTTATGGACACGTTTTCTCGTGGTGTTTTACTCCCACACTGCAGGTGCATAGAAAATTTTAATTGATTACTTTAAATACTTCGAAATGAAGGATTTATTCGTATGAATAAAATTATCTAAGTGATTAAATTGTGTTAATGGTCCAGTCGGAATTTGAATAAAAATTTGACAAAATTTTGACCAAGCAATTCCAAAAAAAATTCTAAAACTTGGGTATCAAATATTTTAATTACCCACCTACGGATATTAAAAAAGTAGAAAATATTAAAATACTTTCCTATTATACATGAAAACAAGAAAAAATTATACAAAGAAAAAAACACTATTAATCCTTAGTTGAGTACAATATAAGTTTAAATATTTAGTACAAGTCCCTCTCCAAGCACAAGAGTTAGTCTCTGTTTTGGAGAGGTACAGTGTAGTTAGTACAAGATATGTGTAGCTAATGAATTAAATTATGATATTTTTTGTTACTCTCTTCAAAAACTCTTAAACAAAAAACAACAAAATAATATGCGTAATTAATATGTAATGTGCTTTTTCCAAAGGTTTAGCAATATTGAATCCAAGGAATTTAACGTACCAAATTGTAGCATTGAAAACATATATATCGTTAAAATATGTACAATCTCGAAGGTTGTACTGCATCATTTTAAAAACGTAAACGAATTGATTATTGCCGTTTTTCTCTAGAATTTAGTTGATAGGTGTAATAATTGAAAAGTTATATTTGTAATATTCATCGATTTTTCAGGAATTTCAGCAATGAGTCGATATACCCCTTTGATAAATATCTTAATTTAATCAACTACTGTTATCAACTCGTAAATTTTTCATCTCAAAAGGTTCTTTGCGCATTGTTAAAATAAGTGTTGTTAGAGCAACCTTCATTAAAAATGTTATTAAAAATAAATTACACGCAGGCGCTAGGCAACTCTCGTAATTCCGAGATGCACTCTTGAGGCGTCTGAAAATTGTTTACTTCGTGTCGCAACTCGCAACCGTCCACAGAACTATGCGATGTGATGAATCTCTAGTCATTATCATTAGAATTTTGTCGAGTCATATCGGTTAATGAACCTTTCTCCGCGCCCGGCTATTCATTACTTGGAGGGTGTATTCCACGCGCAGGAGTCGAGTGACGGTCTCTCCTTGTCTAGCGTCAGTCTCCTCTCTCCAACCGTGCAAACATTCACTTGTTTGTTTATCTCGTTACATAATGTATGACAGTAAAATATGTTGTGTATCAATCCCGTGGCACTTATAGAGAATTTATTTATTTAAAAAAAATAAACACTTGTAATACCATAAACCACTTAATGAGTTTTATTTTTATTATACACGACTAGTTTCAAAAACTTATAGATGTTTTCATCTACAAGTGAAAATTAAAACTTTTATTTCATTACGGACGACTACCCACGATCAGTTTTTGTAATTACCTGTTGATGAGAACAACTGTGGTTTTCAAAACTATTCGTGTGTAATGAAATAAAACTCAATAAGTTATATTATACAAGTGTTTAATTTTTAAAATAATCAACATGTCATTCCACAACGTTAATGCCGAATAAATAAATAACATATTTAAATCTCAGCTTTTGATTCTTTAAATAATCATTTAACTAGCTGTACCCGGCCACGCGTTGCTGTGACTAGGTCCGGTTGAATGGAAATAAAATAAAGAAAAACATTTCGGGTTCTTATAAATTCTTAAATCTGAAAAAAACTGAGAAACCTGAAAAAACACATCTTGCGAAGGTTTTTTTAATTTTTGAAATAATAGTATTCCATCGATATTTCGAAAAAAATCGTGTCGACTCTGGTTTAAAGTTGCAGATATTATTGATGTTCGAATGGTGATACTGTATAAGGAAAAATGCAAGGCCGAGATAAGCATTAGCTATAAAATTATGAAAAAAAGTATGTTGAGATGGTTTGAGCATGTGAATCAGAGAATTGTGGACTGATCTGTCTAATTTATGATGACCAAATGAGCATCACCGCATTCCTGTAATCTATGGTCACTCTCGTTTTTGGCATTTTAAATATTTGTCAGACTGAAATAAATAAATGTTAATAAATGACCACCAAAGAGATGGGTCGATAGCTGGGAATCGACATCGCAGGAGGCTAATCCCTCTTAAAAATAGGCCACAAGGCCTACAACAAGATGAAGAAGAAGTAGAAGAATATTATTAATATTTAAAGCATTTACTTTGTGGTTAGTCATTTTTACTTATTTATTTTTACAAAAATGTTAATAATATTAGTATATAACCACTCACCGAGATTTTCATGTCTTCCCGTTTTCGAGACGTACCCGTCTCTTCGTCAGGACAATCACTAACACAGCATGCACAAAATACTACATACTAATATTATTAACATTTTTGTAAAAAAAATAAATAAGAAGAATAATAAATACAAAGTAAATCCCTTTCTAACATCATCCTCCTCTCTCCACATTTACTTGTTCTTTTGTTACTCGTACTGATTGTTGGTCATGTTACGCAACAGTATCATGTTATCACCGCAGTGTTCTGTATCGCCCACCAGTCGGTCATACTCCATAGATTATGTTAAGAGAGATGCCTTATCATTATCTCTATTTGCACCATCATCGTTTACGAAACGCTCGGATGGTCCGTACCAGTTTTGCTGACGTTTCCATTAAAACCACGATGCGGTCCAAAATCTCTCTGTCTCGTTTGGATGTATGATGTAACATCAGATGATTGATGTACATTTTCCGTATTTCCACTTTGATTATACAATATTATGGATTGTATACTGCATCGATATTAAATAATATTCAGATACATCATGACTTTTATCTTCTTTTTTTCCATTGCATTTTAAATACTGTATATCAGCGGACGTGGTCAATTACCCCAGATGGGGTAAAAATGAATTTTTTGGGGTAACAAGGAAATTTTTCTGGTTTGGTATTTTATAAACGTGTCATTATTTTTACAAATTTAAACAATTCAGAAATTTATTATTAGATTAAAACCAATATTTTTAGCTTTTCCACTTTTTTATTTGACCAGCGACCGGGTTTCGTCGTTACCGACATCATCAGACATCACCAGTCTGATGATGTCGGTAACGACGAAACCCGGTCGCTGGTCAAATAAAAAAGTGGAAAAGCTAAAAATATTGGTTTTAATCTAATAATAAATTAAAAATGCAATTTCATCACGAAGTGTCAGTGGATAATATAAATCTATTAAAAAATTCAGAAATTGATTAAACGCTGAAGACTATTCAAATTGCTCTTACATAAAAAAGTCCCAATTTTTAAGTAATTGTATCAAACATAAAGCAACATCATTTCTCCAAAAACTGAAGAGGAAACCTAAAAAACCTGAATTTTCGTTTGATCGAATTTGCGAATTTTATTTTATTTGTCTATAACATACTTTATTATATTTACTTAAGTTTTATTTTAAATATACATTGATTGTTTTCTTTTCGAAGTGGGGGGAGGGGGTATTATCGTCTTACGCAAAAATATTTTGGGGTAATGGTTTAAAAAGTTCCACGACCCCTGCTGTATTATACTCGTATTATATGAAAAATGTAAAACTCCTTGTTCACAAATTCTGGGTTAGTCTCCATTGAGGAGATAGCTATTTATATTGATATCTTAACACAGATGATGAAGAATATGGAAGTCATATACCAAGGTGGTTTAAGTGATCACTTTATACACGTGTGAAATTCACCATTCTACCCAAGATTGACAACCGCACTTCTCGATTTTCGGATGTTGGATTTATACTTCATTGACACCATCTTGTTCGTGCTACTTCGGCATTTTACATTACACATTTTATGATTTTACGAAGCAGCGTTGAAGTAGTATATTACGAAAATGATTTTCTGACTTACCATGCGGTATAACCACAGTGAGCCAAACATTTTTGGGATGTGGGTACATTTTTAGGACGCGTGTCTAAGGTTCACCATCCCCGTATAGTACGTTGTCACTCGTAATATAAAGTGAAGTAGGATTGTGTAGTGTAAACACAAACATTACGCGCGTAAAACATGACGTGCAAGATAATGCAACACAGACAGGTAAACACGGACTTGAATTAGTGCACGTGTTTACATACACGTGTTTGTGTATCCACTGATAAAAAGGATTCCAGTGTTCGTCGAAAAGGAAACGCGAGTGTTTTTGCCTAGAATTTCACTCATGAATTACATTAAATTATAGTAACTTTAAACATAAAGAGTAAATCCACTGACGAGTAGGCATAGGCTATGAAACTTAAAAAGTTGAAGCCTGAGTAGGGTCATGATAAGCGGTGTTGCATAAGCCGTAGTTAGATTTCAGAGTCACTTCGACGTTAGGTAATTTAAAAAAATCGAAAAGGAAGCTTTTCTATCCTTACGCGGCCTTCAAAACAACACTACAACATTTTAAGTGTGTCCGAAAACTAGTTCACATATCTGGATCATTCAAGTTTGATCAATATATCTGAAAGTTTCAAGAATTCGAGTAGTGCGGTTATCAATTGTGCGTAGAATTGGCGAATGTTTCGCGTGTGTAAAGTGATCACTTAAACCAGCCTATGACGGCCTAGATTTCCATATTTTTCTTCATCTATGTTGAGATGTCAAAAGATAATGTAGAAATTAACACTAGCTAAAATTTCAGAACTTTATGATCGATATAGAAATTTTAAAATATTACACAGTTTATAAAGCGATCACTTTAGCAAGCCTATGCAATAAAAATATTTCGAATTGAAAAAAATAAATTCATAATTTAAATGTAAAGTAGTGTGGTGATCAGCTCGCTCGGCTACCGTACTGGAGGCCATGGATTCGATTCCCAGGGAGGGGTCAAATGAATTTAAGTGATTTTTTCACTCTAATATTTATTTAATATTACCCTGGATTAGTGCCTGAGGCGGAGGACTGATCACCTTTCCTTCATGTGTTAACGATCCAGACAACACTTCTTTTATATGATGCAGTGCCCTATGCACCATAGGGGGCGTATGAAGGTTTAAAAATGCGTTTAGCTTCATCGTTTTTCAGAGTATGACCGCAATCCTAAAATAATGTTCAGAAAGAAGGGTGGATTTTTGGGTGGGAGTTCTTGGTTGTTAGTAAGCTACCACCATCGCTTACTCGGTCATGAAGAGTCGCAAACAACGTACAACGCGTCGCTGACTAAGCGCTTTTCTAGAATTAGATTCAGAAAAAAGGGTGGATACTTGGGTGGGGATATCTTGGTTGTTAGTTAGCATCCATCGTTTTCTTGGTCGTGAAAAGTCCCTTACAACGCATCGCTGATTGAGCGCATTCCTAGAATTAGGTTCAGAAAGAAGGGTGGATTTTGGGGTGGGAAGATCTTGGTCGTTAGTCAGCTACCACCATCGCTTACTCGGTCGTGAAGAGTCCCGACAACGCGTCGCTGATTGAGCGCTTTCATTCCGTCCCATTTCCTCCACGGATTGGATCAATCGGCGCGCCGAATGCGCCGTGACGGGAGCCCGATTATCTCCGATTAACCGGCATCTATTCAATCAAATGAGCTGTCAATTGATTCAGCGCAGCGCTCGACCAGATCTCCAGCCTAGATGTCTGGTCTAGACAACGGAGATGGATTAATTGACGATTTAGATGACGGTAGTTGAGAAAACTTGATTAAGTTGATCGGTCTATTTACTATGCCCTTTTTTTTTAGTCTTGTTTTGCTTAGAAAGGTAAACAAGAGAAATTCGTTAATAATAATTCCGATGATATCTTGGTATCTATGCGAATACATATACTTAAAAAAAAACACATTTATTTATATAAAGGTGATTTTTTTAATAGAATTTTGGTTTCTAAACTGGCAACATTGTTTCTGCAGACTGTCAATTTGACAGTTGACAGTTGATTTGTAGTCAGTATGTTTTACCATTTCAGTTCAGACAGTTGACAGTTGATTTGTAGGCAGTGCAAAAGCGCCCTAAGAGCCTGTTATTTTCCAAATAAAAGCGACTACGACAGTTCAGCGTGATCGAGTTCACGCGCACCGTGATCGCGCACCGATCCGGAGAAAGACGGACAAGTGTACAAGCCAATCATCCGTTTTTTCATGCTAACCGGACTGCCGGACAGTAAAATTCCGCGTAGCGCTCTTAGGGCGTTTGTGCACGACACGGAATAACACGGAATTTTACCGTCTGGCACGTCAGTTGCCATATAAAACGGATGCTTGGCTTGGATTGCCTTTGTCCATCTTTCTTCGGATCGGTGCGTGAACACGTTGCGCATAATAGTCGCTTTCATTTTTCAAAACCGGGCTGCCGGACGGTAAAATTCCGTGTAGTGTACAAGCGATCTTAGGATTTTTATTTATGTTGACGTTATAGATTTATTTAGTAACATGACCTATTATCGTATCCGATTCGCGAAATGAATGATATCTGCGAGTATCACGTGATTAAATCGTAGCTTACTCGGTTTTTATGAGTACAGAATCCGCCGTATCGCGTACGCGGCTTGCGCAATACATATTATTCTTGTCATGGGATAAACTTCCACAGGTATACGAATGTTCTCATTGTTGATTGATTGAGCTCGTGTTAATTTCGCTCGGGGCACAGCGCTAAAACGTATTGCGGTGAAGAAAACTATTGGACAATAGTTATTTATTATTGTTATACGTAATAGATTTTTAGTGTATTTCAATTTTGTACACGTTTCTTCACTCCGTTGGAATCTTTAATCCGTAATATTTAATATTTGTTGAATGCTATATGAAAGTGAAGCGTGGAGTTGACAAAATAAGGATGAGATTAGGCTGAATGCGATCTCTCAGACAAATGCGCGGCAAAACGATGTATGATAGATGCTCGAATGGGAAAGTATGCAAGGCTGAGATGAGCATTATTGATAAAATTAAAAAAACCTTGTGTTGAGATGGTTTGGACACGTGGAACGAATAAACGAGGAAAGAACGGTAAAAAAAAATGAGGTGAATTTAGTGAGTTAAAGCATTTCTAATACTGGAGTGTAGTCAGGTCAGGAATCGGAATAATCGGCGGGTATGTACAAAGAGATGCATAAATGTATAAGAGACAAATGATGTTTGTTTGGCGTTCTATTTTCTATCCCCACCCCTGCGGGGAAGCGGCGTGATAGCTAGTTAGTTTCTTAAATATTACTTATTAAAATTATGGGAAGTGTTTTTATTTTTATATACTTATGTATTTTTTATATTCATATATTTTTCACACCTCTAATTCATATCATTCATAATCACTCACTAGCCTTACCTAATAAAACCTCGATCAACGTATTAAAAACTTTACAAAAACCATTTTTTATTTCTTTGTTCATCCTCCAACTTCAAAATCCATTATTATGGGATTGACTTTTTTTTTTCACTCTAATATTTATTATGTAGTATCTATCATCCTGAGCTCGATACGCAGGACTACCAATTTTCCTTAATTCACAATCAAGATAACACTCCGTCTCGGCGATGCAATGCCCTATGCTCCTCTGGGTGCAGTTGAGGGTTACAAGAAGATGAAATATATAATGACAAGTTTTCTTTATACCTCCATTTATAAAGCAATTATTGATAAATGCCCTTTGAAAAAAAGTTGCCTTGGTTGCCCTTTACAATTCAGTTATTTCATCACATGCCATTTATTCACTATCAATAAGTATGTATTTTTTAACAATGTCTTCATTGTATCATATTAAAATTAAGTTTTTTTCGTGAAATTGTGTTTTATCACGATATTTTTAAATACCATTCATTCGTTTATACAGAAAATACGGGGCATTGTGCAAGTCGCTAATTGAGGATTCACGTTTTAGGCAACTAATTGGAATCTATGTAATTAAGTACATTTTTCTCCGGTTTAGTATATAAACTGAATGAAACACTGGCGAAATAGAGGAATAATATGGTGATCATGACATGCATTCGTGATGAGAATTCACGGTTCTCTAATCGCACCACTTGAATTTATATGTTCTTACATCTAATTTGTCCTCAACGACCCTTGTTTTTTCTTCTGTATCACATTGGAATGAATTTTTCCATACTTCTTCACGTCATACGATCCTGTTCCCTCTGGAATCATAAATATATGATTTCGAATTTCCAGGTTTCCACTGTATTCCATTATGCTATATGATCGAACAATTCAAGGATTCAGTCGGATTCTGCAAACGTTCTAAGATTTTTAGAGCTTAGTTCTTCAATTATAATCCCAGTTTTACTTCTTCTTCTTCTTCTTCGTTTTATAGATCCTGGAGATCCTGGGGATGTGCCTTCTTATGTTGCTCTTGGCATATCGATTGCCAGCTATCTCTCCATCTTTTCGAAGGTATTCCAGTATCGCCTTCGTTGTCGTCCCCCCACCTAACGATATCTTCCGTCTTACATATGCTCCGGATATCGGTGTTTCTTACGCGGTCTCGCAACGCGTTTCCGGTGATAGGTCGCAGAGTTCCCATCTCAGAGGTTCGAAGTCGAGATTTTGTTCTAGAAGTATCAGCCCTTGCCTCAATCCCGTAACTGGCTATTGATCGAGCACATGTTTTGTATATCTTCATTTTACTATCAATTCTCACGTGTTTCATCCTCCACGCTGAATTTCTGAGGCTTCCGGATACGTTTTACGTATCCTAGTTTTACGATATGCACGTATTACTTTCATAGGTTAAATGCCTCACTAAATTATAGTAACGAATACAGATAGATCACGCAACGTGTACTGCGCAACTCGTCATTGCTAAACTCGTAAAACCAACTTGAAATCTTCTCAATTTGCAGTACAATCAAAATATTATGTGTTGCATGTTTTATCGTTTGGCCTTTACTCACTCTAGTATGAGCATATCATGCGATTTAGTATCCATATAATTACTGTTGGTATTGCAAGAATAAGCTAAGTATCAAGGCTACGAGTAACGTTATCTTAATTATGTTATAACTATTATTTTTTCATTAATTTTGAAACGTTAGTATACAGATATGCGAGTGGTGATTAGTAATTTCTTCGTCTAAATCTGGTGTAGAAACCGAGTTGGGAAAAAATAATCCGAAATAACGTTTATATATTTTTTATTATACTTTTTTTCTATTTTTTTGTTAAATTAAATTACATTTTTTAATACAATTGAATACAATTTCTATACATTTATACATATGGCGACTTAAAATTTTAGTTTTTCTGTGCCTCTCCAAAAAAGAGACGGCGCTCTTGTGCTTGTTTACATCTTAGATTATTTTTTAAGAATAACCCGCTAAGCCTCTACTTTGAAAGGTTTGTCTGCAGGTAGGACAGTAAGGATAGTGAAGGTAAATGTGAAAAATATGTCATAAACACCCAGATCAATGTGAAATGAATATTTCTTGACCATATTTTGCAATAGGCTGGAATCGAATCTGCGACGCCAGTTTCGCAGTCGAGCGTCTACCTAACTAAGATACGGCACCTGTCCAATTGATGCGCCATTGATCAACTTAATGCAAGGTTCGCAGCAAGTTACTAAGGCAGCTATGGGATACCCAATAATTAGCCCCGTTAACATGTAAATGAACTAAAAGGCTATCAGTCGTGAGGATGGATTTGTTTTCTCGTCTTAGAAACAACTTGCTGAAAAGGGAATAATTGCCTTGCTCTCTGTTAACGGCAGAATCGTTATCCACGATGCGTTTTTCAATGAGCTAGATATTTTAAATCAGCAGACAGCACAAACGATTGGTTTAGTTGTTCGAGAGTTTAGAGATCACGATCGAGTAGGGCCAGAAACTAGTCTACTATACTTTCATTCACGAACTGAATTCAAAATAGAGAAATAAATCAATTATTTCTTCCGTTTTTTTTAAATAATTATTCCGTGTGTTGAATGATGGATTTGTGCCATTATTTCAAATATCAATTTTCCAAATGAGATATTTTCTCCGTTGGTTTTAAGTTTCGACGATTATTTCTACGGGTCTATTGGTTAATGTTGTAGCGAAGGTTAACAGAAATGTGTCTTAACTCGTCCATTTATTTTGCTTCGTCGTTTAACGATGTTAGTCAGTTTAACGCGATTGCTTTGAAATTAATATGCAATTAAGGATACAAAGAATGGGATTTAATTCATAGTTTATAATTATTTAACAATTAAGAGAAATACCATATTTAAAAAATATAACACTTGTATTAGACCACTAATTTAGTCTAACACAAGTGTTTAATTTTTGATAATCGACATGTCCTTCCACAAAATTATTGCCAAATCAATAAATAAGAAATCATCTTACTCATTCCAGTGATTAAACTTGTTAATTAATGTTACATTAAAGTGGGAGAAGTGAATCGAAATGGTGGACTTAAGTGAATGCTAACAATTTGTTATTTCGAAGTGTTTTTTGCTTCGAAATGCCGCAATACGATGACAGTTTCATCGCGGATGACAGCACTAACCAGCGACGTAACAAACGCAGCTACAGGGTGTACAAGAAGGGATGCTGCTCTTCGAACAATTCCTCAAAAGTCTCCAATCTCGGAGGACAGGGCACCTATGCACTCAAAAACAACATCAACAACTTGAAAAACAACAGGGAATTCGGTTCCAATTATACGCTAAAGGAAAACGTCAACGGAGGTGTCATATACCCCAAATCTATGAACAAAAGCTTTCCATCGCTCTTAGAAAGAGATGCTTTGTTCTTCAGTAACGACAAATACATATTTTCTCCAGATTCCAGAGATATATATTCGAAGAACAACAATTATTTCTCGTTCGGAAATGGGAAAAGTCTGGAGAACCTCGCTAGTCGTAACCATTTCGTATCCATTAAAAACAATCATTGCTTAGCTAACGGGAAGAGTCTCCAAAATTTAAACGATCACATGGTGAAGAACAATGTCGGTAAATACCAAGCCAAGACGTCTTCCGGTTATCTCGCGAGAGCCAGGTCGAGGGATCTGTCCGGCGGCTCCTCGTACGCAGTCAACGGCGCGGCCAGGGCCGATAAGGAAGGAGGGAAGCTGTGCGAAGTGACGAAGAACAAGGAGAAGGTGGCGCTGAGGCTCGCCGCGAAGATCCTGGAGTCGGGCGTCTACAGGCAACTCGGGAAGGGCCGATACGATGACAGTACCGACAGCGGCTTCGCTGACGATTCCCTGGGTATGCTTCAAACATCACTATTATTTTTTTAAATATATTTATTTAGCATAATTACAAAAATTATCGACGATTATCACAAATATAATCAATTATTTCACTCACTAATTTAATTCCAGAGAAAAAAGCAATTATTAATTATTTACGCATTAGAATTATGCAGTACATACAACCTTAAAGATTTTACATATTTTAACGATACACATGTTTTCAATGCCACTATTTCGTACATCAAATTCATAAGGTGAATTCCTCGGATTCGATATTGCTGGACCTCTCGAATAAATATATTATATAATTTATATTTGAAGCACTAACTTTGTGATTTTCCATTTTATAATTAAAATGTAACTTCGTTTTAAAATCACTATAAAATATTATACTATAGTGATTTTAAAACAGAGTTACATTTTAATTATAAAATATATTATTATAAATTTTGTATTTATTGTTTTATATTTTTTAAATTGCGTCATATATTCTTCTGTGTGTGTCATATTATCAGGTCCCCCTGACGTCGACTATCACTTGTGAGTAATTTTCCTTGTCATGGGCAGCTCTTAACAGCGCCTTGACAGTACTATTTGTTTAATATATTCCAAAAAATAGGACAATTTTATTCATTTACTAGACTTTTCTTCTTATAACGCACATATTTTGTACTAGTTACGCTTTGCCTCTCCAAAAAAAGAGACTGAGCTCTTGTGCTTCGAGAAGGACTTACATTCGATGTTAACACGTATAATAGGCATTTAAATATTTTTAAGAATTAATACAATTTCTATATAAGTAAGTGATTTTTTTCACTGTCATATTTATTCAATATTACCCTGGACTGGTACCCGAAGCGGAGGGCTGATCACCTTTCCTTCATGTGTAAACGATCAAGATAACACTGCGTTTATATGACGCAGTGCCCTATGCACCATTGGGGTGCGGATAAGGGTTTTTAAATTAAATTAAAAATACTATCTTCAATTTTTTTTATATATCATATCTGTAGAGAGGTTATTGAAATATTTGGTTCCCAAGAATTTAAAGCTTTATTGGAATTGTTTAATGTTACATTTTTTTATTATTTTAAAATCATTCTGGAATCTTTTTACATTTAAATATTTATCACCCTTAGTTGTTGAAGAATTGCTGATTCTTTGAAAATAGTTTCTTCATTAATATTTTCTATTGTGGAAATAATATTTTTTTGTGATTTTAACGATCGCATTCCAAACTGTTTACTGGTCAATAGCTGCTGTCTCTCATTATAGAATTTCTTTATTTACAGATATCGCCTATTCAACCGTTTAAGTTGACATTGTTTTATTTCTTTCTCTCTCTCTTTTTTGTCTTTTCAAAAAACCATGCTCATAACTTTCTTTTGAAAGTCGCATCGCACCTTAGCTCTTAAGAACGAGCATTCCTTAGTTATTTTAACGATTCAATTGGAACTTTCACCGACTAATCGTTAATGATTTACGCGAACAATATTGCAACGGTAAGCGATAAGTACGCTTTGTTTTACTGATGCTTTACATTCAAGAATACACACTCCAGTAATCGACAGCCTCTTAAGTAATAATCATTAATCGTTCATATTAATCTGCAGTTAATTAAATTGTATAATCGTTGTTTGATTGATTCGAGAACAAAGCGTAAAGCGACCACGGTTGTTTGCATCATATTGTGAAAGTATGACTGCAATGTGCTTTATTGTTTATTCTACCTGCTCGCATTGTGTTTTTGCCAAATACTGAAACCATTTTTCCGCTGTGTTTTAGCGATGGGATGAATCGAATTTTCGGCATATTATTAAATTTATTTTTTAATTTAAAAGCATCGTTAACTTTATGGTAAGGTAATATTACAAATTATTAAAGTAGTATTCAGGCGATTCAGTTGGCTTGGCCATGTACTCCGCATGCCTCCTGAGAGCCTTAATCAAGCTTGCCTCTTTTACAAGGAATCTGGTTCGCGCCGCCCAGGACGACCACTGCTGACTAATTCGTCGGCAGTTCTCGTCAGAACTTCGGGACGCGGATCTGACTTGGGAGGATGCAAGGGAGCTGGCAGCCGACAGAAAAGCCTGGAGACAGTTTGTGGACTCCATATGCTCCACCTAGGGAGCGGATATGGTTTAATAAAGTAGTTTAACATAAAGTGAACGATGAATGATAATGATAGTGTTATTATTCATTGTTTTATTAATCGAAACGTCACTGGGGTAAATATCGTACATTTTTGACATCTCAACATAGATAAGGATAAATATGGATGTCTCGTTATTTACAGGCTTGTAAATATCCAGACTTCCATATTATTCTTCATCTATGTTGAGATGCCAAAAATGTAAAATTAACTCCTACGTGGATAAGCCCATATTTGTGAACAAGTATTTGGAAAAAGTTTTGATTTTTTTTTTATAAATATCGTTTTGCTTGGGTAAATTTACTGTAAATAATTACACGCATATCTGGAAAAAAAATCTACACTTTAGTGCGATCCTTGTAGTCTAATGTGCTAAGGCAAATAGCCGCAAGTTAAAAACAGTAGTTTTGATATAAACGAGTTTAAAAATTATGCTTTTTGCCAAAACATGTATCAAAAACAATTTTGCGGCTGTTTGGATAATGAATCGTAAAGGAAATGAAATAGATAGAGCAAAATCTGTGATTGTATATGATAGAAGCCAGTTATAAAAATGCTTTGAGCCGTGTTAAGCCAAACAGCTGCAACTTGAGTTACGGCTAGTTGCCTTTACACATTAGTAGTGTCCTGTAGTAACATAACCAATACATAATGATCTTTAACTGCTGGCGTTAATGATTTCTCAAGTGAACATACATTCCAATTAATAATCGATCAATCGTTATTAACTGAATTGTTTCCACGATTAATTATTCACTCGTTTAATCCCATCAGTAATCGACAGCACGTTGGCTCGTCGGCCGGCGGATAGCGGATACCTGTTGTGTGTCGTTCGGTCTATTGCCTGCCCACCTTGAACACGATATCCGGCGCTCTGCGCTCACTTTACGACATGTTATCACTGCACTATCGCTACAACTTGTCTCGATAATAACGCGCCGTACAACGCACAGATGGCGCTGCCTGCTTCGTTTCGCTTAATTTTCCTACTTGGAAAGCCTTTACTTAGCTAAAACTTTAAAGTTTTCTCTCATCTTTTGTGTCATCTAAAATCAACGTCAAAATTTCTTTTTTTGGGGATCATTAATCAACATAAAGTATGATTTGGTATGATGGTTAATACAGTAAAAATATGTAGTAAAAAATAACCCTACCGACGAGGCACATCGTTTGGCTTGGTGGGTCTTTGATTTCAAGAAACAGTGGTATTTACCAAGTGAAATTACAAATAATATTTTTTTTTATTTATTCGGGAATTGTACAGCTTACATATAAAAAAATTATATAAAACAATAGTTATATTAACAATAATAAACATTACATTGCATTGACAAAAAATAGTTACGTTAAAAAAAAAGCCAATTAAACAATTCCACATTTATGTTATAAAACTATTAAAAAACATTCAGAGATTAAACAAAAAACAAACAAAAAAACAAAAAAGGGTATTATATAAAATAATAGATTTAGCAGGAAGGAGAAGGAAAGGAGAGGAATTAATAAAGGGTGGTTAAAGGATTTTTTTTCTAGGTAAGAAGTTTAAAAATATATTTATAAATGTACATACATACATATACATACGCATACATACACACATATATATACATATACATACATATACACATTCATTATATATACAGAAAAAAAAAATTGTCATGCACCGTTCACCCCCCACCCATAACATAACTAGATAATATTAATTGATTACATAATCCCTTCATTTTGTTTTATTATCAGAATATTTCATTCTTAATTTTTTGTTACAATCAATATATATTTTTTCTAATTATTTATTGGTTCGGCATTAACCTTGTGGAATAATAATCAATTTTGATAAATTATGTAGCGCCATTTTCGTAAAATACTACCACGATGGTGCTCGGCTGTCCAAACTCAAAACACAGTAAGGGACATTTTTTTGTAGTACGTTTTTTTTGCATTGGACTAAGTAGATTCTACTTAATCCAAAAATGCAAAAAAAACGTACTACAAAAAATGTCCCTTACTGTGTTTTAAGTTTGGACAGCCGTGCTGTTGATTATTGAAAAAAAATGAGCACTTGTGTAACACAACTTAGTTCTTTCCATCGACAGATGATTAGTAAAACAGTTTTACTTAAAACAACTGTAGTTTTCGAAACTAGTCGTATGTAATGAAATAATACTTAATTAGTGGTATTATATAAGTGTTAATATTTATTTTTTTCTTAACACGTTCGTAATGATTAAGTGTTTTCTAGTTCCTGATATTTCGATTATTAAGGTTTCTCATTATTTTTTGACATCTCATCAAAGATGAAGAATAATATGGAAGTCTGGACATTTACGGGGCTAACGACCGTCATAGGCTGGTTTAAGTGATCACTTTACACACGTGTAACATTCACCAATTCTACCCATGATTGACAACCACACTACTCAAATTCTTAGAAGCTCTATATATATGATACAATTTTAAAACATTATTCTTGAATCACTAGAACTTCACTAGAGACATCTATTGGTGAGATGTAAATGCCCAGACTTCCATATTCTTCTTCATCTTTGATGAGATGTCAAAAAATAACATGAAAATAACTCCTGTAATTGGAGATAATCCAGATTTTGTGAACAAGTATTTGGACACACTCAAAATGTTGCAAGGTTTCTCATACCTTCTTAATAAGTGGACTAACTGTAAGACTTTTTGAATAATTTTGCGAGCTCGTAAAATTAACGAATTCCGACGAACAGCAGTGTAATATCAATTTAAATAATGATAAATTGTCTGTTTTTATCGTGTTATTACGGAAACTGTCTCGCACGGCTGCACTTCCCTGGGTTTTATTTTTTCGTAACCTTGTTTTATTCTTTAAAAATCAGTAAATCAAAAGTCAACGATTTTTATAAAATTTAATATGTATGTTTAATTCACAAACCGCTTTTTGTTATTGCCGTTAGTTTAAAATTATTTTTATATTTTTACGTAATTTAATATGGTTACAAATGTATTTTTTTTAAATAATTTTAATTCATTTTCTAAACATTTTTACTTACAATCTTAAAATTAAAAACGCAGTGTTCTCCGAAAAAGAGACTGAGCTCTTGTGCTTAGAAAGGGACTTACACATGTTAGTTATGTTTGTTGGTAATACAATTTATTTTTATTGAAATTATTATTATTTTTGTGTTTTTTTTTTATTAACATAATATATATAAAAATCATTATACATTTATTAAATTTCTTGTATAAAATATAGTTTTCCTTATCATTCATCGTTCACTTTGTGTATACCACTTAAAAACACTACTTCATGACTGCCGATTTCTGAATAGTCATTCCATCATCAGGTACCTGCGAATCATTTAAAGATTATCGCACGCGTGATCGAATCAAATGAAAGCCAACTGAATTACTTGTGATTCTCTCGCGCGCAATTAATTCTCAGATCTGTGCGCAAATCGCTCGATCATCTTCGTGGCGGCAACATCACTTCGGGCACTGTGAGAACATTATGATAAAATCATTAATTTCTCGTATGCAATTCGTTATGTACTGCTGGTACAGCGTAATAGCGGTCCACTCGCGATTTCAACACCTTTGTAGGGTAAAGCGTACAATGTTTGCCCACTCTCGGTTACTATACATCTTTCTTTTCTCAATAGCGCATGTGCGTATTTTCGATAATTGTGGTGTCTTATTTAGAAAATATGACAAGCGAACGTTACACAAGTCACGTTTGGTAAAATACAACTTAGTAGACTCAAAAAATCTGTGTTTGATTTAAAAATGAAAACATAAATTTAAAAATTAATACAAGTCATCACTTTATACACTTTTGTAACGTTCGCTCTTCTGCTCATCATTAAAAATCTGTATTGCATTAATTTAAAAAGATATAAGTATTTAAATATGTTTTTAAAATTTTACTTGGTAAATACCGCTATTAAATCTATTGTGACGCGTGTTTCGATGCATTCCACATCATTTTCAAACTGATGCTTGAACTGGCGTTTGAAAAAGATGCGGAATGCATCAAAACATGTGTCTTAATACATTTAAAACAAAGTATATTTCGAGAATATCTCTTTCGTTTTAAAATTAGACAAACCTACCTATGAATGTGATGCATCACAAGATGTCCCTTATTTAGTGTGGGTATGCCCATTTTTTTAAGAATATACGTATTTTCTGTACCTTTCAATAATTCTTTTCTCTTCAAAACGTACATTTGTTTGGAATAAAAATTAATTTTTTTAATACAAAAACGGTATTTTAAGCAAAAAAATCAATTGCGTCAAATGTTACCTGGGTTTAAAAAAAATAACGTTGCGATTTATCGTATATTGGGCCTTAAATGCATATATGTACTTACACGGTGCTTTTACTACTTACATAAGGCGCAATTTACGTTTACATTGTAATAAATTGAGAATATATGTGTCGCCTACTTTCAAAATCCGCTAGATCCAATTTTATGAGATTCAAAAATAAATACTCTATCGGAATGCCAATTGTGGGTTTTAGTGTTTAAAATATTTATATACTTGAAAACTCTGCTAAAAAATACTTAAAAACAGCGTTGTATTTCTAATTCCGCTATATTCATGGAACTTGCCTTCTGACCCATATTGGCCAATCAGAGAGCGGGGATAGGTCAAAAATTAAGATGACGTCATTATCGGTTTGTGTCTCGTGTTTTTTTTTTATATATTGAAAAGAATTCCAAAAAATGGGAATATTCTCTATTTCATAATATTTTATCTGAAGATAGACAAATCTTTGAAACATAAATGTTACCCGGAGAATATTGCATTTTTTGTAAAATTGACTTACATGGATCTAGCTGATTTTGAAAGTAGGCGACACATATTAAGTGTGTCTTATTTCCTAGTTTGCCATGACTGTAGGGCAGGGCAGCCACAACCGCAATTATACCGGGAATTACTTTGTGCGTACATAGATATCAATTTACCGCGGTTAACAATGTAACATATGGAATGTTGTGTTTTAATGGCACGTTTCTATGTTTCGTTAATAACTTTCGTCATTCGTTTGAAAATGCCATAACAAGGCGAGACAATTGTCACAAAATTTATGTATGTGTTTTTTAACAATAAAAAAAATTAACTAAAAAATTAAAACAATTTAAACGCCAAATCTATAAAAAAAACAATCAAAAGTAATGAAATAAAAAAATAAGAAGTAAAAATTAAAAGCGAAAAATTATTACTAGATGCATATCAAAATATATAAAAATTTTACTAGTTGCAAATGAAAATATCTAAATATGTAAAATTATTCATTCATTCAAACCCTTATCCGCATCCCAATGATGCATAGGGCACTGCATCATATAAACGCAGTATTATCTTGATCGTAAACACACGAAGGAATGGTGATCAGCTCTCCGCTTCAGGTACCAGTTCAGGTTAATATTGAATAAATATTACAGTGAAAAAATAGCTTATATTTATTTGACCCCCCTGGGAATCGAACCCGGAACCTCCAGAACGGTAGCCGAGCGTGCTGACCATTACACTACGGAGGCGGACAAGAAATAAATTCTATAAAGTTATTACTAGATGTAAATCAAAATATCTCTAGAAACGGAATTCGTTCGTAGATCGAAAAAAAATGTCTTTTTGTTTTATTTTCTTTTTAAAGTCAATACGGGCGCTTTTTTGCTGACTATCCGTTCTGTGTGCACGGGGACCTATCCCATTGTTTTTACTCGGCCATTGTTCACGGCCAACAGGTTAGCAGCGAGCAGTAAGAAGTGTACTGCTGCACCCGCTAAGATCTCGCAATTAATCTTCAAATGTCCGTCCGTAATTCTGAATGCATATCTATCTATCTTTAATCTTGAACACAGACGTTGCATTTGTATTGTTTTTCGCAATTCAACAAACCCAATAGGAACACTTTATATCTATTGATAATTTATACATTTTTTTATATTTTCTCATTTGTTTATATTAAATATGCTTCTCACCTTATGTTTTTCTCATTTATTTCTTTTAAATATGCTTCTTATGCCTATTATACATGTTTATTGTTTTTATATTTTGCCATGTGTTAGTTTTGGTTATTTAAAAACAATCTTTTTTGTAACTCGATTATTTGTGTTCCAATCTTGTTGACCTTAATCCAATGGCCAATAATGAGAAATAGAAATTAATAATAATAATAATAAACCCTTATCCGCACCCAAATGGTGCATAGGGCACTGCGTCATATAACGCAGTGTTATCTTGATCGTTTTTACACATAAAGGAAAGGTGATCAGCCCTCCGCTACAGGTACTAGTCCAGGGTAGTATTGAATAAATATTACAGTGGAAAATCACTTATATTTATTAGAACCCCCCTGGGAATCGAACCCGGGACCTACAGAACGGTAGTTGAGCGTGCTGACCATTACACTACGGAGGCAGACATAGAAATAGAAATTACTCATCGGTAATATTATATGACTTATGTGTATTATATGTTTTGAAAAATAAATAATTTTTTGAGTTCGTCCAAATCTTTGTTAATAAATCTGGGTTTATCCACTAAGGACTTATTTATATTGATATCTCAACGTAAATGAAGAAGAATAATGTAAATAAAGAAGAATAGATACGGTGTTTGAAAATTATGCACAGTGTATCGAAATATGTGTTACATTAGATTTTAAAACATAGTGGTATTTTCAAAGTAAAATTTAAATAAAAAATATCATGCAAGACTTGGTGTTTACAGAGCTTGTGATATGCCATAGGCTAGTTTGAATTTGAATTGATTACTTCATACACGTGTAACTTATACCTTTCTACCCACGATTGACAACCTCACTACTCAAATTATTAAACGTTGCATATATCCTTTGATTGACACCTTGTTTCACATGTGAGTTGAGTCGGCACCACGCATGGTTGAGTCGAGTACAAAACTTATACATATAATATATATATATATATATATATATATATATATATATATATATATATATATATATATATATATATATATATATATATATATATATAAATATATATTAAAACCCTTATCCGCACCCCGATGGTGCATAGGGCACTGCTTCATATAAACGCAGTGTAATCTTGATCGTTTACACATGAAGGAAAGGCGAGCCCTCCGCTTCAGGTACCAGTCCAGGGTAGTGTTTAATAAATATTACAGTGAAAAAATCACTTATATTTATTTGACCCCCCCTGGGAATCGAACCCGGGACCTTCAGAACAGTAGCCGAGCGTGTTGACCATTACACTGCGGAGGCGGATATGTATATATATATATTTATATATATATATATATATATATATATATATATATATATATATATATATATATATATATATATATATTTACGTATATATATATATAAATATGTATATATATATATTTATATATATATATATATATATATATATATATATATATATATATATATATATATATATATATATATATATATATATATATATATATATATATATATATATATATATATATATATATATATATATATATATATATATATATATATATACATATATATTTATATATATATATATATATATATATATATATATATATATATATATATACATATATATATATATATATATATATATATATATATATATATATATATATATATATATATATATAATAAATATTACAGTGAAAAAATCACTTATATTTATTTGACCCCCCCTGGGAATCGAACCCTGGACCTTCAGAACAGTAGCCGAGCGTGTTGACCATTACACTGCGGAGGCGGATATGTATATATATATATATATATATATATATATATATATATATATATATATATATATATATATATATATATATGTGTATATATGTATATATATATATATATATATATTTATATATATATATATATATATATATATATATATATATATATATATATACGTATATATATATATATATAAATATGTATATATATATATTTATATATATATATATATATATATATATATATATATATATATATATATATATATATATATATATATATATATATATATTTATATATATATATATATATATATATATATATATATATACATATATACATATATATATATATATATATATATATATATATATATATATATATATATATATATATATATATATATATATATATATATATATCCATTTAACGATGATCATTTCCATTAGCGTACTATGAGTAGCCTTCCAAATTATGAGGGTGAGTAACGATATTGGCAAAAGTAGCAAGATTATTTCTGTAATCGTGCGTTATATGTAAATAACATGTGCACAAAGCGTACTGAGTAATGTTCATCAGCAAGGTCGGACGTGTATATCTTCATCACTCCACAGTGTGTACTCGCGTAGTGTCATAGAAAATGCTTTGCATTCCCTCGTGTTATAAGTCATCGCGAATGATGAACACATCTTACGCGATAATATCGTGACGTACCGAACAGATATTTTGTAATAACGTTTGTTACTTTTAATAACAAAAATAACGTTCAATTTATGTAGCGCCGTTTTTGTATATTCGTTTATAAATATTTTAAATGGCAAAATTAATTATTTTTTTACATCAATACATACAAGCAGTGGCGTGCACAGAGTTTTATCGGGGTAGGCAGTAGGGTTGGGTAAGGATAAGGCATAGTAGGCACTGGTCCCGTTTCTATATGGAACGCGAGTAATCCAGGATAGGCACTGCTTTTCTGCCTTTTTATAAAGCCAGCCTCTGCATATAATAATAAGAATGTTATTTCTTTATAATTTTTTAAGAGTTCGTCCCTCACTATTTTTCTGCATGTAAATGTCGATGATACAGAACATATAATTCATGAATATTTTTTTTTGTACCTGCAATTTTATTATTCATTTTTAATTCAAAAAAATATCATTCATTTTTATTAAATCTATTTTTTAAATATATCTGATGAAAGGTGAAAACACATCCACTCTGTAACACTTCATAATTAATAAAATTGCTGAATTTTAATTTGACTTTAAATATATGATTGACAAGTAAAGGGTTTTCTATTAAAACAAATGTCTGAAAACATTATGATGCAGTCTCCCTTCATTCAAACCTATCCCCAAATTTCGTCACTTTCCTATTCATTATAGCGATAAAAAATGTATTTCCGTCGAAAGACGAGTTATCATTATTAACATTTGAATTATTTTTGTTTGATTCCACTGGTTGTGAACCCCTGGAACGCTCGCAGCGCCGCGACGCACGTCTCACGAAACTACACAAGCTAATAATAATAATAACAACACAACTTCAGTCTCGTTCCACCGGCGCCAGGGGTGCACGCGCGTCAAGCTGCGCTCCGGCTGTCAAAGTGACATTTTTGTATGAAATATAAATACAAATTTATAAATCAAGTAACTTGTGTAATTTTGCGGTCGCGAACATTCGACTACCGGGTAGGAAGTAAAGTTTGGTTCAGTTGAAAAAAAATACGTTGTTGACAATTTTGTGTAGTTTTGTACGACTGGTTTTACATGTCGAAGTCTGTGTCGGAAATAGTTTTGTGGTGAAGATATTTGTGTATTACGTTTTATTTTCAAAGTGACATTTTTGTATGGAATATAAATACAATTTTGTAAAAAACTTGTGTGATTTTGCGGTAATGAACATTCAACTACCGGGTTGGAAGTATAGTTTAGTTCAGTTAAAAAAAATCATTGTTGACAGTTTTGTGTAGTGTTTTGTTGTACGACTGGGTTTTCATGTCGAAGTCTGTGTCGGAAATAGTTTTGTGGTGAAGATATTTGTGTTTTACGTTTTATTTTCAACCAGACAATTTTTTAAATATCCAGTGTTTTCGATAGTGTATAAATCTCTTTCACTCCGATCTTTCTCAAACCTCAAGGTATGGTTAAAAATTTAAAAATATTTGTGATTATGTTTGTAGCTTATTTTATCAATTGTATTTTTTAAAACCAATCAACTACATATAGTGAACCAATTGCTGTACACAAGGTAGATGGTTTCGTATATTTGGGAAATAAGTTGTCTACTAGGGATGGAAAGATTGATAGTGGATATACATATCATAGAAAGGAAAGTGAGTGTCAATGCAGAGAGAAATCAGAAAAAAATAAGAGACTGAAATCAGAAAAAAATAAACTGGCAGCACACATCAAAGTCCGGGTACTAACTCTAATGTATCGAAGTATGAAGTTGGCAAAAGAACGATTAAAGTAGACTGAATGTATTCGAAATCCGATCTCTCAGACAATGTGCGGCAAAACGATGTATCATGATAAAGATATTCGAATTGTGAAATATGGAAAAAATGCGAGGCTGAGATAAGTATTATCGATAAAATTCAGAAGGATGTCTTGATATGCTTTAGATATGTGGAACGAATAAGCAATAAAAGAACGATTAAACAGATGTATGAGGCAATTGTAGTTGGATGTAGGATCAGAGGAAGACCGAAAAAAACTTAATTTATATCAAGCTTTTCAAATGTCGTAGAACGGGGCTACTTGAACTTTAATGTATTACTTGAGCCCAGTACAAAAAAAGAGATTTTAATCTGTATTTGGTCTACAATAATGAACGTATCGTGACAATGAGTGTCACCTGTCAGGAAAACAACGAATCATGTCGATACGTTCATTATTGTAGACTATATACAGATATAAATATTTTTTGTACTGGGCTCAAGTAACACATCAATGTTCAAGTAGCCCCGTTCTACGGTACTTGAAAGTGAAAAGGTCTACTTAGTAGAGAGTCGAAATAATACTAAAATAAAGCTAAACACGAAAGAGTGGTGTGGCGTTCTGTTCTCTCTGCCCACCCCTGCGGTGGAGCGGCGTAATAGTAAGTATTCGTGTTATTAGTGTTATAATAATAATAATAATAAAATTGGATAACTTATATAGCGCCATTTTCGTAAAAAAATACCTCAAGTGTGTATATACCTTATGTAGCATTTATCTACTCTTACTTTCTAATTAATATCTAAGCTGTTTAACTTTTCATCCACTTTCACTATCGCATTTTAATCTCGTAAATTTTTGCTATCGGCTTCGCAAGTATTAAAAAACTTTTTATTCGTCGTGAAATATGCATAAATACATATTACAAGTAATATACATCTTGTATACATATATTCTTTATACTTCATCTTCTTCAAACTCTCATCCGCAACCGATGGTGCATAGGGCACCGCATCACATAATCGCAGTGTTATCTTGACCGTTAACACACGAAGGAAAGGTGATCAGCCGTCCGCTTAAGGTCCAGGGTAATATTGAATAAATATTACAGTGAAAAAAATCACTTTTATTTATTTGACCCCCCGCTGGAAATCGAACCCGGGACCTCCAGTACGGTAGCCGAGCGTGCTGACCATAACACTACGGAGGCGGACTAAATTTTATATACACATACATCCTTACTTTCTTTTTGATAAAGCTGTTGAAATTAATTTGAATATAAAGTGTCGGCCTAAGGTTTTGTCTAGACGCATCACAAAACAGTGAGATGAGATCAATGTATGTAATATGGTATGTCTCCAGATCTCCAGATGTTAGCTTACTTCAAGCTGTAAGCTGTCAGATGAACGCCAGAAAGATCAATCTCCTTCCACGTCTCTTTGTTTTATATCTATGTTTATTAATAAATTTACAAATATTATTTATTTATTCATTTGCCGTATTTCGGTACTAGTAGGTTTCCCTTTCTTAGTATTCTTTGAACTTAGTTGGCATAAATGGACCAGTATTGTTAAACCAGCATTTCAATTTTATATGGTCGATTTTATTTTTAAACGTGGTTGGGATATTTTAAACATTTCAATGTGTCAACTATGTGTTCTATTATTTATTGATTTCTTATTTACATTGTGGAATAATACGACGATTTAAATATAAAAATAAAACTCTGAAATAAACCACTTTTAGAGTTTATTAATCAGGGGCGTGTATTCCATATAGGCAGAGAAGCAGTGCCTATCCTAACTTGACACAAAAAAAAATATCCGCTTGACATATAAAAACGCAACCAGTACCTACCTTCCCTACCTTAATTAGTAGTACCTAACTTACTTTACTACCTACCTCTAATGCCTACCCTAGTAAGTAGTACCAGCTTACCTTACTACCTACCTCTACTGCCTACCCTAGTAAGTAGAACCTAGCTTACCTTACTACCTACCTATACTTTCTATCCTAATTCATTATTTGTGCACGCCAGTGCTCAGGGTATATAAAATATTACATGTAAAATTGTCAACGATGCCAATTCTAAAAGAACACACATTGTTATGTTGCGGAAACATCTCGAACAAACCCTCTCAATTTACTAATATGCGGTCGCTTTAAATAATCAAACTAAACATAATTACACTCGTTAAAATTAACCGTTTTTTTATGATCACATGTCCATACAAGGCACGGTCCGGCTTAATTCTTTTCGCAGGCGCTACATTGACAAAAAGACTGACGTCAACACTGGACAAATAAATGCGCATCATCTCTACCTACTGCAGTAATGTTTGCACTTATGTTTTTTTTTTGAATTCCAGTTGCACACAGTCAAATGACAATAGAGATGTGACTAATTAGATCTGATTGTGGTCCCGTGGTTGGTGTCGCGAACGTTGATTCAAAGGCTCTAGAGTTCGACCCTTACTTTGCCATAACTTGATTCCCATTTTGAAACACAAGGCGCTTAGGCTTACCTGAAAATAGTATTGAATTTAAACATTTGTGTAAATCAATAAAAATAAAAATATTCATTTTTATTAACAAAAAAAGTAAGTGTATTTATTTCAGTTACACAATTCGTTATTTTTTATTTGATTGTATTTGTGTCCAACTTAAGCTTTTGATGATTTAAATATAAATACAATTTATTCAATACCTTGCTTGATTTTATCAATGTAAACACGACTAGTTTCGTGAACTACAAACTAAAAATAGTGAATTCCTGTATTTTCACCTGTTGATGAGAACATCTGTAGTTCTCCAACCAGTCGTGTTATCATGAATAAACTTACTTTGGTCCTATTCAACAGTTTTATTTTTATATTCAAATCATGTTATGTGAATAAATAAAAGTTTTTGGTATCAAATTTCAAATATATCAGTTGCTAGAAATATGCAATACGTAACCAAATTTTTGCACTGATTGGCGTGATTACCTTTATAAATAACACTCTACTTATCATTTATCGTTCACTTTGTGTAATATCACTTAAAAACACTAATGTTTTTAAGTGAACGATGAATGATAATGAGAGTATTATATACCATACCACAAAATAATTTTAATATATAAAATACCTTTATAAATAATCGAATTCAGAAACCGAATTAAGTAACGACTTATTTTAAATAAGTCGTTATTTAATTCGGTCGCCCATCCCTAAATGACACACGGTCGTCTCGATATTGGCGGAATTCTATTATGCTAATCAGTCAGGCGGATGTGTGCCGTACTCAATATGCCTTTTTGATATTCATCAAAACAATTGCACGGGAGAGAGAATCGAATTCTTTTGTCTTCGATTTTAGGCGTCGGCGAGACGCGAACATGTTATCATCACCATCGACCTTTTTCAGTTCTCCCGTATCACGGATTGGCAAACCTAGACCCGGTCGGTGAATGAACCCGTGATATCATTAATAGTGACCTAACTGCTGAGCCACCTCTTTGGTGTAATGGTTAGCTTAATGGTTATCGTCTTTACCTACCGTGCTAGAGGTCCGAGCTTGATTTCCAAGGGGGGGGGGTAAAATAGATGTTTTACTTAGTAAATACCACTATTTATTAAAATCTACTGTGATACGTATTTCGATGCATTCCGCATCATTTTCAAACACCTTATTTTACCACAAAGTGACTGCGGAATCAATGAATGAATTTAAAATAGATATTGGTGATTTTAGACTCTCATATTTTTTTCATATTACCCTGGACTGGTCACTGAAGCCCAGGAGTAATCACCTTGCCTTCAAGTAAGTAACGATCAGAATAACACTGCGTCAATACGATTTACGAGGAAAATTAGACAGATTCAATTTGAGTTCTGTTCTCTGCCTATCTCTACGAGAAAGCGGCGTGGTGGTCAGTTAATTGGTTATATTATTTATTGATTCGGCATTAAATATGTGGAATGACATGTTGATTATTTTGAAAAAATTAAACACTTGAATATACCCATTAAACACTTTAATATACCACTAGTTTCAAAAACTTACAGATGTTTTCATCTTCTGGTAAAAATTAAAACTTATCAAGTGGTATATTCAAGTTTTTATTTTTTTTAAAATAGTTAATTAGTTAGTTGGATATCCTGGATTGATTTTTGTTAATACATGGAAAACCTGTCCACAAAATTTTATTTATTTATTTTAGTACACTTTTTTTTACATAGAACGTATCTGCTGCATAAATGGGAGTACAGTGTATTGCCGGTACATTTAATACTTTAGCAGGAACTGCATATTCATTAGTCAGAGCCTGTTTCTTTGTTGTTATTGTCACAAGTCGCGAATGCAGTGGGCAGGTTGGACCATACACGGGTCAATCCTATATGGGGGGGTCGCCTTTCCAAGATCTCGCGTGGGCAGAGAAATGTGTAATATCAACAAGTCAGAATACGGCCTAAGCGAGAAGCACTGTAAATTTGGTCAGGATTATCTATATCATATCCACCTTTACTCGCATGTCTTTTGGTGGTGTTTGGATAAAAAATGTATCGAAACAATAAAAAAACGCGTTGAAATAAGGAAAGAATGCAAGTCTGCGATAAGGGTTATCGATAAAACGGGGGATAGTCAACGAACGAGACACTGGTATGAGCATGTGAGAAGAATGGAACCACCCAGACTCCCCCACATTGCAATGTACGGCCAACTCCAAGGTAGACTAATCCCGGGCAGATCTCCAAAGAGATGGATCGGCAGCTGGGAATCGACATCGCAGGAGGCTAGTCCCAGTTAAAAACAGGCCACAAGGCCTATACCAAGAAGAAGAAAAAGAAGAAGATAAAATAAAGAAAGGTGTGATGAGATGGTTTGGACATGTGGAACGAATGAGTGAGGAAAGAACGGTAAAACAAATTTATGAAGCGAATGTAATTAGAAAAAATTAGGCATGATCAGGTATGTCGAATACTTTGACCTTGGTAACGTAAACCAAGCTCGGACACAAAATGCCGAACCCTCTTCTAGTGGAACGGAAGGTCTGTTAATGACAGACTACAGTCCGCCTTCTCCTGAGGAGTTTTACGTGGTTTCCTCCCAGCATTGAGCAAATAATGAGATGTTCCTGATTGGCCCACAATAGATTATCCCTCCTGTTCCCAACACATATTTAAATAAAACATCTTTATTAAGTTAGAAGAAACTAAAATCCATTTAATGATCTATAAACCTTGTACATAATAAGCAAGGTAAATAATAAATGCAATTCCCATCTAAAAAATAAACCTCTGAAGTTTGTTTAAGTACGTACATTTGGATCTAGCGAGAGTCGAGTAGGCAGGTTTATAATTTTAACTTCTTATACATTGAAATGATTATTGTACACTATAAATAATAATGGTCGTACGTGTTCAGTAAGTCAGAAGTGTAGAATGCGATTTGTCTATTCTGGTATCTTCAAGTACCCGTATAATATATATTAAAGAGAAAAAATAACTTGCATGACACGTTGGCTAGTAGTATCATTATTTATCCTGTGGCGTGCATTTCATATAGGCACATAAGCAGTGCCTACCCTAATGGAATTGAAAAAATATGGGAAACTGTGATAATAGTAATAATTTTAAAATATTTATTTAAAAAACTATAAGTTTTCTCAGTTATTTCTCCGGGACAAAATACGCATTATTTAGAGTTATTACAGATAAGTTTAAAATAAATCAACAACAGAATGCTGTTTTTCTTACTGCCTACCCTGATTAAAAACTCTATGCAAGCCACTGTATTTTATTATTTTTAGAAGATAAATATTTGTGTTTTTATTATTTACACAAATATTCCAATTTCATACTATTTCTGTGAGCCTAAGCGGCTCATTATTAGAAATAGGTATCAAACTGTGGTAGAGTGGGTTCGAACCGAGAAACTCTGATTTAAGAGTCCGCGACACTAACCACGGAACTACAACCCGACACATTTATCTATTCTTCTTTCTGGCTCCATCCCAACTTATCGTCTTTGTAGACTGTATAGGCCAGTTCTCCTCGTCCTCAGGTTGTAGGTCTTTCTATCATAGACAACGTCACCTAGGCCATGCCTTCGAATCATGTTATCTTTCTGCAGCATCCATGAATACTTTGGTCTTCCTCTAGATGTCTTTCGAGGAAGATCCATGGCGATCGCCTGGTTTACTATATGTAGTTCCTATGTGCCCATACCATCTCATTAGTATCATTATTTATCTATGTACACTGAAATGTAAATGTTTTAAGATTTTGAACAAACGAAAATTTACATTTTTATTTAAATAGATTACTTACGCTTTGAATTGTATTTAGAGTACTACATTTTGATATCTCGTACAGTGTATAAATAAAAAAGTACATGAGAAGATAAACCCATTATTTTTGTGGTTTTATTATGTTTAACCGCAAATTATAGTTGTACCGGTGGATTTCCCACTTTTAATACGAGCATAGAATTTACAATATTTATTTCCAGTAAATTTACTACTGTCCACATCCGTAGTGTAATGGTTAGCGCGTTTATCTACCGTTCTGGAGGCCCCGGGATCGATTCCCGAGGGGGTCAAAATAAAGTGAATTTTCACTCTAACATTAAATTAGTATTACACTGGGCTGGTACTTTAAGCGCAGGATTGATCACCTTGCCTTCATGTAAGTGAGGATCAATTAAAACTGCGTCAATACGATGCAGAGCAGATACATATGTAAACTAAGTAACTAACCATCACGCCGCTTGTCCGCAGGGGTAGGCAGAGAGAATATAACGCTACACCAATCTGTCTTTGCAAAAAATCTTCGCCTCTTCCATGTTCATGCATCTCCTGATACAAACCCCCGATTTTTTCGTCTCCTTACCTGACCGCTTTCAAGAATTTGACATACTTGATCGTGCCAAGTTTTTCTCGGTCTTTCTCTGCTCTTTTTTCTAACTACATTCGCCTCATAAATATGTTTTACCGTTCTTTCCTCAGTCATTCGTTCCACATGACCAAACCATCTCAACACACCTTTCTTAATTGTATCGATAATGCTTACCTCAGCTTTGCATTCCTTCCTTATTTCATCATGTTTTATACTGTCAATTTACATAATCAAAGAGGAATTGCCTGAATCTATAAATCCTAAATGAAAAATATCCTCCTTTCTTGGTAGGCTATCATCATCAGCAGACGAAGCATCCTTCCCACAGGCAGTGATGGATTTCAAAATTTTCATGAACCGGTTTGCCCTTTAGGTACTACCCCCCCCCCACCCCATAAAAAATAGTTTTTTATGTATTAAAATTTTCTGGCCCTGTGGGAGACCGGCAAATTATAGAAAGGAAACATTGTTTGATTGTACATTTTTTAAAGCGTATATCTTCACAATATTCTTTTTACTAAGTGCAATAACTTAAGAATTTTTCCACTATTTTTTTTTCATCTTTCCTATATTTTTTTCTCTTCGTGAGGTTCAAATATTTTGACACCGTGGCGGACCAAGTAAACCAAGCGTGCTCCGATACATGATCTCAATCGGAATATTGTGTGACAATATAGGGTTAAAGACCGGTTCGGCGAGCTCTAAAAATTTCTAGCGAACCGGCTGAATCCCATCACTGACCACAGGCATTATCAACAGTAATGCGATCGGTCTGATTGTGAATCATTTCTTTATACCATTCATTAATTTATTTTATTTTAAAACAAACAGCTATCTTTGTTATGACTAGTAACGCTTTTAATATTTTTAGTCAGCATAAATGAATTGATCGGAACATGAATCATTTTGAATTATTCTGTTTCGTTTACTAATGTAACACGGCAGATATACTGGACTTTGCGATGTGTACTCATATAACTCATTATTGATAATGCCACAATAGTGTGAACTATCAAAGGTAGCGCCATTTTGTTGTTTCTTGAAGTTTCTCCAAGCCATGTTTGTAGGTATCTATAGTTGGTTATGGGGCGCTATACCATACGCTAAAAAACAGACATGACTTAGAATAAATCTTATGTAATACCACTTAATGAGTTTTATTTCATTACACACGACTAGTTTCTAAAACTATAGATGTTTTTAAATACAGGTAAAAAGTAAAACCTTTTTACCTGTAGATGAAAACATCTGTAGTTTTTTGTACTGGTTGTGTGTAATGAAATTAAACTCATTAAAGTGGTATTATACAAGTGTTTTTTTTTAATCTTTATGTAATTCCCCAAAGTTAATGCTGAATCAATAAATTATATATAATAAATCTAAATAATAATAAAAAAAAACATTTATTCGATTTTCATATTATACAGATAATTTATATTTTTACAGATTTGCATGTTTTTAAGATGAACAGATTAAAAATAAACTTATGAAAAATATTCGACAAATTCTTCAAAATTGACAATTTTTCAGTTGTTTTTACTACATTATCCCTTGGATATAAACGTAATACCTTATACCTCATAATTTATTCAATTTTGACCTGAATATATTTACTCCATACAGTTCATTGTATATTTTGCACTCTTTACTTTGTACTTTATACTTCGAACTGTGACTATATACAGTCGTATTGCACATTATAGTTGTATACAGTATCTAAATACGGAATCTTTACTGGTCAACTTATTCACTGTTGTAATTATAATTTTATATGCACATGATGTGTCCTACACATAGAAACACCTGATTTTTTTCCTTTTTGTAAAATTTTTTAACTACTAGATTTTTTTTATTTTTTTATTATTCACTTAACTTAAATGACGACAGGGATTAATGATAATTTTTAAAATATCAAGAAGTCTATATCTCTGACAGAATTAACTATTTTTAATTATAATAGCAGTAATTTTCACTTGAAGTCTTCAGTTTTCTCGTACTTTGGTGCATGCGAAATTGGAAAGTGACTTGTATAAACGCAGCACGTGAACATTGTAATGTCAAAGTGCCGTATCACTTCAATCTTACGTTTAAAAAAAATGCAATGATTGATAGATGGGCTGGAAATTACCGTAAAAAGATAACGTGTTAACTATAAAGTGCTGATGTTTTTTTACTGTGGTTCTATTGGGTAAAAAAAACTAGTATTCATTATCAACATGGGGGATTGGGAGATGGTTTGAGGGGGTGATGATTTGATAGAATCATAGGGTTCCAATGTGTGGAGGTCTTTACCAAAAAGTTTTTTTCTTCTTTTTATTTTAAATTCTTTTGCATTATACAAACATGATATAAACACAAAAAAAATATGAATACAAAAAAGATCCCACAGAGGCATGGCCTGTGTGTGTGTAAACAATATAATTTTGGTCATAAACACTGGCAAGAATACCATAGATGTTTTAAGAAGTAGAACTAGAATAAAAGTGTAAATATATAATACAAAAAAATACAAAATACTTCATTTCCAATATTGCACAAAAATTCTTTAAATGCAAATCTGTTCTGTTTACTGTATTCAATCGAAACCATAATTAAAATTGCAACAAAACGTGACCAATCTTGTGTTAAAACATGAAATCATTAAATGTATTATATGAAATGTAATAAATGTAATAAATTTATGTATTATATGAAATCATTAAACTGCACCAAAACTTAACAATTTTACGAGATAGAATTCCTGATAACTTAAAATAATTTATAATGTATGTCTAACGTTTTGGTGAGGACCTCCACAAATGGTAAAGAAATGTTTCAGACGTTTTCTGAATTCTGTCAGATGGTGCATTTTTCATGCAGAGGTTAGGTTCCGCAAAAAACAGATTTCTTAAAAAAAACTATATCCTAAGAAAAAGAAGAGAAAAAAACCGATTTGTGCACACTGCTGTTTTTCTTTCTACACTCATCAAATAGTATCGGGTTGTGGTCCCGTGTTTAGTGTCGTGGACTCTTGAGTTAGTGTCAGAGTTTTTCGGTTCGAACCTACTCTACCACAATTTGATACCTATTTCTAATAATGAACTGCATAGGCTTACAGAAATAGTATGAAATTAAAATATTTATGTAAATAATAAAAACACAAATATTTCTCTTTAAAAAAACATAAACAATTTGACAGGCATATTAACGTAGTATACGGGGTATACGCTCAACTAAGAAACTTACGTCGCTAGTTTGATTTCAACCAATTGCAAAATTAAGTTATTTTTATTTTTCCCATTTGGTCTATTTCTTTACGGTGTATCTTTCACATCTACCTTTCTTATCCTTTCTGCATACAAGACACAAAATTGAGGCTTTGTGGGTTTTTTACTTTAAAAAATAACCAAAACCTGCTTCAATTGAACAATTTAGTTAGTGAGCCTTACGGTAGAGTTTAAGAATGTTTCACAAATGCATTACATCACTTTTAGGTGTGTTTTGATAAAACGAGGTAAGTGAGATAATACGCTTTTATTATGATGATCCGCTATAAAGAATGAACCAACTTGAACTCAGGAATTTTGTGTTCATGTTTGCGTAGGCTGTTATTACTTTAAGGGGCTAGCAACGCACTATTTTCGTACATAATTTTACCATAAATTCTTTATTTGCTAATGATGTATTGAAAAATAAATATAAAAATTGGAAAACCACGAATCAAATATCATTTACATACTATTTTGATAAGCGTAACACTTTTCTTTGAAAATTAATATAGTTTTTTTTTAAATACTAGGTCTTTAACATCCTCATAAATATACCAGTGAAGTTTTTATGATAAAATATATTTCTATGAAAATATTACATTTCGATCGCTCTTCGAACGTAACAGATAATAATTGAGAATATTAAATAGATTTTATCACATTTTTTTCAAATTAAAAAATCATAGAAGCATTTTTATTTTTATTTTTATGATAAGCCTTCATAGTATAAAAATGCTAATAATCACTCGTTCGTGAGTGATTTCGTAGTTGCATATTGTTATTGTTATAAAATGTCATATAATTATTTCATTCGACAAGCCATTTTGTGGAAGTATCTAATTTTAAAAAAAAAATATTTGCTTTGTAAATTCCACTATTTCTTAAAATCTGTTGTGACTCGTGTTTCGATGCATTCAGAATTATTATCAAACACGGTGTTTGATATTGATGTCGAATGCATCGTAACACGCGTCTAAATAGGTTTAAAAAAAAAACAATTAATTTATATATAATTTACTTAGAAAAAAAAATCAAAACATTACTTAAAATTTTAATGAATAAATAGTATGTGTATCAGAAAATTCAACCGATGGCATCAATCGACCAATAGGTCGATTCTTGATTGAAATACAAACTCGTATTTTATTCATGATGAATCAATATTTCTTCACGTCGCGTAGAATCGTTATACTTGACCACAAAACCGCTATCGTCTTTTGCTCTGACGCGCCTTATCATTATAAAATTAGCTTATTCCATCATCGTCTTCATTCAAATTGAGTCATTGTAAAAATAAAAGGTATGTGTAATGTTCTCTTGATTACTATAGATCTTAGTTCTCCTTTAAGGCTCGTCTATGCTTCTAAGGTCTCCTAGTTTGCACGATGCTCCGTCTGTGCCGGTCTGTGCTTCTAGGTATTAAATATTTTAGCAGCTGTCAAGAAGCACCCCGTCTGCCATGAGCCATTATTAGTATTGCGTCTGTTGCTTTTACTTTCAACAGATGGTGCTGCCATTGCTGTCTAGAAATATATTTTTTTCCTGTCTAAGGTAAAAAAAAATACCTGACACATATATAAACATGCGCGAATTTTAGTGCAACGTTGTGTAAAAAAATTAAAGCAGTCTGTGAATACCTCTGAGAGATTTAAGATTTTGAACAAACGAATATTGTCGTTTTTATTTATTTAAATATTTAAGGAATCTATTTGTTTTGCAAAGATCCAACCAGCCATTTGATGGGTTTATCGGTGAAGTTTTTTTTTTAAATACATATTTATCATTTTAATATAATTTTTAAATGGCGATAACATAATACACAAGAAGAAAGAAAAAAACTAAACAAAATGAATTTTTAAGAAGTGAAATCGTAATCATTATTCCAAAAGCATTTCACCATTCAAATATCGTGTCCATGAAAGATTTCAATATTCCAATCTCGTCTGTCTTTGTAAAAAAATGTTAAATGGTTAGTCAAACGTGCTAATCACTACGCTGCCATTTATTTCGGCACTTAAAAATAATAGCGTGTTATTTTACAAGTTTGGTGATTTCATCCCACGACGGCACATCCTTATTTTTCTTATTCTTTTAGCATCATTTCATTTTAGCACCTCGACACATCGACATGATGCTATCGCATCTTCAGTTCCGTGTCCTGTCCACCCTCTGGGTCGAGTGTGGCGGTGTGACCCATCCGGGTGTGGTTTTGTGATTACCACCATCGTCTGGTCAAGTAATTGGACTGTGTCATTGTCTGGTCTGTGACGCCACAGTGACGTCACGGGGTAGATTTGGCGCGCTGTCTGTGATGACAATAAAATCCCATTGAAAGTGTCTTCTTCTTTCCAAACATATCGTCTCTGTAGCATGATTCCAAGTCGACCGCGCGAATCGTGGCGTGAATGATCGGAAGAAATTGATGTCTCGCTTCCACACAGTTGTGGTGCGCAGTAGTTGGAGTGAAATAAATCAAATATCATAAACAACATAAACATAAACAACACACGGTGACAAGGACCGTTCGACCGCTGGATTACATATCAAATTATTTTTTTCAAGCGTCATTAAGAGGCAAATTTTCGAGCAATGAATTCGCAATAGGCTTTACCAGTATTAAGCTCGTGGCTAACTAACTAACTAACCAACCATCACGCCGCTTCCCCACAGGGGTAGGCAGAGAGAATCGAACGCCACACCACTCTGTCTTTGCAAGCTCGTGGCACTATGTAAAATTGAAAAAATCACAACCTGTTTGCTTTTTCTTTCTGAACAGTTAATTTTCCTTTCACCGGGGTCAAAAGTCAAACAATTGTCCAGTTTAATGCAGTGAAATTACAATTTCCGATAGTAAAACCGATCGACACACGATTACTAACAACACTAGTCTTGTACACTGATGGCTACCAGGGGAGAGGTACTAGCGGCTAGCTGTGCTGTTCACCGCGCGGCGGGGCATCTGGTATGCCTGAGGGGAAATCCTAATTAATAATTATCCATCTCGACCTCTCGCGGGTCATGTTAACCTGGTAATTTGTTACATATCTCGTGAATGCTTTCCTTAAAATAAATCGTCGGCAGCTCTCGTCTGAACTTCGGGACGCGGATTTGACTTGGGAAGATACAAGGGAGCTGGCAGTAGATGGAAAAGCCTGGAGACAGTTTTTGGACTCCATATACTTCACATAGGGATATGTTAAAAAAATATATCACGCTGCTTGCCCGCAGGGGTAGGCAGATAGAGTAGAACGCCACACCACTCTGATTAACAAACAGAGAAACAAAATAGTGGATAACTTAAAAATTCCTATTTCTAGCTAACTTACTAACTAACCATTAAGCCGCTTCTCCGCTGGGATAGATAAAGAGAAAAAAACGTCACGCCAACCTGTCTGCAAACAATCTTCGCCTCTTCCGCATTCATGTATCTACTCTTAAATTCCCGCCAATTATTAAGACTCCTGACTCCTTTGGAGAAAAATGACTTCGTTTAGCTTCGTTCGTTCAAATAGCTTCGTTTGCTATATCGTTTGTATTTACTTGTGTTTGAATTGATAGTTAAACGTATTTTGAGAATTCTCCTTATTATGAATTGACATTCCGTCAACATTGATATGACGAATGATTTTGTTTACCCTAGTAGGTTTTTACAGGTTATAAAAGTTATTTGCCAAGTAGTAAACTATCTGACTATCGCCGGAGAGGTCGGCCATTCAACTCTCGCGAAACGATAAAAAAAAGTATTCTAATCGAACAGCTGTCTATGTGTTTTTTTTGTTTAACTGATCTGTCTTCCTAAAAAATGTTTACACCTAGTAAAAAATATTAGATTCTCATTTTTTACATTTCACACTTCATGTTTTTAGTTACGAATTTAATTTTATTGGTATAGTTTCGGCATTCACTTTGTGGTGGTAAGACACGATGATATTGTAGAAGGAAAATTATATTCAGTTTATATTTAGACCCGAAGATGGAAGCTGGTTAGCATAGGGCACTGCATCGTATTGACGCAGTGTTATCTTAATCGTTACTTACATGAAGGCAACGTGATCACTGCTGCACTTCAGGGACCAGTCGAGGGTAAATTAAATATTTTTTACTCTAATAAAATACAAGTTATTTTAGTATCATATTTGTAGTTTTTGTTAAGGAATAAACCGCGAAGCCTCTACTTTTAGAGGCTTGTCTGCTGGTAGGATAGTAAGGATAGGGAAGGTAAATACGAAAAATACGTCACAAGTTCATTGTAGTTCATTTTCAGAGTATTCTGAATAATGATTATCAGCTTTCGAACCGATGGCTTTATCCGTCAACCGCGATAATAACCGCTGAGCGACCAATTCAAAAGGTAAAAATTATAACCCCTAGAATGTTTAACTTTACTTGGACGAATTGGCCCTTTTTGTCAATGTTTTTGACTTGCAGGGGCGCTCGCTCCTTGCAAATCAGGCACAGAGACATAGTTTATTTCTGTCCTGCCGTAAGTTGGTTGCCCCCTTCCGAATATGGTCCCGAGTTGAAAGGTGAACCGTCAATAAGTCGCGGCACTCGGTAGAAAATCACACTCCCGCAACCCTCCCTAGTTGCCTGGCCATCCGTTTGATTTGGCACTTTTTACCGAGTGACAGTCTCGTCCTGAACGGCGATACTAAGAGGGGTCAAAGAATCTCTGTAATTTGAAATGCTCACGAAAGTTTGGAGAAATTTCTACCAGATTTGTCGGAGGAAATTGATCTCGGATCGAGAAATTCGCAGACGAGCCTTTATGACAACCGAGTCTATTTTGATTCGGGCGCGCGGCTCATTGCAATACTCGTAATGTATTATGACTTATCAGTGCTTTCAGATGTTCCTTTCGCCGTTTTATAGCGCCAGGAATTGTCATCTCGCTCACTCCTTTCAAGAACGGCATAAATAAAAAAAAACTAGATTTTTCAGTAGAACGTTTTTAAAGTTTAAAAATAAAATACAATGTTTTAAAAATAAATAATAAACTGTGCAACAAATCTTTTTAGGTAAAACCTGAATGTATTTTCTCCATTTGAAAAATCGACAATTTTCAGTTGTGCATGTTTTCGGAATGCCCAGAAAATGTACTATATCCCAGCAAAAGCGGCATACTTTTAACTTAATATTTACCCGCTACAGGCCAGAAAGTGTTGTTGTTGCATTTTGAAGAAAGGGTATTGTTTAATTATTTTTTTAAACATACTAAATATTTTTCAAATAGAGAAAATACATTCAGGTTTTACCTAAAACGATCTGTTGGACAGTAAAAAGTTCAATAAGTGGCTTGATATTTATTTTTAATACATTGTATTACATTTTTAAACTATAAAAACGTTCTCCTGAAAAATCAAGTTTTTTTATATACTTATGACGTTCTTAAAAGGAGTGAGCGATATCTCATTCAGAATAAATAATCATTACTTCTGTTTTACCAAGACGATACACAACGTTACTTATCCATGTATATACAATAAATAATGATAGTTTATGTTATGGCAACATAATTCACAATCTTACTTATCTTATTCAAATTAAATAATCATTATTTATACTTATTATTTTAATAATCTTATATTGTACCAAGACATTACACAAAGTTACTTATCTTATTCAGAATAAGTTATCATTACTTATGCACAGTAACTTATGATATCGCTCACTCCTTTCAAGAACGTCATAAATCAAAAAACTTGATTTTTCAGGAGAACGTTTTCAAAGTTTAAAAATATAATACAATGTATTAAAAATAAATATCAAGCCACTTACTGAACTTTTTACTGTGCAACAGATCGTTTTAGGTAGAACCTGAAGGTTTTTTCTCCATTTGAAAAATATTTAGTATATTTAAAAAAATAATTAAACAATACCTTTTCTTCAAAATGCAAAAACAACACTTTCTGCCCTGTAGCGGGTAAATATGAAGTTAAAAATATACCTCTTTTGCTGGGATATAGTAAATTTTCTGGGCATTCCGAAAACATGGACAACTGAATATTGATGAATTTTCATTTATGACGTTCTTGAAAGGAGTCAGCGATATATCAAGACAATGCACAATCTTACTTATCTTATACAGAATAAATAATGTTAAACTTATGTTATACCAAGACAATATACAATCTAACATATCTTATTCGCAATAAATAATCGTATTTTATACACAATAACTTATGGTTCACCAAGATAATATACAATTTAACTTATCTTATACAGAATAAATTATCTTTATTTGATTTAAAAACAATAAATATAATAACTCTTATTCCTATCACGTTAATATTTACCACTGAATTAAAAAATATATATATGACGATAATAGCGCGAAAACAATCCCTGCATTTTTTCACATTCACATCAAATTAAACTCGTAGGTACGAGTAGATTATTCCCCTTACCTATGCAATATTTGTATGTTATCATCTCTTGGGGGAATTCCTCTGAATGTCCTCTTTGTGACTCATCTAAATACGTCTGAGCTTTCTCGCTAGCTCGTACATAACGCATCCACTGTAGATAATACTGTTATTGCTCGGAACTGTCGACATAACATATTGTATTATTATGCCCTTCCTGCCGAAAACGTCGTTTTTATGACGAATCATATCGGAACATCGTATAGTCATAGTAATAACCTATAAAAGAAAAATTTTGCATTTTTTCTCAACTTATTTTGCAATGCAGACGAAAATAAAACTGCATTATATTTTACATACTTGTTAGTTGCCTCGGAAAATTTTCCTTGCCTATTATGTACAAGGATTTATAGCATATTTAGTTTATATCTGTTCAAAATTAAAGTGGAAGAGTATAGTTCACAGTAAATTCATGATTTTAGTTTCGTACTGACATTTCTCGGTGGAATTGCATTTTATAGAATAATATAACAATTGTGTAATTTTTTCCACATGAAGTTTATTTGATCAGCAACCGGGTTTCGTTGTAACCGACAGTCTGATGTCGATTACGACGAAAACCGGTTGCTGGTCAAATAAAATTCATGTGGAAAAAATTACAAAGTTGTTATTTTATTCCATAAATTAATGAAGTTCATCCCTAAAAAAACCAAAACAGAAAATGTAGGGTAGTGGTTAGCGCGTCGGCTACCGCGCACGAATTTCGGGTACGAATCCGCGAGTGGGAGATGTAGCACTATGATGCTCACGCCTAGGACAGGCAACAAGAGCCGGCCAGCATCGTCCTGCGATGGCCAGCTACCAGCTACTAGTTACTGGTATCGCTCGCGCGTTGATGGGCCATAAATATTCAGCGAGCATCGGTTCTATTGACGCTCCCAGATGGCGCCAACGTTCCTGCCGCGCGTTGTGGCGGAAGCGGCCAAATCCATCCATCTACAGGCTGCTGCATTTTTTTCAACGTGTACCAATTTCCCAACATTTTTCGTGCGTCCAAATCCATGTTCAAAAATATGTGTCTCTCCTCTTAGGGCTTTTGTCCACTACACGGAATTACACGGAATTTTACCGTCCGGCACTTCAGTTAGCGTTTTAAAACGATAATTGGCTTGGATTGGCTTGTACTTTTGTCCATATTTTTTCGGATCGGAGTTCTTGATCGGTGCGTGAACACGTTGCGCGTAAATTCGATCACGCTAAACTGCCGTAGTCGCTTTCATTTTTCAAAACCGGACTGCCGGACGGTCAAATTCCGGGTAGTGAACAATCGCCCTTAGGGGTTATTTTTCGGTCTCTGCTAAATATAAACTACTCATGTCAACCAAAGGTACATTTTTTAAATGTCCAAGTACTATCTACCCTCTGATTGCAAACAGCTATATAAGGTGTCAAACATTTTGACCAATAATCACTAGTCTGTTTTTGGTTGGTTGGAAAATATTGCTTTTCAGCAACAAGCCCGCCAATGTACTTATTTGTTATTTTTATTTTGAATAGGTACAAAATAAAAGTATTCATTCGGTACCTAAATAAAAATGTAGTTAAAGAACACTTTCATAATCCGAATTTTCCTTTATTTCTATAATTTTTCTCAAAAACTCGGACGGCCCCCTTATCCGAACAACCCACTGCACGATTTAAGTTCGGATTAGGGAGTTGGTACTATATAAATGATATCTAAAAAAATATTTTAAAAAAGGGTTTAAAGTACAGTAGTACAGGGGCCGTCTCGTATAAAACTTCTTTGTAGTCTACACTGTAGACTCTACAGTATGCAAGTAAATTGAAGTCTACATTAATTGTGCTTGTCAGCCGATTTAGTAGGTACACTGCGTATATTGGAGCCTGTCCAATAGTCCAGGTGTGTCCGACCATCCTCCCCGCATGCCCCGGCCGCGATAAATCAATCCGGTAATTGAGACGCCTGCCATTGTCCTTGCAGCGGGAATATCTAATGCCTCATTTGTTTGGACTCGAGATCGTGTACACCTTTTCATTGCTCATTTTAACGCCGAGAGAAAAGAATGTGGGTGTCTTATAAATTTGGAGGAATTTACTGAAAGCGTGACCAGAAATTATGATACTTCATTTGTATGCATTCAATTACATAATCAGTTTTATTTCATTTTTATGATAAAATATTTTTGCATACAAACTAATGAATATAAATGAAAACGCAAATATTCGTTTGTTCATAATCTTAGTTCTTCCTAAGTTATTAAACGATTGCTTTGAATTTATGACACGATGTTGCATTTAAATACGCGCGTGTTTTATATATCTTCGTAAAACAAAAATGTAGTTGATAACAGGTAAAAAATACATTTTGTGAAAAATGACTTTTTTACCAAAATGGCAGTGCCATCTCTCGAGTGTAACAGAATTACAAATTACAGATTACGGTAATGTTCCTCACTGAGTTTTCCCGTACCAAGGGCACATTTTACAAAATTTATTTATATGCAAGTTTATATTTAAAAACAATAATAAATACATGTACAATTTTTACCAGAAGATGAAAACATCTGTCGTTTTAGAAACTAGTCGTAAATATAAATAAAACTCATTAATTTTAATAAAATATACATGTATATAGATACAATATATTTCTATTCCATATTGTTACATTGCGTGATGCATGTAACGTTTTTAACGGACCGTCCAATCGTCGGTCTGGAAATAGTCTCCTCCTATCTCGCGGCATCTCCTCGCGTCACACCTGCCCGCGGAGTATCCCGGTGACGCGACGCGCTCCTCTCGTGACGTCACTTCCGCCGGCCGTCCGCAATCTCCTTCCGGAGCGGGCGGCCCCGCCCCTGGCGCTGCGGACCGGATGCGCGCCGACCCAATTAGGAGCGCGTCAGCTGATAGCTAACAATACGTACTGATCAAATAAAAACACCAAAAAAACGACAACGAAAAAATACTGCGCAAGATACAACGCAACACAGAATTCAATCACCGGCCGACAGCCGTTTTTTTTTAAATTACCTAACGTCCAAGTGACTCTGAAATCTAGCTACGGCTTATGCAACACCGTTTATCATGTCCCTACTCAGGCTTCAACTTTATAAGTTTCATAGCCTATGCCTACTTGTGAGTGGATTTACTCTTTATGTTTAAAGTTACTATAATTTCATGTAATTCATGAGTGAAAATTCTAGGCAAAAACACTCGCGGCAGACAGCCGTAGAGGTAACACGTCTTTATACACCCGATTTTTTGAAAAAATGTATATCGGATATTTTTTTGTTTTTTAAAATATGTATAAACTTATGTATAAATAAATATAATTATATATATTTTTGAAACTCCTAACCTATCAATTGCTCTTTTCTTTAAAAAAAACCATATAATTATTTCGAAGAAAAACTTATTTTTTCAATGCAAAAACAGTGTTTTAAGAAGAAAAAAAATTACGTAAATGTTACCTGGATTTAGAGGAAATTAAGTTGCGACTTAATGAATACTGGGCCTTAATTATAATCGATAAACATTGATTGTAACTCCTATATTCCAAATACTTGTATAATTTATTGATTCGGCATCAACTTAGTGGAAATGACATGTTGATTATTTAAACAAAAATACATGCATAAGAACACATATTAAGTTTTCATTTATTTATTTCTTTATTGGAAAACCAACAGAATATTTAACAAAAATAACATATTATAATACAATTAAAAAAAACACATTCCTATTAAAGATTTTCACTTAAGTAATCTAAAAATAAAAATAAACTGTCATGTACATAAAAGTATAACTATACAATAAACTTGCATTACATGTTTTTATCAAATAATATAAATTTTCTTTATCAACTAGTCAAATAGACATCAACAATATTAAACGTATTAAAAGAAACATTTTTTATGTCTATTTCATTAAGCATTACATTGCACATATCGCAGGCTCGATTTAAAAATGAATTTTGGTAGGACTTGGTGTGCATTTTAGGGATTTTAAATAAAGTTTTATTTCATTATCCACGACTAGTTTCGAAATGTGCAGTTGTTTTCGGAACTAGTCGTGTGTAATGCAATAAAACCCAATAAGTGGTATTATACGAGTGTTAATTTTTTTGAATAATCTCCAAATACTTGTTCACAAATATAGATTATCTCCACTTGGGAGTTACATTTTACATTTTCGACATCTCAACATAGATAAAGGAGAATATGAAAGTCTGGGCTTATGACCTGTCATGGGTAGACTTGGTGAATTTAGCACTTGCGTTAAGTGATCACTTAACCAGCCTATGACGGTCGTAAGCCCTATGAATGCCCAGACTTTCTTGAATGACAGATATTCTTCTTCATCGATGTTGAGAAAATGTTATTTTTATTTACTTACATTTCAACAAACCGGCAAGTTTGTTTATAGGTAGGTAGTAATTTCATTCATTCGTTTCTCCGTAAAATAATAAAAGATTACAGATAATAACTCTGGTTTTAGTCGGAAAAATTGTCATTTCCGCGCGTAACTAGACCGCAAAATTCACTTAAAATGGAGTCATATTAGTAGTCATTAAGGGGATACAATGCAACACAGAATTCAATCACCGGTCGGCCGCTGTAGAAGTAACACGTCTTTCCACGCCCGATTTTTTTTAAATAATGTGCATTGAATATTTTTTAGTTTTTAAACAAAAAATCTTAACGGAAAGACTTAACGAATACTGGGCCTTAAAGGCATGAGTTTAAACAATTCAATCATCCTATGTTAGCAATGAAGTTACGTAGATATGTGATTTCAGTTTTGTGATTTTACTTACGAGTTTAATTGGATATAAGTATACTTATGTTTTTTTTTCATTTTCATTCAAACTCTTATCCGCACCCCATGGTGCATAGGGCACTGCGTCATATAAACGCAGTGTTATCTTGATCATTAACACATGAAGGAAAGGTGATCAGCCCTCCGCTTCAGGTACCAGTCCAGGGTTATATTGAATAAATATTAGAGTGAAAAAATCACTAATATTTATTTGACCGCCCCTGGGAATCGAACCCGGGACTTTCAGTATGGTAGCCGAGCGTGCTGACCATTAGACTACGGAGGAGGACACTTATGTACTAGGTTTTAACTTACACTTGTGCACTTAACTATAACTACACTTAGTTCTCATAACGTCAGTCGAACTTATGTTAAGACGTGTGCTCAGATTTTTCGCAAATTCGCTCAATCTGTCTACCGCAGAACCTGTACCTAACCCGGCGGGGTCTAGAAATGCTAATGTCGCGATATTAAACGGCCTTCCCATAACTGGAATTCCTGAGTATGCTACGGTACCTACGATATTACCTCAGAAACGCTCATGTGCGTTCTGTCACCCGATTGCGACAGGCCAATTAAAATCCGCATATAAATCATTGCTACCTGATCGAACCTGTATCATTCGCGTAAAGCCCATTTAGGTATATTGGCGACTGTTAATACGCGTCATTTCATCTCGATTAATTTTGCGGACTGTAGTTGCCTCGAAAGTAAAATCACATGAACAAGAAATCATATATCTCTCACTCATTTCAACAACGTCATATATAAAAAAACTTAATTTTTCAGGAGATCGTTTTTAAAGTTTAAAAATATAATGAAATGTATTGAAAATAAATATCAAGCCACTTATTCAACTTTTTACTGTGTAACAGATCTTTTTAGGTAAAAGTTTTTTCTGAAGGTTTTTTCTCCATTTGAAAAATATTTAGGATATTTAAAAAAAAAAATTAAGTAATACCTTTTCTTCAAAATGCAAAAACAACACTTTCTGCCATGTAGCGGGAAAATATTAAGTTAAAAATATGCCTCTTTTGCTGGGATATAGTACATTTTCTGGGCATTTCGAAAACATGCACAAATAAAAACTGTCAATTTTTGATATATGACGTTGTTGAAAGGAGTGAGCGATATATATATATGCAAAACGATCTCGATAATCTAGTGTCTTATTGTAATCTTAATCAGCTTTTTCTGAATGTCAATAAATGATTTAGCATTACGTTCACAAGAAAAAAAAAAAAAATTATATTTGATTATGAAATTAACAATAGTCGGCTGACCAGGAAAACTGAATTAAGAGACCTTGGTGTCATAATGGACGAGAAACTTTTGTTTTCTTCACATATTGAAGCCTGCGTTAATAAGGCCTACAGAAACTTAGGTTTTATTTTTCGAACCACTAAACCATTTAAAAATACATCATCTCTTGTAACTTTATATAACGCTTATGTTCGTAGTCACCTCGAATTCGCCTCAGTCGTTTGGAACCCTCAGTACGCTATATATATAGCTCAACTTGATCGTATTCAAAATAAATTTCTAAAAATGATGGATGGTAAGCTTCATTTAAGTTTCAACTCTTATGAAGAATCTTTAGCCTTCCATAAATTATCTTCACTTAGTAAACGTAGGAATATATCAGATTTATGTTTTTTGTATAAAGTTATAAATAATATGACTGAGAGCCCTTATCTTCTTGCGCAGATACCTTTTCACTGTCCAATTAGAATCAATAGGCATAGTCATACCTTTTATAATCCAGCACCAACAAAGAACTATACAAAAAATTCCTTTATTTATCGAAGTTGTGGAAAATTTAATGAATGTTGTACCGACCTTGATATGTTCTACTCCAATCTTTTAAAATTTAAAGCTAAATTGTTCGAAATCTTATAAACCTAAAAAAGTAATTCTATTCCCTGTCCTTTCCTTTTCTTTCTTTCCTATCACTGCCATCTCCTTTTCTCTTTATCCCATCCTTGTCTCATGTCTCTTTCTTTATATAGACCTCTCTTATGTATAGTTGTGAAGAACTATAATTGGTACTCATGATTTTATTTTTTGTATTCTGTATGTATCATATATTGTAACTGTTGTTCTTCCTTCCAATAAAATAAAAAAAAAAAAAAATAAAAAAAAAAAATATGTGAAATTATTTAATTGACTTTTATCATTGTCAATCTGAATATTTATTTTTATTTATTTTTTACGTACAAACTGTATTGTATAATTTCCAAACAAATAGAATAAAATAATATTCTTCCAAGTACTGCAGTAGAAGCGTCATCATTTTTTTTGCCATTCCTTGTACAATACAACACGCGCTTTTGTACTAAAAATTGGCAATTTGCACATTATTGTATGGCGAAAAATCAAACCATTAAATCTTAATGAATATTACATTGAAGCGATACCACAGCTCAAAGAATGCTCCCTGTTAATCTCACTATTATTATCTACAATCTTAGAGGACCACCTTGTCAAATTCTCGGAAGAAATACTGTTTGGGAGGTATTGTGAAGGCTTCTTCTACCTGCGAAGAATTTTAGCGACTCTAGACCGAAAATAATGTGTATTCCGAATGAATGTCGATAATATTTTTTTTGTATAAAAACAAATATACGTACCTACCTATAAAATTGTAAGAATGCACGTCAAATATTTATAACATACCAACATAGATGAAAAAGAATATGGAAGTCTGGGCATTTACAGGGCTACGACCTGTCGTAGGCTGGATAAGTGATCACTTTACACACGTTCAACATTCACCATTCTTTTCACCATTGGTTGTCAATCATGGGTAGAATGGCGAACATTGCGCGCGTGTACAGGGATCACTAGACCGGCCTATGACAGGTCGTAAGCCTTGTAAATACCAAGACTTCCATATTCTATTCACCAATGGTTGTCAATCATGTGTAGAATGTTGAACATAGCACGCGTGTACAGTGATGACTCAACCGGCCTATGACAGGTCATAAGATCTGTAAATACCCAAAAATCCATATTTTTCTTCATCTTTGTTGAGATGTCAAAAACATAAAAATAACTCCCTTAGTGGAGAAATCCAGATTTGAAAAAAAAATATTATGACGCACTCAAGATGCTGTGAATATCATTATTTACACCAGAATCTCCTGAGAGTCGAGAAATAGCAGCATCTATGTTAAAAAAAAAAGTGTAGTAATATTATTTGTTTACAAAGAAAAAATGGCAAACGCCAATTTTGTATAGTATGGAGTGTGTCTCTGACTTATGGTTGTCCATTGTTGCCAGGTGGGGACGCGGAGAGCAGTGCGCCCCCTTGCGGCGGGACCGGCGGGTCCGGGGGCTCCAGCGGCCACAAGGCCTCCTTCCGCTCCGCCAACAAGCTGGCGCGGCGCGCGCGCTCCTTCAAGGAGGACCTGCTGGAGCGCATCTCCGCCATGGCGCTGCGCTCGCCCGGCCAGCCCGGGGGCGGGGGCTCGCACAGGTAATGATATTCTCTGTACCTCTTACCGGCCATTCATCATATCATGTATCTACATCATCTCGCACAGGTAGTACTTACTCTTTATCTATCTAACTGGCCATTTATCATCTCGGACAGGTAATACTCTCTATCCATCTTACCGGCCATTCATCATATCATATATCTACATCATCTCGCACAGGTACTCTCTATCCGTCTTACCGGTCATTCATCATGTCGAACAGGTAATACTCTCTATCCCTCCGGTCCTAACGGTCATTCATTAGTTCATATATCTACATCATCTTGCACAGGTAATATCTTCAATCCATCTTACCGGCTATTCATCATTTCATATATCTACATCATCTCGCACAGGTAATACACACTATACCTCTCACCAGCCATACCTCTCGTATCAGGTATTCTCTTGTTATGATCATAACCTCATCCCCTTCAGCAAAATACTTTTGACAATATCTGAAACCACTGTATTTTCTTTCCATTTGCCCTCAACATTATTTGTATTTTTTTTTCCATTTATCTAAGGTCTTCTATACTTTTTTGTATTTGCTTTCTATTTATCTACCATTAGGCAGCTTGTGCACTCCGCAGAATTTTACCATTCTGTAAAATTCTGTGGAGCAGTCCGGTTTTAAAAAATAAAAGCGACTACAACAGTTTAATGTGATGGAATTTCCGCGCAACGTGATCATGCACGGATCGGAAGAAAGAAAGACAAAACACAAGCCAATCATCCGTTTTATATGCTAATTGAAGTGCCGGACAGTAAAATTCCATGTAGTGCACAAACACCCTTAGTCTTCTGCAATTTGAACATCTTTGAGATTGTTTTTAATTTTTTTCCTTCTTTGTCACGATGAGCATGTTTTTTTCCTCTTTCTTTTTTAATTGCTTCAGTATTTTTATACTATGTTTCTTTCCCAAATTTTATATTCTTTAAAGGTATCATCATTCTAAGATTTGTTTATGAATATTTTTTCAATTAACACCACTTTCTTGAAACTACCTTTCTTTTTACTATTTACAAAATCAACCACAAATGTCATTATTAGTTATATAGTTATATTTCTCTTCACTTTCTTTTTTCTGTTTGCGCTATGATAGCCAATTTATATTCGTTAAGGTCAAAAATGTCAAACATGGTCAAAAATGATTTTTTGATTACTTTCAGGTCACATTCTCCACTCAGTCCAAAAACGCGAGGTCAACAGAAAGCGGACGACCCGGAAGCTAACCCCGCCAAAGAATTAGAGGTGCTAGTGCGGCAGGTATGAATTTCAAATATTTTATCTTTTTAAAATTAATAGACTTTGTTTTTACCACTTTTTTTATTCATACAATTCAACCTACCGGTTCCAACAATACATTGTCATCATCATCATTGTCATCTAGGATTTTTATGGAGTGTGTGGAAGTTTTTGGTGAAAGTATTTTAATATTTTTAATGTTTTTTTTTATTTAAAATAAACCTTGATGATGAAAATGTATTGTTGAAACCGGTAGGTTGAATTGTATCGGAAAACATTCAAGAAATTAAAATATTTTCTCTATTCGAATTAGAATATTCAATAGAATTTCAATAAAGAATGTGCGAAGGCACAAACTACAGAGGAGGACACCGCTTAACCTACATGGACCAAATTATCTCTAACATGCGCTGTTGCGGGTATGCCGAGCTGAAGAGAGGGGTTGAAACTGACCGTGAAAGAAATAAACCAATCATCACAAAGATCGTAACGCACAAAGAAGATTTTTAAGAATTTGAAATTAATTTCTATAAATGTTTTGGTATTATATATGTCATTCTTTTAACTTAAAAAAAACATATGGTTTGTCCATGTGTATCCTCCATTCTTTAACCTAGGATCACTGTCTCTTTTTGGCTTATATATTTCTCATATATTTAGCAGTGTGAAAAATGGTACATCCTCCTTTTATACCTTTTTATAACACTCCAATGTATGTACATAATTCACACAAAAATGTTGTGGCACTCTAATTCGTTAGTCTTTAGGGGTTTGATTCCTCAGATATTTTCTCCGTAAGCATTACAGATTCGGTCAATATTTTTTGTTAAGTAACATTTCATTATTTTATCTTGAAGTGAAGTGAAGTGGGTGAAAAGTACAATTGAAGCAACAGGTTTAGAATAAAAATGTTTGTACCATTTTAATTTGTTGGTCTTAAGGGCGTCGATTTCTTGAATATTTTCTCCACAAGCATTATAGATGTCGGTCATTACGTAATTTGTATTATGTAACTTTTTACTATTTAAATTAAACTTTTTTTATTTTTATCTTAAAGTGAGGTAAAAGTACAATTGAAGAATAATTTTTTTAAATATAGTCAGTATAAATGTACAAAGAAAAAAAACTAATAAATACAAATTAACCAGCTGCCTGACATATATAAAATGGAACCCACTCAGGGATCCAAAATAAATGATCTGAAAAAATACTTTATGGAAAGATATATTTGTAGTGTTTAGTCATATTTTCTCATTTTGTTTTTACCTTGTGTTTTTTGTATTTCCTCATTTGTTTATTTTAAATATGCTTCTTACCTTATGTTTTTCTCGTTTATTTCTTTTAAATATGCTTCTTATGCCTATTTATTATACCTGTTTATTGTTTTTATATTTTGCCATGTATTAGTTTTGGTTATTTTTTTAATATCTTTTTTATTTGTATTCCAGTCTTGTTAACCTTAATCCCATGTCCCAAAATGAGAAATAGAAATTACTCATCGGGAATATTATATATATATGACTTATGTATGTAATATGTTTTGAGAAATAAAATAAATAAAGTGAGAAATAACAGCAAATATAATCTAAATAATTTATCAGGTGGATATCTTTATTGAGTTTTTTTTTTGCCATAGGTGCGGTTCGACTTGAAACACTTTGGCGATGTCATATCCAAGAAAAAGCTGGAGATGCTTCCCGGAAATGGTACCATCGTGCTGGACACGATCACCAACATCCACACAGGTCGGTATGAGAGAGAAGAGGCATTGGAATTATTTTTTCTCATGAAAGGTGAAGTAGACTGGAATGCTGATAAGGGAACGGACACTAAAAGGTTTTTCAGTAGTAATGATAAAATTTTAAATGGTTATAATGGCAACACTTTATTATTTTTTAAGTTTCTTATATAATTTGTATTCAGTAGGTTATGCCATTTAATCATGGAAAGATATACGCTTGAACAATGTTAAAAATGATTAAATTGTTTTATCAAAAACAGTGCTTATTTTCGAATACTGTGAAAAATTTAAGGTTGATGACTGACCGGAGCATTTTGTCGTAACATAACAAATGCAAAGATTCATACGGATTTTGGGTTATTGATTCTATACAAATTTAATACAGATTTCTAGACTGTAATTCAGATTTTTTGGTGTGACATATGGCAACACTGAGCACAAGGCTACAAACGAGCACTGATCGCGATCAGTCAGCAATGCTGTAACATCATAATGTAACATGCTCGCCGCAAGCAATGTTACGACGTAACGTTACGACGAAATGCTCCGGTCAGTCTTCACCCTAAGAATTCATGGACAACAGTATTCAATTTATTAACTCACTATCAAAATAGTCCAGTCAATTATCCACCCAGATCTAACATCTATGATTTAACAGCTTTTGATTTCTTTCTTTGGGGTTATGTCAAATCACAAGTGTATGCCAATATTCCAACAACAATTGAGTTGAGCTAATAATCCAACAACATTGAATGTGTTATTGATTAAATACAGCCACTGTTAAGAGCTGCCTAAAACAAGGAAAATTACTCTCAAGTGATAGTCGACGTCAGGGGTACCTGACATGACACGCACAGAAGAAGAAGAAAGATAAATTACTCACGAATTTTCTTTTGCCTTTTGGGTATTTTCGTCTGCCTCCGTAGTGTAATGGTCAGCACGCTCGGCTACCGTTCTGGAGGCCCCGGGTTTGATTCCCAGGGGGAGGCCAAATAAATATAAGTGATTTTTCACTCTTATATTTATTCAATATTACCCTGGACTGGTACCTGAAATGGAGGGATGATCACCTTTCCTTCTTTTTATATGATGCAGTTCTCTATGCACCATTGGGGTGCGGATAAGGGTTTGAAGAAGAAGTATTGTTTCGTCTAATGGTACCGGAACACTTGTGATGAGGAAGACGGAAACGCGCAAATTAGAGTCAATTATTTATTCATAAAAAATTACAAAGTTATAACGGCGAAATAAAAAAATTTACGCCAATATATAGAAAATTATAAAACACTTATTCGGGCGAGAAGAACAAAGCGACACCTATAGAAAAAAGAGCGAGCGCGACGTATACTTGATTGAATATTAATCTAATTTGAGCACACAAAAATTTGTCCTTCACCCCTTATATACATGAGTTACATGTGGTGGGGACAATATTATAAACAAAATAAAAGTTGATGAACTGCGTCTCTTTGTTCGTCTTGCATAAATTTATAAATACAATTTTAATACACAACTTTGGAATGAACAAGCATCCTTGAGCCTTTAATATAGTTGTATGACTTTTTGTACCGGTTTGCAGCGATCCGGCCGTACGTGTCGCCGCTGCTGGAGTACCCGTCGGCGTCACTGGGCGCGGCGCTGGCGCGGCTGTGCCTGGCGTTGGCGCGCCTCATCCGCCTGTGCGACGAGGGCATGCTCGGCGGCGAGGCCTGCGCGGCGCTGGACCCCGCCAACGTGCAGACCGTCACCAGAGAGGTGCAGCTGGCTGTGGAGGTATGCATCTCTACTTTTGACGTTCTTCTTCCACTTGCAGATGTTAGAGGTCAAAATAAAATATGTAACAAAGGCAAAATAAAGGAATGGGTAAATGATCAAGAGTTAAGTTTATGAAAATCGTAAAATATTTATATTCTTCATTTTTTTCTCTTTTTTGTGTATATTAGGTTAAAATCGTTAAAAACAATAAAAAATGTATAAAAAAAGAAATCCACCGACAAGACTCACAAGGTGGCTTGGTGGGTCTCTGCAAAAAAAAGGTTCTAATTATGTATAAATTGTGATTTAAATAAATGCAAAACAAAAAAAAACTTCATGTTTCTATTTCCTGAAATTATTTATATGCATATTTTTATTTATTTAATAGAGTTACAATTTTAAGTACAACATAATACAATTTCTAAACATTTATACATATGGCAAACTTATAGTTTTAGATTCGCTGTGCCTCTCCAAAAAAGAGACTGAGCTCTTGTGCTTGGAGAGGGACTTACACTCAAGGTTTAATGTTTTTTATAATTAATGGTATAATAGTCTTTTTTATGTTTTTTTCAAGATTTATATGTAATGGGCATTAATTTTTTTTAAGAAATTTTAAAATTTTCTATTTTTTTTAATTATGCGGAGCTTTGTTTTGCGTTTTCCCCATAGTTACCTAAGGCAGCGTCGGCATAGATTGTTTCACATTCCTATGTACAGGACCAACCTGCTGATGGTTATGTCTGTAGGAAAAGCTACCGCTATGCCGAACAATATCACATCGGAGATTGATTTATACTATTTCTCTGAGGGGGTATTCCGAAGCGGGATTCTTCTACAACTTTAAGAAGAATCTTTATGTAATTATGTAATCATTTATGCCCAGGAAATGGGGACAATCACAAATACCAATTGTCCAATTTGTATTTTTTTGTCTTTACAGGAATTGGCGGAAATAGCTTTTGAAAAGATGGACGTCAATATGAGCCAGACGAAGAGTAATGGAACAAGTGCAGAACCAAAGAACATGAAGCTACAAGTCAGGCCTACCGTTACTACAGAGAGCCAGAGAAATTCATTACCAGGTATATTATCTTTGCCTGTAACTGATGTTTTTTCTGCGTCATTAAATAAACGCAGTGAGAGTGGGCTGAACACCTTTCCTTCATTTCTTTTGTGATCAAGAAAACTTGTAAGGGTTACAAGAAGTATTATTTTGTCATTCTCGACACTTGAGGATGACAAAAAATAATACTTCTTGTCAAGTAGATATTTTTGCGACAATATATACTTTAGCATCTTAACAAATTGTTGTCGGGCATTTTTTTCATCAACCCTGATCCTGTTTTGAATATTGAAAGCATTAACTTTGTGGATCATATTGATATATTATTTTGAGAAATAAAAAGACTTTGTTTTTTGATCCACTCACATTTTTACTAACAACCGGTTTCGGTAACAACCTGTCGCCCTCTTCAGGGTTAAATTTAAGACGTAATTTAATTTAGTCATAAATTAAACCCTGAAGAGGGTAACAGGATGTTGCCGAAACTAGTTGGTAGTTAATAAAATGTGAGTGGATCAAAAAACGAAGTCTTTTATTTCTCAAAATAATATAACCCTGATCCTAATTATACTCACACTGTCTGCCACCCGACCTTCAGTATATCTCTCGCGCTCTACCAAAAGTAAGCAAATAAAACGCCTATGAGCTTCTCCCGCTCTCTAAAAGCAGTGTACAAAAGACGCTTTTAAGCGTTTCCCGAAAGCAATATTTTATTTATACTATTTTATTCATATTCTGATTGCACAGTATTGGTATAATTTAGTGTTATCTGTTATAATTTTGCGATGTTATAGAATGTGATTTTCCCATTTCAGATATTACCCTTACGCCAAGAGAAAGACTGATACTCGAGGGAAGCGTGGGAGGGCTGGCGGTGAGGAGTTCCCACTCCACGGAGTCCATCCTGGACAGCGTATCCACCACACCGCACCCCGAACCGCCGCCCAAGCCACCCAGACCTGTGAGGTAAAATCCACCTTAGGGTCTTCTAAGTCAATTGACTGTTAAAGTGCTACGAAGTGCGATTGCACCACAATTATAATTGTTGCTGTCTTAGAATGTGTATTTGATTACGCATTTTTATCTATTGTTGCGCGGTATGATCGATAATCCTGAAATTATCCGGAACATTGGTCTGTAAGACAGCGTCGACATAGATTGTTTCACATTCCTATACACAGGACCAACCTGCCGATGTTTATGCCTGTAGGAAGAGCTACGCTATGTTGAACAATATCTCATTGGATATTAATCTGTTCCATGTGTCTGAAGGAGTTTTCCGAAGCGGGATTATTCTACACCTTTAGCAATTGTATTCTTGCTTATTTTCTATTTTTGTTAATGTATACAATTTAAATTTAAGTTTGTAATGTGTATGTAAATTATAAATAATTAAATTGAATTGAAATTGAATTGAAAATTGAAAAATAGAAGTGGGCACACATGTTTTATGAGTGTTAATTCCGATATCTTCAATACAAGTTTTACTTTTTATCACTATTTCTTAAAATTTATTGTAGTTTTACTGAGTAAAATTTGCAACGTGATGAAGTTATTAATATTCCTTGTCTACTTTTCAGAACATTAGACATAGCTCCACCCCTCCCACCCAAAAGGAAACCAAATGAAAATTCATCATTGCTGTCAGCTGTTGATAGGTAAATATCGACTCCCTATTTAACCCTTTGCATTTCGTTGTCGCCATAATGGCGACATGAAAAACATTCTAACGAGTCTGATGGCACCATAGTGGTGACATTGAACAATACATTCATGAAGAAAATCGTTGAAATGGTGGCTTAACTCTTTTTTTATTATGAAGATATGTTCCATAATTATAATTAAAATGTAACTTTGTTTTAAAATCACTATAAATTTATAGCAATTTTAAAACAAAGTTACATTTTAATTATAAAATAGAAAATCACATAGTTAGTGCTTCAAATATAAATTATAAGATATCGCTCACTCCTTTCAACAATGTCACTTATCAAAAATGTCAATTTTCAGTTGTGCATGTTTTCAGAATGCCCAGAAAATGTACAAAAAGTGAAAGTGGCATATTTTTAACTTAATATTTACACGCTACAGAGTAGAAAGTGTTGTTTTGGCATTTTTAAGAAAAGGGATTGTTTAATTATTTTTTTTAAATAAACTAAATATTTTTCAAATGGAAAAAAATCATTCAGGTTTTACCTAAAAAGATCTGTTGCACAGTAAAAAGTTCAATAAGTGGCTTGATATTTATTTTTAATACATTTTATTATATTCTTTAAGTTTAAAAATGATCTCCTGAAAAATCAAGTTTTTTTATAAATGACGTTGTTGAAAGGAGTGAGCGATATGTTCCAATTTCTCATACATTGCATATAAATTTATTAAAAATATAATAATTAAAAATCATTGAGCCATTTGAAAATTATTAAAATTTTAGTAGATCAATTAGTGGGTGACTACATAAATATATTAAATGTTAAAATCAAACACTGATTTTTAGAGTCTACTAAATTGTATTTTATTTTTAAAAGCAGACCACCTGCTTCTACACCATCAGGAATCAGGCTCATAGAAACGCCATGATGGTAGGTTACTTACTTAGTTTAGAATATGCATTTTGTGCCCTTGTAAGGTGCCAAGTTTCACAGATGTATAAGCTAATCGGAGCAACGGAGGCATCTTCTTGGACTAAATTTGTGATTTAATCATTCTCAATTATACGCACAGTATGCGTAATTGTTAATTTGATTTTTATTTTGCAGGGTGTCATTACAATCCCACAGCAGCGGGTCGCTAGACTCCATGTTAAACATATCAAACGATGACGAGATCAGAGCCATTATGGATAGGAGTTCATCACACCTTGACGACACCTCAGATATTACAGGTAAAAACATTACTTATTTATTGATTTGGTGTTTAATTTGTCGAACTCTATTTGAATTTATGTATTAATTTTTAAATCAAACATAGATATTTTAATTCTACTAAGTTGTATTTTATTAACAAAAATACATAAAAAATTAATATTGTGAAAATTGTTTCGCCTAGTTATGGCAATTTCTAATGAAGACATTCGTTTGAAAATGCCGTAACTGGGAAACAAATAAAAATGGTATAGATTACCCTGAATTGTGTTCATTTTGTTTTCCAAGTCTTGATTTGGCATGTAAATGATCAGTTGAGCATCAGACTCATGTCGCCATTGTCATTCTCAGGTTACTCGCAGGCCAACGGCAACCGGCTGTCTCTGGAGTCCAGTTCCACAGTGGGGTCTAGTCCCGCGGGGCCCCGCCTCTCTTCCGAGGTGGGCACCCTACTGCCGCCCTCCCCCGCCACAGCCAACCACAACAGGTCATTTATATATTATATAACTTTTTCAAATCCTAGAATACTAAATTATCGTAAAAATTACAACATCAAAATGACTATTCCTGGAAAAAACAATGTTCGCGTCGTTTCCACGCCCCCTGCTTCACAGTATCTTCCTAATGCAACTTTAATTTCTTCCATTATAAAGTGATTTCCTAAACCCTAAGGGCGTTTGTGCACTACCCGTAATTTTACCGTCCGGATGTCCGGTTTTGAAAAATGAAAGCAACTACAGCAGTTTTGCGTGATCAAATTTACGCGCAACATGTTCACGCACTGATCAAGAACACCGATCCAAAGAAAGATGGACAAAAGCACAAACCTATCCAAGCTAATCATCGTTTTAAAATGCTAACTGACGTGCCGGATGGTAAAATTCCGTGTGATTCCGTATAGTGCACAAATGCCCTAAGAATGTTTTTATTACTTTTAAAATAGTAAAAGTTTTTTTAATTAACTTATTTATTCCCATTTTATTTCTGTCATACTTTTTACGAATGTTTAGTAACCGTGTCATTCATAAGATATTTTAGTAATCTAGGGTTAAATAGTCTCAATGTGTATGATATGTGTTTTAATAAACAATAATATGTGATTAAGAAGAAAACAAGCGTGGACAGTTCTTCAGTTAAATATTCCGGTGGTAAAATATTTCTCTGCTTATAACGATTGAGGCATGTGCGAAGATACAAACTACAACCCCGCTTGACCTATGTGGACCAAATAATCTACGCCAAGTTGAAGAGACAAGCGAAGGATAGGACGGGTGAAGACTGACCATGAAGGCAGCAAACCAATCATCACACAGATTGTAAATCACGAACAAGAAAGAATATGTTATAAAAAAGTCCTTAAATGGTCCATGTATGTAAAAACTGCCAAATTATTGACAATTTATCTATAAAATTACATCTTGAAATGTTCACCGTTATTTGCTTTTTCACTTAAATCGTTTTGGTTTTACGAATAATGATTGACCACATATTATTGAATTTTCAACCCATTTCATTATTTATAATAAAAAAAATTGATACTTTAAATACTGCCATTTTTGGCTAATACTACCTCAAGGGGGCTTATAAAGATGTGATGGTGGTATGATGATGATAATAATCGACAAAAAATACGACTTCATCGAGTTGGGGGAGTAGACGTATTTTTACGCTTTCTAGGTCTAGTTGGGGAAGAGCATACCCAAAATGTTGGGCAGGATGCCTCTCTGAGCAACAGTCACACCGGGGAGCAGCTTGTTGAGCTTCTCGTCATTGTGAATGACCAATTCCAGATAGCGGGGGGTGATCTTGGTCTTCTTGTTCTCTCTGGCACTTAAATCTCTGTGGTTTCAAACACTCCAGAAGAAAATCAACACAACTTGAAAAAAAAAAGTTTAAATTGTTTATTGTATCATCTCAGTTGAAAAAAGTATGGATGTACTAAGATGTTATTTTTTTTCTTTATTCCAGGTTTTCAAACGAATCAGGTTTCGTATCCATGGGCAACGCGCGATGCTCCGAAATATCATACTCAAGTTTCAACAGCACTTCCGCTCACCAGAAGACCTCGCTATCCTTCATAGACTCCACTCCAACGCCGGGAGATATGCCGCACTCGCTTATATCAGACTTTGCCAACGACATGTCGCTCAAACTCCCCTCGCCGCCGGGCAAAACGCTCGCCGTGTCATCCATGGCGAACGTCGTCCAGCAGTCCATGAAACAGATATCTTCATCTACAAATTTCTACGAACAAAACTCAATGTCCAAGATGTTGGGGGCTAATGGTAAATTGAACCAGGCGTTCAGTCAGTCTTCAACGATACAGGAGGCGGAGCAACGGATCGAATCGCTCAAACTGGACATATCGTCTATGCAGAGCATCACCAAGACCCAGCGGAATGTCTCGCAGACGGTCATGATCGGCGGCAACCTGTCCAGCATGAAGAACATGCTCTCGACGCAGGCCAATCTGACGGTGGAGAATGGCGGCGACGTCGTGGACGCGTCCCTAGTGCCGCCCGCTCTGCCCGTCAAAACGAGAAAATTCAAAGCCGGGTCGCAGTGCGACAGTCTAAACGAGTCGGGATTGTGCTCTTTGAATTCAACGATGGACGACCAGTCTATAGAATATAGGTGAGTGTTTCTAAATCCATACTATACCGTGGGCAAAAAACATCAACTCTAAAATCCCTGTTTGAATAATCCCTGTTATTTAAAGCTTTTAGCCTGAATAAAAATACCTGCTATTAAACTTAAAGTTGAATTTAATTGTTAAACCACATATTGGGTTGATGCAAAAGTTTTGACCGTTTTTTACATATATTTTTTTTAATTTAATTTTTAATATGTATTATTTATTTAATAAATTACATAATTTCCATCAGTTCTTATAACCTTCTCCCATCTTTCTATCAACTTATTAATACCAGTAGTAAAAAATTCCGTGGATTTTGATGCGAAAAATGAAGTAAGGGATGTTTTTACCTGCTCTATTGTATAATTTTTTTCGTCATTTAATTTTTTTTGCAGTGATCGGAATAAATGAAAATCAGAAAGAGCAAGATCTGGAGAATACGGTGGATGCTTGATAACATCCCAATTTAACTCATTTAGCTTGTGGTGGGTCATCATAGCCACATGTGGTCGCGCGTTGTCGTGATGAAACACTACCCCTTTTCTTTTTACCAATTCTGGTCTATCCTTTTGAAAGTCCATGTTCAATTTGGATAATTACTGACAATATTGTTCTGTTGTACTTGTCTGATCGTGTTCCAAGAGTTCAAAATACACAATATCCTTATCATCCCACCAAACACAAAGTTTAACTTTTTTTATGGATTTCGGCCTTCGAAGTTGTTAATGGGGCTTCTCCAGGTATAGCCCACTGTCTTTTTCTTGTCACGTTGTTGTACACGACCCACTTCTCATCTCCCGTCACCAAACGATGCAAAAAAGGTTCATGTTTTTGTCTCGCACTCAAAGCAACGCACGTTGAAACACGATCCAATAAATTGGCAGCCGACAGTTGATGAGGTATCCAAACGTTGTACCGCAAAACCATTTCCATACGCTTCAAATGTCTTAATACGGTTGTTTGGTTGACTCCCATCATTGACACAATCTCCCTGATGATTAGACATGGATTGGTGTCAATTATGACTTTTAACTTGTCGTCATCAGACTTCAATGGCTGCCCGGTACGTGGTTTATCAATGAGTGAAAAATCTCCAGATCGGAATTTTGTAAACCATCTTCGTACCTGTCGAACTTTGATGACATCTGCTCCATACACTTCACAAATGTTTTTGGTTGCCACACTAGCGGTATTGTCTTTGCGGAATTCATAAAGTAAACAATGACGTAAACGCACTTTATCGAGCGACATTTTGAAAAAATACAAGGGGTCATAACTGTACTCTGGCTAGGCCAAAACTGAATAGAAAGTAGAGGAAAAGCATCCTTTATACAATGGAATCATAAAAAAGAAGATATTTTTCATAATTTTAGAAAAAAAATTTTTTTTACCTGGAATCATAAAAAACGGTCATAACTTTTGCATCAACCCAATATTTATGACATTTCAAACTACTTAGTCTATTTTGCCAGTTTATAGAACGTCAGTACCATCTGAGATGGTGTGACTTCTTTATTAAGCCCTATATATATGATAAATTCCAACTTAATTTTCTTTAAACCCAAGTAATATTTAACGTAATTGATTTTTTTTCTTAAAACATAATTTTTATGTTGAAAAAATAAGTTTTTCTTCTAACTGAATATATAGTTTTAAAAATAAAAGAGTCATTGAAAGGCAAGGAGTTAAAAAAAAACCTCTACGTAGCCGTCCGCGTTCTGAATTTGAGGATTGCAAGTTCCCACTTTAAGATATTTTTACATATATATTTTTTTAATTTTGAAGCTAAATTGTGGTTTGAAACACGGACTAAACTGAATATAGTTCCAGCTGACCCTATTATTATACGTATATTGTTTTTTACAGAGACCACGGATCATGCTCCCTTCACACTGACGGCTTCATCCAGCGACCGCACACCCTCATGGACCAGTCCATGTCGGGCGACCAACGCCCTCCGCTGCCATTGAAGAAAAAACACAGTATGTTCATTGCTCTATACTCCTATCTCCCCATCCTCTCATTATACCATGCACTTGGAAGATTGAAGATAACCCCGCAATATTTTGGTTTGCCGTTCTTGGACACTCCTTTCAGTGATAGAAATTGGCCAAAATTACCTGTGCTTGTAAAAGTTCATTAATTTGAAATTATACGAATGAATTGTGTATCAAAAAATTGTAAAAAAAATCTCTTTAAAAAAAGACGCTCATTCATAAGCAAGCTGTGATGATATTTCAAAGAAATAAGTAATGTTTTTTTACAAAATAACAAAGTTGAAAAAACTAATTTGAATATTTTCATGTCTGTCTGCCTCCATAGTGTAGCGTTAAGTGTGCTTGGCTACCGCGCTAGAGGCCCCGGGTTCGATTCCCAAGCGGGTCAAAGTATGTAATTAACAATCACGATATGTTTATTAAATAATGATTTTGTTTTAGTTTTGTAACTTTTCATTTCAGATGTTTTTATTTATTTATTTGAAATTTAATAATTTCAATTAAATTATTTCAACTATTAAATTGTTCAAATTAGGGCGAAATTTAAATCATTTCCATTCAAATTAATGAGCTTTTACTTTTTATTTATATCTATTAATATTAAAAATATATTTATATATTTCTTTATTTGATTTGAATTTCTTTTCAAGTATTCAAGTATATAAGGAAATAAAAGAAAAGGATTCTAAAAAATAATTAAAATCATGGCAATTCACATCATCAAAGCCAGATTTTAAGATCCAATGAAAAACTTTTTTGAATGGATTTTTTACTCAGTGTGATTCTACATATATTCCTAGCTGTGAATAACCAACTTTGCAATATTTGAATTTGAGCAACTTTGATCCGACCGAAAATAAGCAAACTATCATACTGCGGACAATCTACATTATTCCCGTGAATCTGTTTAGTATATCGATAATATCTCATGGTGACTGCTCCTAACCCTCACATTCATTACTATTATCATCATTATTATTATTGATAAAATGCCACAAGTAAAAATTTTGTATTTAGATAAAAAAATATTATTTAATCATGTAAAACAAACCTGTTTTGATGAGTAAAATGTATCATACTAAGAGTTAATTTCTTTCTGCAAAACCATAGATTGAAGTATGTATTATTTATGGGAACCTTGCATTGTACTCCTTTGAATAAGGAAGGGACAAGGCGTTATAATACATGATTTTAAAAATGTATAATATTTATGTACATAAATAATCTTTGACTTTGTTAAAAAAGAACTCTTCAATAAGACAACTTTGTTGTATTCATTATTATAACGTAATGTGAAGAAAATAAACACTTTAATTTATTTATTTTTATTTTCTTGGTGACGGGAGGTTATTTTCTTGGGGGTTCATATTTTAAATTTTGTTGTTTATTTAATATCTGTATTATTTATATCATATGAACTGCATTTGAGTGTCTTACAACTTCTTGTCTTTCCCCTATCCCGACTGAAATGATGCATAGGGCGCTGAAATGCATTACTGGAATATTTATTATCAAGTTTTTAAATTATATCTCAAATATGATATGAAAATATCAATTGAGGGATTAGAATATTATAACGTCGTTTTAAAAATAGCAAAAGTCCAACTTAATTTGTTTGAATGAACGAGTTTCATATATATATATTTTTTATGTATTCAAATATAAAATAACAGTACCGTACACATTATCTTTTCGTCAACACATTGGTAACAGCGAAGTTTGTTAAAGAAATGTAATTTGACGCGAGCAATATTAGATTACAACGAAAGAATCATGACTTTAATCCATATTTTGAAATCCATATTTTTGTATTATTGTGACACCTACCTGTAGCACAGCAAAGCAAATATGACAAGAAATTAAACATTTAAGATGTGTTTTTTGTATATGAAGTAGAAGGTAACCGAAATGCACAAAAATGTACATACTACCTCAACATCAGGTTTTTGAAACGCACAAATATGTGTACGCCTCAAACAATGTGTTAATTGGTTTGGCAGTCACTTTGTAGTAACATGGGAACGTCCAAATATCTTTCAGGGAATCCATTGGTACAGGGCAGACTTTAACTATGCGCCTGATAATGTTTAATTCCTTTTCTATAAAAAATTATCAATTGCATTATGATTCTTGAGGGTTGCAAGCTAAAATCATCCGCAAATAACAAATCTGTGAATACTGGGGAATTACTGTACATCCTGTAGTTGTTTTTGAGTTATTAATACACTAATTGGAGGTGATATTATGAATAGAATAAAAACACGTTAAAAATAAATTCACACGTGTCCTCGCATGTTTTTTGGCAGATTCTCAAGTTATAATTTGTGACAACATAACTAGGGCCATTTACCTAGCAGTTTTTTTCCATACGTATTGTGCCGGGAGTTGTCACACTCAACTCAGTCATTTCGGATAAAAGTTCACGAGTTCCTTGTGTAAAATGTTTGATAACTGTCAATAGGTTTTTTTTTCCTTCTATTGTCAATAAGTATTGTGTGATTAGTTTTTCAAAGTTAGTGTATTAGTAAACTGAGTGATTTGTTCCCGTACTTTGCCTTTTGTGTCTTCTATAGTCAGATTGTAACACCTTTCGGATTTGAGATTTCTTATTCTATACATAATTGAATAAACAGGTAGGTTGTATTTGATTATATGGGTATTTAAAAAAATATTAGTACGTATAAAAAAATTGTTTCAAATTCATTTGAGATTAAAACCACAATTAATTTCAAATGCGATAATGCGTAAAACCGTCACTTTTCTTTATAAAGTTAACAGTCAAATAAATACTTCATCATTTTACTGCAGTGCTCTATGCACCATTCGGTATGGAGGAAGAAAAGAACAAGAAAAATAATATTAGTTGTCCTGAAATGAATCACTTAAAAAATATATATAAATAAGAAAAGAGATGTTTTAGTTAATAATTGTGTTCATTACATCATATCATTGTTGTATCATTTCATAATCAATGTTTTTTATTTAAAGTATAATTATTTAATATTGGTGTATAGGTGAAGGTTAACTATTGCGCAGAAAATGTTCTGGTTTGTCATTTGAATCAATTATGATGACCATAATTTAACATAACAAAAAACTTATAAATGAATAATCTGATTGAAATATCATTAAATTTATTAAATATCTTTACTTTATATGTGATTAGAGGCTCTATTTTACCCTGAAAATAAAACGTATAAAAATATCCATAGTTTTAATAAATTAATAAATAAAATAAGTGGCAAAGATCAAAATGTTTTTGTTGATATTTGATTTTTTTTTCAATCTTAAGCATTTTCTCAGCAATATCCCAAAATATCATCAATCATATGAATGGTTTATTGGTGTCATTCTCATTGTATGTATATATATTAATACTGAGTTCATAATTGTATTAAATCGAAAGCATGCACATATACAACTACAATAACTGAATGTGGAGAGTCAATTTATGATTGTGATGGTGATTTTTATTTCAGCAAAAGCAGTTTCACCTTGTGATGTTTTCAGACTGTAATATGTGCTATGAGTTTAAAATTTAATTACAATGTAAATTTTTTTATGTTGTTATTGTGGCATTATATCTGACTAATTATTTATGTTTATTTTTTATTTTATCCGTAACTGGCAATTGTGATCAAAATATATATTTAATTTGTTTTTTTTTTTAAAATCTTCTCACAACAATTTTTTCTTTTTTTCTTTCAAATTGATACACAAACGTAATAAATATATAACCCCTTGAGGTAGTATTTTACAAAAATGCCAAAGCCAAAATTTTATATCTGGCAAATTATTTATGTTTATTTTTTATTTTATCCGTAACTGGCAATTGTGATCAAAATATATATTAATTTGTATTTTTTTTTAAATCTTCTCACAACAATCTTTTATTTTTTTCTTTCGAATTGATACACAAATGTAATAAATATATAACCCCTTGAGGTAGTATTTTACAAAAATGCCAAAGCCAAAATTATGACTGTTGAATCAGCTTTACAGTTATATGCAATTGATAAGCAGACACCTCTGCTAGATAATGCTCATGAAGAAATATCAGGTTTTTCAGAAGAACAATTCAATGATAGTGATAATTTCTGATGATTATTATTATAAACAGTATTTCTTTAGGTGTGAAAATACAATTTGTGTATTTAATGGGAAAGAATACTGTGATTTAGTAAAAAAAAATAATTAAGCATTGTGTTTAAAAATAAAATACAAAAAAATCTTAGGTAATTTCTCACATTGTACATATCGCTCACTCCTTTCAACAACGTCATATATCAAAAATCGTCAATTTTCAGTTGTGCATGTTTTCGTAATGCCTAGAAAATTTACTATATCCCAGCAAAAGCGGCATATTTTGAACTTTACCCGCTACAGGGCAGAAAATGTTGTTTTTGCATTTTGAAGAAAAGGTATTGTTTAATTATTTTTTTTAAAATACTAAATATTTATCAAAAGGAGAAAAAACATTCAGGTTTTACCTAAAAAGATCTGTTGCAGAGTAAAAAGTTCAATAAGTGGATTGATATTTATTTTTAATACATTTTATTCTATTTTTAAACTTTCAAAATGATTTTTTGAAAAATCAAGTTTTTTGATATATGACGTTGTTGAAAGGAGTGAGCGATATATGATATGGGTCGCCCTTTTTCATTACTCATCTTCTCCATTTTTCTTATCTTCGCTACAAAACAGATTTTAATTAAGATGTTTTTAATTTTGTTTGATTCATTAACTGGCCCTTTAAACTAATTATACAAAATAAGCATTGAGAAATTTGATAGAATTTATTTTACAAGAGTTTTTACAGGTTATCTAAGATTAGAAAAAATAGTCTTAAATGTATTTTATTGATATAAAAAAATTGTCTGGTATTAAAAATCAAAAATCAAAATATGGCTGGCATTTGAATGGTAGATTGCCAACCCATAAGAAGCAAATACGCAAAAATGTGCACATTTTCCGTACGTCAAATTATGAGCTCAGTATTGGTGATATATCCCTTTCCCGACGCCCCGCATAATAAAACCTTAATATGTATTTATTTACCTATCGGTAAGTTGGTGTAACTTTGTAACGTTGTGAGCTAACCTAGATGTTTTGTGTACCTCCCCCCGCCATACCCGTCTCTGCATTACTGCGCCCCAACCAACCCAGTGTTCCAAAGTGTCGCTTACTCGGGTGAGTTCATCTATGAAAATTAAACTTTCTTTTCTTTTCGCTTGCTCTGCCTCGCTTTCTCTTTTTGACACTCTTTTATTTTTTTGGTTTTTCACATCTTTTGTTTTTTTTTTCATTTATTTTTAAATATATATTTTTTTTTGCTTTTTGGTGTAAACTAACAATCGCTTCTTGCACGCTATTGTGGCTATTGAATCATTGGCATGTTTGATGTTTTAGATTTTAGCTTTCACTTATTTGACTCACTTTATAAATTTGAAGGTTCTGATGCGAGAAATCTCTTTTTACTATTTCTCAGTTGTGTAGTGAATTGTTGCCGAAATTGATATTCAGCAGTACCAGTAGTAAAAATATCAAAAAATTCCATACCAATTGTTAAAATGTAAAAATATTGACTTTTTGGTTGTTAAAATATCAAAGGCTTCATAATATTGTATGTATTAACATATTTTATCTATTTCTAAAATCATGATATAACGGACTGATTTGGAAGAGGACACCCCCTCTTCCAAATCGCAAAAATCGTTAAAGGTAAAAATCGCAATAAAATAAAATATATAAATATAAAACATTAACAGTGTATTTACATATAAATAAATAAACATAAAAAATACATATTTATTGTCTCCGGACACTCGTTGTTAAGTGACATTGCTGTTTGATATTGACACGCTTGCTTTCGGTAATCCTGCTTTGAAAAAGGAATCAAGTTTTTTTGCACTAAAGAAGTTTTGAGTCATAATTTGTGATTATAATGACCGCTAAAAATTGTTTACATGCGGCTACACTTGAATTTAAGTATGTAAAATATTAACAGGACATTTTAAAAAATTTTATGTTGGATCGTTTTTTTGTCCGTCATATCCAAAGTTCGTCAAATAGAAGTCCATTATATCAAGGTTTTACTGTAATAAGATATGTTGTAATTAAAAAAAAAATTATACTATTTTCGGTTCTTTAGAATAAAATAGAAAAATAATGGTCAATTGGTTTTTCAGCTTATGGTTGTTGAATGTCAGACCTACTTGCAAAATTAATACTTATTATAGATTCTACCGTCTTCGTCTCAATTAAGACACCTATAATTTATATTTATATATCATGCGTAGGGTAAATAATCTAATATCTACTAAATGATAATAAAATAAATAAATTATTAGTTACATTATTTTGCATTCAATTTTCTATGTTTCTACCATCGGAACCTTCAATGTACCAATAACTAAAACTATATCCTAAAATTGATTGTTTTTCTTTCTTCAGAAAATGCATTAATCAAATTTTCCTGATATGTTTAATTTAAAGGCAAAATACTTGCACACATTTATATACAGTAATGGAGACTTATATCCTAACAATAATTATTTCTGATTTTATTTATCGTATTCTCTTCTTTATTGTACAGTTTCAACTTTTTCACTACACACATGTAATATCATTATGTAAAAAGGAATCTATAATTTTTACTACTTAATTTTGGTAGTGGGTGTCAAAAAAAATTATATTTTTGCCATCCTAAAGGGCTTGCATGAGTGACAAATGGCTAAATGACTGCAAAATATGTTTTAAAAACTGGGTTTAGTCTCTCATATTATGACTCAGATGAAACATAATAGCATAACAGTTTTTAATCACATGTAAAAGTACAATATTATTTTCAATATTTATTAGGCCGTCACTTTGTGGTAATATCAATCCATTTTTCATTTTAATTTCACTCGGTAAATACCACTATTTCTTAAAATCTATTGTGACACATGTTTTGATGCATTCAGCACTGTTCGTTGTTTGACAATAATGAGGAAAGCATCGAAAAACGTGTCACAATAGATTTTAAGAAATAGTGGTATTACCAAGTAAAATTTTAATTAAAAATATACAACATTATGCCAACACACTTCAGACGGAAAAGGTATTTCTACCCGTTCGGTCGATTGATGCTTAAGGACGGGAAGGGTATTTTTACCTTTGCTGGCCTCAATTCAAAGTCAGAAATAAAGGAATCATTAAAGGTTTTTTTATGAATATTATATACCAATCTCTTTCTCAAGGTCTTAAATATATGTACATAATTATCGAATCGTGTCGCCAGCAGTCCGCAGGCGTAAAAATACCCGTCTGAAATGTGTTAATAAGAATACTGAAAATTAATTTCCTTTTTAATTTGGATGTCGTCATTAACAGTAAAACACTCTCATTATTGTTGGTCAATAGATATATAATATGTAGTAATAACGCGAAGCACCTTGTAGAAAAGGCAACACGTCACCGAACTACCAATATCTTTTAGTTCATTTAGTCTTTCCGTTCTTACCTTGCACGGTTTAACACACGAACTTCATCAGATCACTTTATAAAACTGTGAAATATCTAACTATAAAGTTATTTTTAATAATTTTTGTGTTTTAAATTTAAGCAGAAATAGACAGCAACCAAATTAGTGGTGTATTCTGAAATAATGGCAAAAAAATCATGCTTTGATTTTTGGAATGCAGTTTTGTTTTTTAGTCAAAAATGTTTATTTTACACATTATACACACACAACAACCCTAAGGGCGTGTGAGCAATGTTTAGTATTGCGTGTGTTGCTTTTGCGTTTAACATATGGCGCTGCCATTGAAGTGTTTTTTTTTAAAGAATGTTTTACTTGTCACAGTAAAAAATACCTGTGTCAGTGTTTATAAAAAACAAGTGCATATTTGAATGCAACATTGTGTTAAAATTTTAAAGAAATCGTATCACTTTAGAGGATATAAGATTTTGAACAAACTGACATTTTTATTTGAATAGATTATTTTGAAGAATTTTGCTTATATCCTATCTTTTTTATATGAGTTTTTATGTTAAATGAGTTGAGTTTATGTGTAAGAAAAATTGAGGTTTGCATTTTGGATATAATCCTCTCACAAACTGTATTCCAAATACTTTATGATAATAGGTCATTATCAAAGGTGTCACAGATTGTGCCAATTGCAAGTAGAATTATTTTTTTAAAATTCCATAGTAAAACCATATGAAAGATATTGTTTTATTCATGTGCCCATAATTTACGATCTCTGAGATTTGGTTCTCTAGCAGGCGAGAGTGACCAGAGCAAGCGGTTGATTGAAACAAATTGTTACCTACCAATAAACGTGCCCGCCAACATAAATAATCACACATTAACAGTGAAATAATGAATGCAAGATTTGCCAGTACACTCGCTTGAAGAGCCGTGATAGACTCATCATTATTTGCCCTCAATTTTGCAAATATAATAATAATAATAATAATAAAACCCTTATCCGCACCCCAATGGTGCATAGGGCACTGTGTCATATAAACGCAGTGTTATCTTGATCGTTTACACATGAAGGAAAGGTGATCAGCCCTCCGCTTCAGGTACCAGTCCAGGGTGATATTGAATAAATATTACAGTGATAAAATCACTTTTATTTATTTTAACCCCCTTGGGAATCGAACCCGGGACCTCCAGAACGGTAGCCGAGCGTGCTGACCATTACACTACGGAGGCGGACAAGAATAATATATATTATAATATAATAATATATATAATATAATATAATATATATTATAATAATATATATTTAATATATTGCAAATATATTAAATCAATAAAAATCCCTCCCTTAAAATAGTATTTCTTGTGGCCACTTTGGATTTTTGGTCTTATTTATGGGTCCATTAAAAAATGTTTTTATTGATTCTGTGGTAAAAGAATGTGATTTCAAGATGACTATGATTATGATTCATTATGTATATTGATACATTGAGTAGTAGTATGGTCGGGCGCCTTAATGGCTGCTTACCAAATCTGCTCCATAATTTTATATAATTTTCGCTGGACATTTGCATCTACAGTTTATAATTTTTTGCACAAATTGAAATACTGTGATAAGTGTTAACTATAAAATGATTATTAGTCAAAAAATTCTAACGATTAGCTGTTAGCTTAGAAAAGTGCATCAATAATATCATTCATATCGCAATACTGAATCCGTTTGTTGTGTATTGCATGCATTTCTGGAAATTTCTGTGAACTCGAGGCAAACCCGACATCTGTCCTACTGCCAGTGAAAGCAGATAACTGAGATGATGAACGCTTTTGAGGTGATTTCTCATGAAATCGGCTAATTATTAAATTTATATTAAATTTGACATTAAATTATCAAATTTAATATATAAATTGATAAAAAACATACAACACAGCATAAACCAAAAATGACATTAACCGTTAAGTGCTGAGATTTTTTCTTATACATATGCGATATGCTGAAGATTTTTTTGCAAAAATGGTCCTTTTATTTGATGTATACAAAACCGACAATATTTTTCTCAAATATTGACCGATCACGTTTTTTTTCTAATATTAGTAGAAAACACAAAACTACTAAAAATATAGCATTTTGTAATAAACATACTTTGATATATTTTTAAAAAAAAAATGCGATTTGACAAAATAACGGAAAAATTTCGTTCACAAGAATGTGCCAAGGTTGTGTGAAATTGGTTCTTCCTCGAAGTTTTTACTATCGATGCGCATTCTCCAATTGGCAAACATTCTAATTTCATCATCACTATCACTACTTTGAATAAAATAAACATTTTCATACAATGTTTGACAGTTGCTTATAACATCACTATTGGACGAATCTGACATTGTAAGGGTGAAAATAATACATTTTCAAGAAAAATACACTTTTTTAGTAAACCTATCGTTCAAAATACTATCGTTAATAAAGTAACTAAGTATAACTATCGTTAAAAAATTCAAAATTAGAAATTTCATTAAAAATTAGTAAAATTTGTTCATTTTTAAATATGTATACACATATGATGAATTGGAACTTTAGAACTCGCATTCTGCGACACGTCCTCTCACCTCGACCGTCAAAATACACTAGTGTCATCGTCGGTTTATCGACAGGCCTCGGCAAAGTATACCATACATATATCGATTTTCAGCACTCTTATCAGTTTTTTATTTAAAGGAATAATCCCGCAAAGCCTCTATTTTTAGAGGCTTTTCTGCAGGCATGATTGTAAGGATAGTAAATGTAAATGTGAATAATACATCACGAATACCCAGACCAATTGAAAATAAATCTTTATTATACTTATTTTGCAACTGGCGGGCATCAAACCCGCGATGCCAATTTCCACGTGCCAATATGCCACGGCGCCTGTAATTTTTTTGTATTGTTAATTTTTCAATAACAGTACAAAAAATTTATATATTATAATATATAGTGTCGTGTTGTGGTCCTATGGTTAGTGTCGCTGACTCTAGAGTCAGAGTTTCTGAGTTCGAACCCACTCAACCAATCTGATACCTATTTCTAATAATGAGCCGCTTAGGCTCACAGAAATACTAAAAAATTAAAGTATTTTTGTTAATAATAAAAACTCTAGTATTTCTCTTTAAATATTTTAATAGTAAAACTCGACGGGTTCGATTCCCAGGGGGGCTCAAATAAATATAAGTGATTTTTTCACTCTAATATTTATTCAATACTACCCTGGACTGGTGTACCTGAAGCGGAGGGCTGATCACCTTGCCTTCATGCAATTAACGATCAAGTTAACACTGCGTCACTACGATGTAGTGCCCTATGCACCATAGGGTGCGGATAAGGGTTAAAAAGAAGAAAAAGAAGAATTATCAACATTGGGTATGCTGATTGATGGCAATGCTTCCAGTAATGGCGTACATGGAGATGTTCGGCAACTGCAGCCACTCGCCAGCGAGCAGCACAGAGTTCCTGCGGCACTCGGTGCACGCGTACAACGCGGCGGCGGGCGCGCAGCACCTGCAGCGCGCGCCCGGCGTGCTGGTGGCGCACAACGGCCAGGCCGTGCTGGCGCTGCCGCAGAACGGGCTCGCCTACGGCCAGATGACGCAGAGCCACACGCTGCACCAGTTCAGCGTGTCCTCCACAAACTCCTCCAGCCAACAGCTCAGGTATCGTTTCAATTCTGCTTCTTTTCCGTGTACCGTGTTAGGACCCCCCCCAGGTAATGGCAAAGGCTTCACGATCCTGCGCTGTCCGGAACAACTCCTGCACTGCAATTCTACTCTTGCTCTAAAACAATGGGTGACAATATTTTTCAGGATATTTGTGAGCTTTATCAACCAATAAATAATTTTTTCAATTGTTTTTCAGTTATTGAATATTTGGCAGGCGCCGTGGCGTAGTTGGGTAGACGCTCGACTGCGAAACTGGTGTCGCAGATTCGATTCCCGCCAATTGCAAAATAAATTCAAGAAAGATTTATTAATTAGTCTAGGTGTCTGTGGTGTATTTTTTACATTTACCTTCCCTATCCTTACTTTCCTACCTGCAGACAAGACTCTAATAGGGCTTTGCGGGTTATTCCTTTAAAAAATAAAAAAATAAAAACCCGTCTGGGAGTATATTATATACAGCCGTATATTGAAATGGAAGTCTATGTTTTTAATTTGGGTATATATTTACGGGTCTTATTCCTCATTACTGATACATCCATCTCCAACAACTGGTCCACCTCGCCAACAACAATACATAATTACAGCAAATAAAATATCTGTGCCTAAATAAAGATCAAAAGAGTAACCGTTACATTTTTAATTTTCTGTGCCCAAATAAAGATCAAATGAGTAACTGTTACATTGATAAATTCTTCCCCATCTTACTCCTCGTTACTGAGGGTTGTGATCCTTGTGGAAGCAATGACTCTTCTCCAGTTATCCCTTGACTGCGCTGCACGTAGCGCTCCAACCACCGAGGCGCCTGCTGCTGCCTTAACTCGATCAGTCTATCGTGTGTGGGATCTTCCTCTTCCTCTGTTCTTCTACAGGCTACCGATCACAACCAGTCATTCCAGGCTATTCTCATTGCCACAAGCAACGTGTCCAAAGAACTAGAGAATCCGTCATGTATAGACATTGGCCAGAGTCAAAGTATCCAAGTGATAAAACAATGGGTGACAATATTTACATAGTCTACACCAAGCAGAAGAAGAAGAAGAAGTATATACATATCTGCTTTATTATATAATTACGCAACAGTGTCAAACTATCATGTTGTTCCCAGTCCACGGTATTGAATTTCCTGTTTTTCTTAATAACTTTTGATCTGCAAATTTGCCTGTATTCCAGTGGGTTCTCGTCGCCGCTGCGGTCGCCGCGCCTGACCCGCGAGGACTCGGTACGATCGTCCAGCTCCTCCTCCACAGCGCGCCAATCCGGCGAGCCCCCTTCCCCGGCGCCCCCCGGCCCCCCCGCGCCCCTCCCACACGAGGAGACCCCCCCGCCCGCCCTGCCGCCCAAGAGGGGGAAACCAAAACCGGTAATAATTTTTTTTTCGTCTTTAATTTCATGTCCGCCTCCGTAGTGTGATGGTCAGCACACTCGGCTACCGTTTTGGAGGTCCCGGGTTCGATTCCCAGGGGGATCAAATAAATATAAGTGATTTTTCCACTGTAATATGTATTCAATATTACCCTGGGCTGGTACCTGAAGCGGAGGGCTGATCACCTTTCCTTCATGTGTAAACAATCAAGATAACACTGCGTTTATATGAAGCAGTGCCCTATGCACCATTGGGGTGTAGATAAAGGTTTCATCATCATTTCATTAATTTCATAGGTAATCACCAGGTGATGTCTTCTTACTCTTCCCCGTCGCTTAACATTTTCCATATCGCAGATTCTTCTTATTTCAGAGTTCTGTCGCGAATTGATAGGCCTGTAATGGGTCGTAGAGTTTTCATTTCGGTGGTTCTAAGAAGGCCACGGGTTATTCCTTTAAAAAATATATAAATATGTATGCGCACTTTTCAGCAGACGCCGACCCAGTCTCCGGCCAAGCCCGTGAGTCCCCTGCCCCCGCTGCCGCCCGCATCCCCGGCGCCCCCGGCCCTCAGTCCCCGGCCCGACTCCGTCAGCCCCGCGCCCAAGTTCCATTTCCACCCGCCGCCACCCGCCGAAACCGTGGACGACTCACTGCTCATGGTTTGTAAACATTCCTTTGTATCGATGGTCTGTAATGGCGAAACATTTAGTGATCGCCGGCGGACATCTTCAATGAGTATATTTATTGATTTGGCATTTAATTTATAGAACTCCATTTTAATTTATGTATTAATTTTAAATCGAACACAGATTTTTAGTAGACTCAAAAACTTGGTAGACTCAAAAAATCTGTTAGATTTAAAATTATACATAAATTCAATGAGTATTTTTACTGCTTTATTGCTGAGATTTTTACTCATATTTATGCTAAAATTGCTCAAAATTTTTTTGCGAAATATTGTGCTTTTATTAGGTCTGTACAATACCAACAATATTTTTCTCAACTATTGACCGATTTTAGTATTTTTTTCTGGTTTTGATTAAAATAAAACTTTGTTTTAAAATCACTGTAAATATTTTATTACAACTTAAATTTAATGTTCACCGGTTTCGAAGCTAACCGCTTCTTTTTCAAGACTGATTAATAGTATTAATGACCCCACCGCTTACAAGAATTTGACATACCTGATTGCCCCAAGTTTAAAGTAAAACTAATGAGCAAAAAATATTATATATGAATATATTATTAGATTAAAACCAATATTTTTAGCATTTCCACTTTATTTTTATTTGACCAGCGACCGGGTTTCGTCGTAACCGACATCATCAGACTGGTATTATATATTATATATAGAGGTTGATAGGTTGATACAAGTGTTAATTTTTTTTTAAATAATCGATATGTCATTCCATGAAGTTAATGTAGAATCAATAAATAATATAGATTTTGGTGTTTTTTGCAGAATGTGGAAGACGACTCCTGGCAGTCATCACCCAATAAGCCCGGAAAGTTCCCCGTTGATGACCTGGACTTGGAGCAGAGAACCAACGCCAGCTCCAGTCCGGGAAGCAGAGAGGCCGAGCCCAATATGGAAACCGAGGTATGACCCTTTTCCCTTCTTTAAAAGAAGCCAATATTTTACCTTTTAAGGTAAAATATTGTTACTCATTGTTGGGAGGAAACCACATAAAACTCCTCAGCAGAAGGCGGGCTTTTGACTGTCATGAGCAGACCTTCCGTTCCACTAGAAGAGGGTTCGGCATTTTATATCCTACCTTGGTTTATGTTACCAATGTCCTTTACTATTTTTATCATGCATGATACCACCTCTCGTGAGATATTTTATTGGCTGTAATGTATTGTTGACAGGGCGAAGTGGACCTACTGTTAGAAATGGATGTATCAAGCTACCTGGTACGGAAAAGGCCGGGCGAAGAAGGTCCCGACATTCGAGGTGGGAATCCGGACGCTCTCATCGTCCACGCCATCAAGTCTACCAAAGGTACTTTCACCGTTCCAATTAGAGACACATCATCGCCTACTATCAAAGCCATCGGACGCTAAGCGTAGAGCGTTTTTCCATTATTTCAAAAGCATCTGTCAGGTAAGCAAACATGGTAGTGCAGTTTTTGGGATATTTTACTCACATACTTTACACATTTTGAACGGGAAAGGTATTTCTACCCGTGGGTCAATTGATTTGACGGGAAGGGTATTTTTACCTTCTGCGCCGGCTTCATTTCAAGGGCAGAAAAGAAGGAGTTATCCAATGTTTTTATTTAAATATTATATACCAATCTCTTTGTTAAGGTCGTAACTATATCGCTCACTCCTTTCAAGAACGTCATAAATAAAAAATCATAAATTTTTAGCTGTGCTCTTTTTATGTTTTCGGAATGCCCAGATAATGTACTATATCCCAGCAAAAGAGGCATATTTTTAACTTAATATTTACCCCCTACAGGGCAGAAAATGTTGTTTTTGCATTTTGAAGAAAAGGTATTGTTCAATTTTTTTTTTAAATATACTATTTATTTTTCAATTGGAGAAAAAACCTTCAGGTTTTACCTAAAAAGATCTGTTGCACAGTAAAAAGTTCAATAAGTGGCTTGATATTTATTTTTAATACATTGTATTATATTTTTAAACTTTAAAAACGTTCTTCTGAAAAATCTTTTTTTATTTTATTTATGACGTTCTTGAAAGGAGTGAGCGATATGTACACAATTATCAAACTGCGTCGCCAGCGGTCCACAAGCGTAGAAAAATACCCGTTCAAAATGTGTTAAGAATCAGGGCCAAGTTGACATTGCGTCAATCTAACACGGCGCCCTGTTATTGACGGCCCTCTAGATTACTCGATTTTGGTAATTTTTTAGCTAACATCCTTAGGTGCTGCATTTTATTAATTTATTACCCAAATACAGAATCATTATATGTATTTAGCGATGTACGATCGAATTCTAATCATGTTGCTTGATTTTGCTACACATTGTAGTAATGCATTTGATATTTTCTTTTAATGCTCCCTCCCACCATCAGACAAGGACACAAGTAAGTTTGGAAACCATCCATTATTAGCTACCCATCCTCCTTAAACGCTTGGTTTTAGATATTTTACAACCAAATCAATAATTATTATGAAAAATATCCATTTTAGGCAGCTTTAGCGGTACTGCAAATACACATCAATGGCTCAACTCGTAAAGCTGCTGATTCTCTCATTTCATCACATCCCATATCGCTCACTCCTTTCAAGAACGTCATAAATCAAAATTCGACAATTTTCAGTTGTGCATGTTTTCGGGATGCCCAGAAAATGTACTATATCCCAGCAAAAGAGGCATATTTTTAACTCAATATTTACCCGCTACAGGGCAGAAAGTGTTGTTCTTGCATTTTGAAGAAAAGGTATTGTTTAATTGTTTTTTTAAATGTACTATATATTTTTCAAATGGAGAAAAAACCTTCAGGTTTTACCTAAAAAGATCTGTTGCACAGTAAAAAGCTCAATAAGTGGCTTGATATTTATTTTTAATACATTGTATTATATTTTTAAACTTTAAAAACGTTTTCCTGAAAAATCAAGTTTTTTGATTTATGACGTTCTTGAAAAGAGTGAGCGATATGTTTAGCATTAGAAATTATATCTACCCTTGTTTTTTTGAAATTCAGGACTAAATAAGACAATTAGCACTTGAAAAAATGTAACAAAAATATTTTTAATTCAAGTTTTACTTGGCAAGTATGTAACATAAAATAATTTTCAAACAATCAATTTTTTATCAATTAATGAAATAAAAATATATATTTGAGATTTAGAGATCATTAAAAGGTGTTAATTTACATTAAAATAAAAAATTCCAGTGGTTATGGCATGTGTTACTCAATTGTGGGTGCTTTGCCAAAAAAAACTGACATAATTACAATCAAGCTTAATATGAAAATTTTAAATAATGAAATAGAGAATTAAAAACCTTATTCAATAATAATAATATTGGATTATTTATATTCTTCTTCTTCAAACCCTTATTCACACCCCAATGGTGCATAGGGCACTGCATCATATAAACGCACTGTTATCTTAATCGTTAACACACAAAGGATGGTGATCAGCCCTCCGCTTCAAGCACCAGTCCAGGGTAATATTGAATAAATATTAGAGTGAAAAAATCATTCAGGGATTATTTATATACTGCAATTTTTGTAAAAATTACCTTAAGGGCGCTTATAAAGACGTGAATGGTGATGTGATGATGATAATGATCAATAAAACATAAAACTTCTCAATCGGTCATATGTTGTAAGGAAAATAGGCGAGATTCAAGACGTCGTTAGGTCGTCATATAATTTAACTATGTATATAATTGCTTCAAGTTTACAACATCAAAAACCCAACAGCAAAATTATTGTCATTGTTGCGACAGGCGCCGTGGTGTAGTTGGGTAGACGCTCGACTGCAAATTTAGCGTCGTTGGTTAGATTCCCGCCAAATGAAAAACAAATTCAAGAAAGATTTATTATTAATTGGTCTGGGTGTTTGTGATGTATTTTTCACATTTACCTTCCCTATCCTATCTGCAAACAAGCTTCTAAAACGGAGGCATTGCGGGTTATTCCTTTAACCCTTTCCACTCTGACCATTTTTTCTCATAACTGATCAGCTACTCTGATCAAAAAAATGCGTCGTTTTTCTACTATTAAAATAAATATTTTAGTTCCCTAATTTTGGGACACTGTCTGGCAATTAGTATGACCATGTTAATTAAGATTAACTGTTTTTATCTGAAATATTTTTTGGTAGAATATACTTGGGTGATAGAGAAATCAGCGATTAAGTTATACCTGCGCCGGGCCAGACATTGTGGCCCACGGAGCTGCCTACTAGAATCATACGGGCCAGAATGTCTGGCCTACAGAGTGGTAAGAGTTAAGAAAAAAATGTCGAGCAATATGTGTTTCTCTTTGACGCAGGCAATGCTGACGTAATATTTTATTTCCTCGTAGATTTCTCGTATCAAGAAGCATTCCTAACGACGTACCGCACGTTTGTGTCTCCGACGGAGCTCATCGAAAAGCTGAACCGGCGCCACGCCTTCCTGGCGGGCCACAAGAAGCCCACCAAGGCCCGGGAGGTGCAGGCCCTACTCACCAGGGTGGTCGGAGACCTGACGTGAGTACCTACCCGTTCAGATACAAAACTTGTTAACATTCATTAACCACTTGACATATCGCTCACTCCTTTCAAGAACGTTATTAATTAAAAAATCGTCAATTATCCGTTGTGCATGTTTTCGGAATGCCCAGAAAATGTACTATATCCCAGCAAAAGAGGCATATTTTTAACTTAATATTTACATTTGTTTTTGCATTTTAAAGAAAACGTATTGTGTAATTATTTTTTTTTAATATACTAAATATTTTTCAGATGGAGAAAAAAACCTTCAGGTTTTACCTAAAAAGATCTGTTGCACAGTAAAAAGTTCAATAAATGGCTTGATATTTGTTTTTAATACATTGTATCATATTTTTAAACTTTAAAAACGTTCTACTGAAAAATCAAGTTTTTTTATTTATGACGTTCTTGAAAGGAGTGAGCGATATGTATTAAATGTTAAATCAAACACTGATTTTTTGAGTCTACTAAGTCAGTGTCCCGCAAACTTTTTCTATTCAAGGTACACCTACCAAATTAAGAAATTTTATAAGTGCATGTTTACCATATTATGGTAACGTATTTAACATTTTTTTTTTAATGTTATATATATTTTTTATTATTATTTTTATTATTTATACAAATATTTAATTTATTACTATTTCTGTAAGCCCAAGCCGCTCATTATTTGAGCCTACTTAACTGAGCACAGGGAATCAAAATTTGTAGCAATTGTGTTGTTTTCACAAAATAAGATTTTTTCCGCGGCACACCAACTAATCACCACGGTACACCAATATGCCGCGGCACACACGCGGCGGAACAATGTACTAAGTTGTGTTTTATTGTTTAAAAAAAAACTCATAATAATCAATTTTGTGACAATTGTTTCGCCTAGTTAAGGCATTTTCTAACGAATGGGGAGATTAAATGGACTGAATGTGCTTATGTAGCTTTATAATTCTAGGTACTTGGGTAATAGTTTTAACATGCGCAGTAATAATTTACGGGAGACAACAATAGATAATGGGGCATGTCAGTACGTATACCTTATATTCGTCTTCTTGTTTTTTTTTAAACAATAAAATACAACGTAGTAGATTGAAAAATCAGTGTTAATAAATTGTTTCGCCTTGTTAGGGCATTATCACTGCTGTTTGACTTGAATATTTAAAATATAGCTATTATTTTTTGATATCTCATCAAAGATGAAGAAGAATATGATGAGATATCAAAAAATAATATGAAAATAACTCCTGTAATTGGAGATAATCCAGATTTTGTGAACAAGTATTTGGACACACTCAAAATGTTGTAAAATATAGCTCATGGAGTTCTACAAATTAAACAATCAATATATAAATCACTAACATGAATTCTTTCTTCAATTTCCAGTATTGCGGAACTGGATGAGGAGATGTTGCAGCTGATAATGGACTTTGTGTATGGGCTGGTCAGCTCTGGCGACCTGGCCATGGCCAAGGCCTTAAGGGTCATAATCCTCGATAAGTACAAGGGAAAACAGCTTATGGTAATTATTTTTAAATCTCTATCGGGCATATGCACATCGCCTTTTAAATTGGACCCTCCACCCTTTGTACCCTACCCTTCGCAGGGGTGGGCAGAGAGAATAGAATGCCACACCGATCTGTCTTTGCACTTCATCATACATATTCTCACACATACGCACCGATTATTCTGACTCCTGACATGACGACTTTCAAGTATTGGAAACACTCAATCATTCCGAGTTTTCCTCGATCTTTCTCTGCTTCTATTACCAACCATATTCGCCTCATAAATTTGTTTAACTATCCTTTCTTCACTTATTCGATTCACATGCCCAAACCATCCCAACACACCTTGCTCAATTTGATGGATAATCCTTATCTCAGCTTTGCATTCTTTTTTAAATGACCATTCGAACATCAGTCATACAATGTTTACATATGATCAGAGGGGTGCATTCTATATAGGCAGAAAAGCATTGCCTATCCTGGACTCCTCGCTTTCTATATATAAACACGACCAGTGCCTACTGTGTCTTATCCATACCCAACCTTTTCACTGCCTACACCGGGGTACATCTAGAAAATTTGGTGATGGACTTACAATCTTGTATTTATTTAGATTGGCAGTGACAGGTATATTGAAAGCTTTTAAATGTAAATTCACAGTAAAATCGGGATACTATTTTATATTGTTTCACATTTTCAATCAATTTTGCAACTTAGTTAAAAAAAAAAATTGCTTAGCAAGAGCAGATATGTCAGGAAGCCTAGATGCTTCTGTATCAGATCTGGGCATGCGGTGGGACAGCTTTCAATATCTTTACCCAACCCTATTGCCTACTCTGATTAAAAACTCCGTGCACGCCACTGCATATGATATACACGATTTTATTATCTTAATGCGTCAAACATCGACCAGGCATCACACAACGCATGAAAAATATCATCTCTATAACTGTAGTAATCGGCTGGCCATGCCGTTGATAAATATTGACAAAATGGTTTTCCCCACCAGCAACACCAGCAGCAGCAGCAGTACCCGGCGGCGATGTCGTCCCGCCGCGACTCGGTGCTGGAGCAGAAGGCGGAGGCGGTGGCGGAGCAGATGACCCTGCTGGATGCGGAGCTGTTCACGCGCATCCCGGCGCCCGAGGCCCTGCTGTGGGCGCGCGACCAGTGCGAGGAGCGCAGCCCAAACCTCACCCGCTTCACCGAGCACTTCAACAAGATGAGCTACTGGTGGGTGCCCCGTACTCTATACCATGGGTGGCCAACGTTTTCAGTAGCCGGGCCAGATTTTAGAAATGAGATCTCCTACCGGGCCGTAAAACAAAATTAATTAAATTATTCAAAGCAAACAAGATTTGCTTTAAGATGTCTTCTCATTAGAAGACATCGCACAAATTTTGTTTTAAGTAAAATGTCGAGGGCACAACAGAAAAATAATCTGAAGTGTGGTTTTAGTCTTAAAATACAACCATAGATGGCAGTATAAGTGCCATTTTATAAATAAATGTCGCCAGGCTTCAGCTATAAGCGCGGCTGTTCATTTATGCCACGGGTGGCCAACATTTTCAGTAGCTGGGCCAGATTTTAGAAATGATATGAAATGATATATATATATATATATATATATATATATATATATATATATATATATATATATATATATATATATATATATATATATATATATATATATATATATATATATATATATATATATATATATATATCCTAACCTAACCTAACTTATCTAACCACAGGCCTACAACTTACTCTAATAATAATTATAAAAAACTTGATGAGCTATTGGTGGGCGCCCTCTTCTCCTTCTTGGCGCTGCGTCTACTATTTCGGATTATAAAGCTACGAAAGGCTGCCAATTGCATAATCTGTTTAATCACAGACCTACAACTCTTATAATTTTTATTATTCAGAGAAATATTTGTGTTTTTATTATTTACAAAATTAATTCAATTTCATACTATTTTAGTGAGCCTCACGCGACACTAACCATAGGACCACAATCCGATACTAACCGACATTGTTCCCGTTTGTTCAGGGCGCGATCCCGCATCCTGGAGCAGGAGGAGGCCAAGGAGCGGGAGAAGTACGTGAGCAAGTTCATCAAGGTGATGAAGCACCTGCGCAAGATGAACAACTTCAACTCCTACCTGGCGCTGCTGTCCGCGCTGGACTCGGCGCCCATCCGCCGCCTCGAGTGGCAGAAGCACATCACCGACGGCCTCAAGGAGTACTGCGCGCTCATCGACTCCAGCTCCAGCTTCCGCGCCTACCGCCAGGCGCTGGCCGAGACGCAGCCCCCCTGTATACCCTACATGTGAGTGTCCCACTAGTAATCATGTCTATCTGCCAAGTGATGTTTCCAAACTTGCAGACTCCAAGTCATGCCGATTGCTACAGTCCGACGAATTAAGTATCTTACAACATTTTCAGTGTGTCCAAATACTTGTTCACAAAATCTGGATTATCTCCAATTACAGGAGTTATTTTCATATAATATGAACCCTACATGTGAGTGTGTCTCACTAGTAAACATGTCTATCTGGAAAGTGATGTTTCCAAACTCGCAGACTCCAAGTCATGCCGACTGTCCACAACTCAGTAGTGTCAAGGCAAAGGGGTATATCTGTCTCAGACCAAATTTTACAGGAGTGCAAAAACAAACTTGTGAAATTAAATAACTCATTTGTTTTATGTATTTTTATATGTACATATTTTAATAAACCTAAATAAGTATTGCAACTACAGCTATATCCTTTTGCCAGGTTATGGAATACACTATTTTAGACATATTGTGGAAAAAACGTAGAAAATGAAAAATTTGACAGATATACCCCTTTGAAATTACACTACCGAACTGTGGGTGTGTGTCCCTGGAAGATGAGTCTGATGAGTACTGCTTGATCTTTGGCTACCAAAATCCGATGTATCGCCTTTCGGTACTCTAGCAAAAAATACCAGATCCATCAGATCTGACATATCATGATTTATAAAAGAATCAGATTCATTTTGGATAGTATGAAAAGGTGGGGAGTGACCGGAGTCATTTCGTCGTAACGTAACACGTTACGATGCGAGCATTCGTACAGTCAGTACAGCGTTCCGAGTGCTCCATCCGAAGTCGGATGCTCGCCGCGAATGTTACATTATGACAAAATGTGGAGGTCAGTCCCTGCCTTTATGGATTACTTTTTAATTATTTGCATTTAAACTGCGGTATTTCTAGCATAGTAACCCCAAAAGTCCTGGTAGCCAAAGGGTTACAGTCAATCTCGAGCCTTTCTGAATGACCCTCCGTTCTGAGGGATTTGTTTAGAATGCTAGGTTGGTTTAATTAAGATATGGAATGCCTCGTTTCAGTGGTTTGGTCCTGCAAGACCTGACGTTTGTGCACATTGGCAACTCGGACCTGCTGCCCGACGGCAGCGTGAACTTCTCCAAGAGATGGCAGCAGTACCACATCCTGGAAAACATGAAGCGCTTTAGCAAACCGTGAGTACTTCCACTATATATGCTTTGCTTCTTCTTCTTTTTGTAGATCCTAGGGATCTGTTTGTGCCTCCGCATGTCGCTCTTGGGATGTTGACTCCCAGCTGTCTTTCCATCTTTTCGGAGGTCTGCCTGGGGGTCTGCGTCCTTCAGGGTTACCTTGAAGGGCGATACGTGGAAGTCTGTCTTCTGACATTCTGTTTATATGTTCATTCCAGTATCGCCTTCGTTGTCGTCCGCACCTCACAATATCCTCCGTCTTACACATGCTCCGGATATCGGTATTTCTTACTCGGTCTCGCAATGTGTTTCCAGTTATGGATCGGAGAGTCTTCATCTCGGAGGTTCGAAGTCGAGATTTTTTGTTTTGGAAGTATCAGCTCTTGCCTCAATCCCATAAGTGGCTATTGGTCGAACACATGTTTTGTATATTTTCATTTTACTTTCTGTTCTCATGTGTTTGTTCCTCCACACCGAATTTCTGAGGCATCCAGATATTACTGCAGCCTTGTTTATTTGTTTCTGAGTATACTATATGCTTTGCATCTTTATTAATTCAGCCAGTAGCAGCATACATTACCATGTGAACTAAGCCTAAGTATAGAAATGAAACACTTTTATAAGACCGCTTTTGAGTTTATTAATGTAAACACAATTAGTTTCGAGAACTATGTCATCAAATTATCACGAAATGTTCTCATCAACAGGTGATAATACAAACTAAAAACAGTTCTGTTGTTCTCAAAACCAGTTGTATTTACAATAATTATTTCAGAAATGAACCTTTACAAGTGTTTTATTTTTATATTCAAATCATTGTGCTATTCCACAAAGTTTAGGCCAATAAATAAAGAATTTTACTAAAAATACCTGATTTTTATTATGACAAATGAGATAGTTTGGACACGTGGAACAAATGATTGAAGAAAAAATAATAAAACCCTTATCCGCACCCCAATGGTGCATAGGGCACTGCTTCATATGAACACAGTGTTATCTTGATCGTTTACACACGAAGGAAAGGTGATCAGCCCTCCGCTTCAGGTACCAGTCCAGGGTAATATTGAATAAATATTACAGTGAAAAAATCACTTATATTTATTTGACCCCCCTGGGAATCGAACTTGGGACCTCCAGAACGGTAGCCGAGCGTGCTGACCATTACACTACAGAGGCGGACAAAGGCGGAAGAAAAAATAGTATAACAAATATGTGAAGTGAATATATGTAGTGGAGGATGCCTGACAAAAACTAGAACTACCATCATGTACAGACACTGGCCAGAGTCAAGGCATCCAAGTGTAGTTCTTGGCGAATGGACTCGGTGGTGGGTCTAGCTGTCCATGAAATTCGGAGCATGCGCCTTCAACACCACATTTTGAAAGCGTCAATTTTTCTCCTTTCTGCTGCTTTTATGGTCCATGTTCCAGCAGCATAGAGAAAAATGGAGTGGACCAAACTCCCGACAACCTGTATCTTGGTGTTGTTACTAATATTGTTTATTTTGTTTGCAGGCAATACACCTTCAAGAAGAACGAGCGTATCATGGCCATGTTCAACGGGTTCGACGACGTGCTGAACGAGGAGGCCATGTGGCAGATATCCGAGTCCATCAAGCCGCGCGGGGGCAAGAAGACCACGGCCGCATAGCAGGGCGTCCGGCGCCGGAAACGGGGTCAGTTGGCAAATCAAGTACAGTTATCACAGGGAGGGTCACATCCCTAGTATACATATATATTGGCCATCAAAACCAGAATCAACTTCACACTATTTGGAGTGTGACTAAATCTGGGTTTTTTCCGCTTAGGAGTTATTTATATTGATATCTCAACATAGATGAAGAAGAATATGGAAGTCTGGGTATTCACAGGGCCTACGACTTTTCGTAGGCTGGTTTCAGTAATCACTTTATACACGTGTCACATTCATCATTCTACCCATGATTGACACCACACTACTCAAATTTCGGAAGTTGTATTTATCCTTCAATTCACACCTTCTTTAACTTGCGAGTTCTTGACACCATCTATGGTTGAGTTGAGTAAGTTTTTTTTTTTATTTAGCTGAGACCTTCATGAAATGTATGAAAGCTTCTTCTTGAATTATTTTACATACTAGGACACTCTTCAAAAATACAATTTCTTAATTTTTATTGAACTTATATTTTGGTGATTGTTAATCATGGGTAGAAAGGTGAATGTTACACGTGTATAAAATGATCACTTGAACCAGCCTATGATAGGTCATAAGCCCTGTAAATACCTAGACTTCCATATTCTTATTCATATTTTTAGATGTAAATTTTAAAAAGATTACTCCGAGTGAACAAATCCAGATTAGTGGAAAATAGAAAGAAAAAAGGGTTTAATTCCCGGCAATTGTAAAATTAATTCAAGAAATATTTATTTTCAATAAGTCTCGGTGTTTGTGATGTATTTTTCACATTTACCTTCCCTTCCTCACTATCCTACCTGCAGACAAGCCTTTAAAATAGAGGCTTTGCGTGCTATTCCTTAAAACACATTAAAAATGTAATGAGCAGAATTTGAACAATTTCATTAATTGATTCGGCAGTCACTTTGTGGTAAAATGTATCCATTTTTAATTAATGTTTTACTTACTAAATACCACTATTTCTTAAAATCTACTGTGACACGTGTTTCGATGCATTCCGCATCATTTTCAAACACTGTAACATACATACGGTGTTTGAAAATTATGCGAAATGTATCAAAACACGTGTCACGGTAGATTTTAAGAAAAAGTGGTATTTACTAAGTAAAACATTATTTAAAAATGGATAGAATTTGAACAGTCTAATTCACAATTGTTCTTTTTTTCTTTTCAGGATATTTGAAATCTGTGTGACGCATCAAATCGTTCATCAATTTTCTTCTTCATACAACTTCGTTCATCGTCGCTCCTTGTTGAAAAGCAATGCCAAAAATCTTCCCCTTTCGCCAAATCGGTCCACCCTTCGTAATGTACATATCAACCCCCTGGCCGCTGTGTCCACATACCCAGTATCGCACCGACCGCCAGACTTGTGAAGGCTTCTCTGGCAAACACAGATATCTTGTGACACCTACCCTCAAAGGATATGTAAATAGTTTATGGTGAATAGAATTTTGTAATATTGTCTAATGAGATGTAAACAACATCAGGTGGTATTTAAGCTCTTGAGGTGGTATTTTATGAAAATGGCGCTATATAAGTTATCCAAATTTATTATAATTATTATTATCAATTTCCCTCCATACATATTATAGACCATCGATACTCAACCTGCGGCCCGCCAAGCTTTTTATGTGTGGCCCTAAACACATTTATTATTAGGAGCATGATTTTAAAAAATCTGGCTTTCTAAATTTCGTACATTCGTTTCAACTTTGATGCACAAATAGTAGCATCTGAAAAGTGTTGTCATTATGGTCCACATCATATCTAGTATAAGAGTGTTGCTATTGAACATGCTAGATTTATTCTCAAAAACAAATATTTGACAGACAAAAATACGCGCGCAAATAATTTTGGTTGTGGAACAGTATGCTGATAGGCGATGTGTTCTATAATTATTTTGTTTTAGTTTATAATTTTGTATCTTAAAATTGTTTTCTAAATGGGGGGGGGGGGGGTGTTTCATGATTTGTTTTGTCATACCAGTATAGTTGACAGTTGACATATATTCTTCAAAAATATATGTCAACTTCAAAAATATATGGCCCGAAGAAAAAAAAGGTTGAGTACCATTGATATAGAAGAAGATTTCAATAGACAATTCACTTCTGTATTATGATTATCTATTCGTGCATACCACTGGTAACATATCGTTTGAGGTTAGGCACTATATCTCCTAGCCGAGTGCTTTAAATGTGACATTGGCACACTGCTGTGTTTGTTGCCAATGTCCCCGCATATACCGTGAGATTAGAAAGTTATTTTGTCTGTAAATAACGAATTGTATTAATTAACTTATTCATTTTGTGCGTCTAAAGAATTGTGATGTTTTTATATTGGGCCTAATTTTGTGCCTGCTTAAATTAACGAGATTTCATAATTCAATGTGAAATAATGATATTTAATGATTACTATGTTGCAATATATAAAAAAAATATCACAAAGTATAATTTTTGACTAGCGTGATATATATAGATTTTTTTTTTTTAATATTAATTTTGTTACTGCATTAGCTCTTTTCAGTATTAGCACAAGGACAATTAATATGACATTCCACTAAACTGCGTCAGTAATGGCTTCGTGTAAATAAGCTGTGACAGTGACAGTCCTCTGCATAATTTTGCGACACAATCCAATCAACTAACACTTTGTGAGTTCTGACCCATAAATGTAATATTTTGTGTTAATATTTTCACTGGCAACACAAACAATAACCACCAAAGTGAGTACACTAAAAAATGTTCAAATATATATTCAAACTTGCGTGTGAATGTGACACCGAGCGTTTTTGCCTTGAATTTTCACTCATGAATTACATGAAATTATAGTAACTTTAAACGTAAAGAGTAAATCCACTCTTGAGTAGGCATAGGCTATGAAACTTAAAGAGTTGAAGCCTGAGTAGGGTCATGATAAGCGGTGTTGCATAAGCCGTAGTTAGATTTCAGAGTCACTTGGACGTTAGGTAATTTTTTTTAAAAATGTGATACCTCGCAATAGATTTATTTTTGGTGTGTTTTGTAATTGTCCTTGTGCCGCATTATACTTATTCAATACTCAAATTTTCTAAATGCAGAAATAATGAGATTTTTCAAGAATTTTTTAAATTTTATATTTTGCTCACTGCTTTCAAGAACGTCATAAATAAAAAAAAAATTTCAGGAGAACGTTTTTAAAGTTTAATAATATAATACAATGTATTAAAAATAAATATCAAGCCACCTATTGAACTTTTTACTGTGCAACAAATCTTTTTAGGTAAAACATGAAGGTTTTTTCTCTATTTGAAAAATATTTAGTATATTTAAAAATATAATTAAATAATATCTTTTCTTCAAAATGCAAAAACAACACTTTCTGCCCTGTAGCGGGTAAATATTAAGTTAAAAATATGCCGCTTTTGCTGGGATATAGTACATTTTCTGGGCATTCCGAAAACATGCACTACTGAAAATTGACGATTTTTGATTTATGACGTTCTTGAAAGGAGTGAGTGATTTGTCACCAAGAATTTTTTCAATATTTGATTTTTTTAGACTTTTTTTGAGTCTATATTGCAATATCTTTTTTTTTAAATGTCAATATGTTTATTTGCTTTCAGCCTTGCATGTTTTTTGCCAATAGTATCCAATTTTATTTTCACAAATTTATTTATTTGTATTTCAATTATTTGTACATAAACATAGCAAAATATTTTAGCATTTAAATCGAAATGTTTGAATAGAGTTAATTCCAGCAATTATTTTAATTATTTAATTGAAAATGGGCAAATGTTTTTGTAATTCAATTCATCGCAAAATGTAAAGAATAATTTTAATTTTGTATTTATGTCCATAAAAGTATTTATCAATGTCTTCTTCATCACTATTGAGGCCTGATTACGCCTTTTGACTAAATATCACAATGAATTTACATTACATTGTATATTAGTATCGAGTTACCAATATTTTAGGTTAAGTTTATTTAAATAAATCAAGTTATGTACCTATTTTATCCAGTGCTTTCTAGATATATGTGGTATTTTTTAATTTCTATTTGCCAATGTTTCGATGCCAATCAAGGTGATGTAACAAATATCATGTGTCAATATTCAAATTTGTTTAATATTTTCATAAGAATACTGGAATTACTGAGATTTTAAACACAAATGTAATACAATGCGTGTCTTGCAATGTTTTTATGGTTACTTTATGACATTTTTGATGCCCATTCCATGATAAGATGTCTTTTTTGAACTATGCTGAAATTTGTCAGTGAAATATTTCATAAATTAATCCGAATTGTGTATATTCTGGCAGTAATAAATAAACAACATTGTCAGAAGATATCTCATTCTCTTTATGGACCAGCAATTGGAGAGTGTGGCCATTTTTATTGTTCACTGCAAATTGGTGTGATGTTATTTAACTATCTAGGAGGCACTGTTTTATTTGTAAAACTTTAAACAATTATTGTCTATGGTTTTGAGTCGGTTGTGCATTAAATGCTGGTTGTCGACACAATGCATCAGTTTGTATAGAAGTTGTAACTTGTAATTATAATTATGTTAAAACTGAGAATCATAAACTTGACTGTATGAAATATATTGTAAAGTAATTGTATAATTATTTTGCCATTTTGAATAATCGTAAATACACATTATCGTTAGTGGTGCATACCATGTTTGCCCTCACGCTATGTTACGTACATTTTAAATACTTAGAACAAAATTATTTCTAGTGGAATGCGTAGTATCGTAGACGTAGATTAATAAACCATTACACACCATGTATGATTTATCATCATATTTATTATTATTTTGTATGTTTGAGATTACAATTTATTTATCTGTATTATTTTATGGTTTACACACTTTTATATTTATGTTTTTTTTTTTAATAAAGATTAATTATTATAATTTGAGTGTTATTTTATTATTTATTTTTATCGTTTGAGGTTGATTCATTCACGCACACCTTCCTACTTACTTTACTTTTCATGTGGCTCTGGCTTCTCTTTCACCTATGTGGGCTGCGTCTTATGGCGTAAGAGTCTTGGCTCCAGTCTCGTTCGCCAGTCCTCTGCCTCCTGGATATTCAGAAGGTTCACCATCAACAAACCCTCTGAGTTGACAGTCTTGCACTATGTGTCTTATAGTCTGCTCAGCTCCACACTCACAATCAGGGTTGTTCCCCTTCCCCCACCTGAAGAACAAGTAGCTGCACCAACCCTGCTCCATTATTACTGTTCTGCTGTACCCGTGCCCTTAGAAACAGATCAAAACTCAAACCGTTGGGTCCACGATTAATTATTTGCTCATGATCCCCTTCCTAAATTCTATTTACAAGAATCACATTAGCATTAACATTAACTTCTTAAATTAGTGCCTTTTCTTACTTACACTATTTTCATTTGCAGTTCAATTTACCGAGTCATCTCTTTGCCAATGTGGTCTTTGTAAATTGACCAACAAAATTAGTTTGAAATATTCCTTGCTTTAGATATGAGTATCGTATTTGTGTGAATGTTGTTTTTGCCTTGTCAGGACTTTGCCTTATTGTATTGTGATTGAGTGTTCAAATCAAGTCTCTTTTCTGATCGAATTCTAAAAAAACGAACCTAGCTCAATCGCAATAGTGCGCGTTATAAAAATAAAAACAAACTTAGCTAAATTGTAACTGTGCGCCTTTGTAAAATAAAAACGAACTTAGCTAAGATAATGATTTTGGTCTAATTATGAGCAAATTAGATTAATCTGAGTGTTACTAAACATACAACGTTAAAGTGAATGCACCAATATATGTATTTAAGTATAATGAACCAAAAACGTAAAAAAAGCAATATAAATGTTTTTTTTTAAGGTAGAATAGTTATTGCTAATTATAGAACAATAAAGTTTTAGTTTTTCTGTGGACACTTAGTACGGAAAACATTTGAAATAACAAATTAGTGGATGAAAATCAAAGGTCTTTGCTAAAGCGGTTAACAATTCACCAACCATCTTGCCACTCGAAAAATGAACATTTTTTTGACGTCATACCAATAAATGAAGGTTAATTATGTCATTCTGTATAAAATTAATGTCCTGTTAGAAAAATAGCTAACTAAACCTGTACGCGCTTTACTGAATGAGTAATGTTGTGTGTACTGTCAACCAGGATATGCCAAATGGAAAACCGCAGGGTCAGTGCATACACTAAACAAATATATTGCACTCAAATTAAGGACTAAGAGTATGAATGTCAATTTTAACAGTGCGCTTTTCTGCGACTACTTCAAACACTCACTCATACTCGCACAACATTCAACTTTTGTATAAATGGACAAACCATATCATTCAAGCAAGATTAGTCCCAAATGAGTATATGCGATAATGGATCAAAGACTGTTCAATTTCTTCATAAAATAGGACATATAGTGACATCTGTGGACTTTTTCGCTCAGTTTTTTTAAGTATTATAATGTTTTTTGTTGTAATTAACAGTTTAAATTTTTTATATTATATTGAAGGTGTCTTAAAACGAAGCATCTATTATTACACAAAACACATGGAAGTCTGGGCTTACGACCTGGCATTTGCCTGGCTTAAATGATTACATTATACATTAGTGTAACATTCACTGTATGCCTATTATTGAACCCATATTGCATGAATTTTTTTAAATTAATTATACGCACTTTTGTTGGAGTCCTTTTTTATGTTAGTTATTTGGCCAATGGAAATGATAAATAAAGAAATTGTTCATTTAAATTAAAATAAAATGCTTATTTGTTTTGCTTGAATAACCATTTAATTACATTAAAATCATTATCAACAATATGAGTTGATTTTTGGTTATTCCATAGTTTAAAAAAAAAGTTAATCTTCAGTCACAGTTTAATTGACAAGAACTCCATTGTTGACAGGTTACTCATATGGTAAAGCGTGTATGTGTAAAGATAGCCAATGTCTTGTCTATACCAACTCACATTTTCTATTACTAAGCCAATTAGATTGTAATGGGTGTTTAGATTAGGACATATTTTACATAATTATAGTAAATAATGAATAAATTTAGTCATTTGAAACGATACACGTGACTTAGATCTCATATTAGTGGTTTAGATCCATAGATCACAAATTGATAGACATGGTAGTGGTTTGTTTGATAGAATCTTGATGGGGTAATTTTTTGCGAGCATTTTTGTAAAGTTCACAAATTCGGTTGTTTTTCAAAACTTATTTCACTTGTATTTTTCAACACTGAGGACATGTTTCATATCCAAAATTGTTTTCACAGTATTGTAGGAAACATTCAAACTAGTATATTGGAATTAACATGCAAACTAGCGATGCATTTCAAGAATCAAATAATTAGTAATCTAAGCATTTTTATTTTCGACTCATTCATTTATTGTTTGGATATTTTCAAATTATTTCAATTCTAATGATGTCATATAAGTATTAATATATTTTACTGTAAATAAATTCACTGAAAATAAAACATTAATGTAATTTCAATTCATTCAATGGGCTATTTTCACTCTTCACCCTTCATTAGCCCTGAGGCTAGTATCTGATTTAAGGTACTCTAAATATAGAAGGATTTTTAAGATTTTCATTTTACATATAGTATATTACTTTTATATTATACTACCCTGCTGTATGCGTGCCAACTCAACGTGCAACAGTTGTTTGTAATGCTTGCAGAAAGTAATATTTAAGTATTTTTTTTTTTTTTTTTTTTAGATGGGAATTGCATTTATTATTTACCTTGCTTATTATGTACAAGGTTTATAGATCATTTAGTGGATTTTTGTTTCTTCTAGCTAATTAAATATGTTTTTATTTGAATCTGTGTTGGGAACAGGAGGGATCATCTAGTGTGGGTCAAATAGGAACTTCTCTGCATTTGCTCATTGCTGGGAGGAAACCACGTAAAACTCCTCGGGAGAAGGCGGACTGTTGACTGTCATCAGCAGACCTTCCGTTCCACTAGAAGAGGGTTCGGCATTTTGTGTCCTACTTTGGTTTATGTTACCAATGTCCTTCACTATTTTTATCATGTATGATACTACCTCTCGTGACAATTCCTTATGAACTATCACGGATTCGATGTTGGATAGATCCTCACCCAGGCTCCTGCAACGCGCCTCTAGCTGTTGTCTTTGAAAGCTGAAAAGGGGGCAAAGCATCAACAGGTGAGGGACATCTTGAGGTGTCTCATCATCACACGTACAGCTGTCGATCTCGGAGATCTTGAAACGATGTAGGTAGCTCATGAACCCACCGTGACCCGTAAGGATTTGAGTGAGCTCAAAGCCAGGTTTCTGCAGTCTCCTGAAATCAAAGGCATGGAAAATGGTTGGTAAGAACATTTTGGTTACCTTTCCGGTGGTTTCGTTCAAATAACGATCGTTCCAGAGTTGGAGGGTCCTGCTTCTAATTTTCCTTTTGGCAAAACTTAGCGGGAAGTTGGCATAGTCAGGGGCAGTCTTCTTGAGTGTTGCCTCCCGGGCCTTTTCATCCGCCTTTTCGTTCCCTAGGATACCGCAGTGACCCCTTATCCAGCCGATATACACATTCTGGTGTCTGCATCTTAACTTTTGAATATCTGTTCTGATGTCCATGACAATAGGGTTGATCGAATTTCGGTCCGCTATTGCGTGGACGCCAGATTTACAGTCTGTCAGGATCGTTATCTGCTTCCATCTGTTTGGGGGTTTTTTCAAAACATAAAACAAGGCTTCTTTGATCGCATAAAGTTCCGCCTGGAACACAGAACAGAAGTCGTCGAGTTTTAACTTCCTCGAAGGCAGCTCTCTCACGCCATCGAAGGGTACAAAAGCTGCACCTACTTTGCCGTTCAAGAGACTACCATCAGTGAAGATCCTCAACTCTTCCTGCAATGTCCCAGGTAGAGTCTGGTCATCGTAGCCGTGATCTATGGAAAGTCGTTCAGCTGGATGAGGGAGGGAGAAGTAGTCTCCGACTCCCTGGTAGAATCTGTCTTCCGGCAGGTCCTGCAAGATGAGGCTTTTCTTGACTGTAATATTTAAGTATGTAACTACTGTTAGACAATGATTTGTGCAAAAACTTACTGAAAAAACATTTTCAAACAAAAAGTTTGGATTATCCTGTATGCAAATCTATCTAGCAGATTTTTCAAAATAATGACACAATAAAAAAGATTTTTTTTATTGTGTCATTATTTATATCTATCAAAGAGATAGATCCTATATCCACTCTGAATCATGTTAGTTTTAAAAACACTCAAAATGGTTTTCATTCATTTTTCCACAGACTCATTTGCTCACACATATCTACACTCTGCTCAAAAATACTAACCAAATTGCTTCTAATAAATTTGAAAATTATTTTTTAATTGCAATATATTTTTCTACCTTCTTGCGATAAAAATGTGTAAATATATATATGTACTTCAAAATCTTTAATTTTATATGAGCATTTGGACATTATATTCCACGTTTGAATGGCCATTTTGATTTATGATTCATCCTTTTAAATACATGTGTAAAATACATTTGTTATTGTATTATGGCTGGTACATCTACATCAATGGTTTACAGACTAATGAATGGCAGACTGTCCGGTTCATCTATGATTTCCGGTGATGGAAAAGTCTGCAATAGAAGATAGATATTTGATTTGATTTGTGATAAATCATAAATTACTTGTGACCTCAAGTGATGACGTGAAAAATATCATAAGTAATGTACCGACAGAGATTTTGGCGGCACTGGACCCAGTGGTCCTCCATAGCACATTTGTAAAACATTTGTCTGTTATTTAATATCCATTCTTTAGGATTTTCACTGTATTTTTTCATCATCAAAAATACTATTTATAAAGAAATCAGCTTCAAAATTTGAATATTCTAATAAGAAGAAAATATGTGTAGATGATGCTGGCAATTTTTCTCCTGTAAATTATTGTAAAAATAATGATTTTTGATTTGGCGATCTTGCATTGGGTTGTATTTTGCATCTCGAAGCGAGTATTTAGTTTTTGGAGATGTGATTTGAAAAAAAGGTAAAATATTTTTTATAATTGTAAATTTGACATGAAATATATCAAAATAAGACTGTTTACATGTTGGTCATGTATGTACGTAGTTAAGTGAGGTTTATCAGTCGGATGAGAAAACAAAATATACCATTTTGTACAATGTTAGGGAGGAACCGCCATTTCTGTATTGCTTTAATGCTAGTCTCTCGGGTTGTAGTAGTTCCTTTAACGGGTGGAGCGGAAATACCTTTTAACTGAGGCTATTTATTGGTGGCAATATCTTATCTGTAAACTGAATATCAGATATACCTTTATTTCCATTTGTTTTTTTTTCTGCCCCCTATTGACACTCTTATCTCCACGCTCATAGTGGTTAACGAGTTTGATTTAAATATGAATTTTTCGAACACTCATATTTAATATTATTTTGAGAAATAAAAATACTTTGTTTTTTGATCCACTCACATTTTTATTAACCAACTAGTTTCGGCAACAACCTGTTGCCTTCTTCAGGGTTTAATTTAACCCTGAAGACGGCAGCAGGCTGTTGCCAAAACTAGTTGGTTAATAAAAATGTGAGAGGATCAAAAAATAAAGTATTTTTATTTCTCAAAATAAAACATCAATATGATGTATTTTAAACTCGTATTTAAAATCAATTTGATATTTTGGTTTGTGATGTTTAAATATTAGTAAGTTTTCACGTTTATAATTATTTAATATTACCCTGGACTAGTTAGTACCTGAAGTGCAGAGCTGATTACCTTTTTTCTGTGTAATCTCCTTTGTATGTTATTGTGATCAAGCAAACAAAGCTTCTTTATGATACAATGCCACCCTATCTACCATTGATGGCAATTAGGGTCAGAAGAAGAAGAGGATGAGAACATCAATAGTTCTCGAAACTAGTCGTGTTTACATAAAAAAATGTGTTTTATTTTTATATTTGAATCATCATATTGTTTCACAAAGTCAATGCCAAATCAATCAGTAATCAATGTAAAATATCTGATCGGATATCAGAATTCTTTTATTCTATGATATGAAGAGTTCACATCATCCATTTATGATTAATTTTATTTCAAATGTATTTTTTAACCACCAAAGTAATGATCCTGAGATGATTTTGTCAAAACAAATATTTCAAATTATTAATTACTTTTTATAAAATTATCTGGTATTCAGATTATGGGTTTGTGGGAGGGAGATTGTTGTATTTGTCACCAATGCAGTCACTCTTTGTATAATTTCAGTTTATTTGTGTTTAAAATATATTTCACAATTCTGATAAATTTGATAAACTAATATATTTTTGAACTAGAATAGGATGGAAACTTTATTTTTTTGGAGCCAGAGAAATGAATTTTTAAATATTATTATCTAAGAATATGTAACTTAGTTTTATTAACAAAATTACTTTTTATTTATTCAGAGCAGCGCAACAGGTATTGACAATTTTAGTGTTATTATGGATATACTAATGAAACCACCTAGGGTAAAAATGTATATTTTTATTACATGTATAATGCAGTTAAACATACAACAAAAAATATTTATGGATAATAATAATCTCTTCCAGCCAATTCAAATTGTTTACTAAATTTTACTGCATTTTGTGCTGCTAACAGCACAAACACAATTTTTAGAATATTTCCTGTTTTACTAAATTCAAACGTTTTAAATCTTTGATAATATCAGAATACATGCAAAACAAAATTGTTGGTTTTGGGCAGCCAAGTAACCAAGAACAAATTCACCGAAAACTTTTACATTCCACAAAAGTTACTGTATGGTGCAGTGCGGCTAGATTCTGAATTCTGGGCCAGTACTTTTTTAAGAAGACGACCATACAGTAACTGTATTTTCTGAACAGTATTTGAAGATGCTTCAATTCAAACACTCTTTGTTGTAAAACAGCATCAAATGTGTGATAAAAATATGTTTTTGGCCATGGTCATTTCATTAATATATCCATTATAACAATCTTAAAATATCAATACCAATTACAGCACTCTGTATATGTGCTTTGTTCTTTAATTTAGATGTTAATAAAACTTTGTAATTATCAGTTAATTTTATTTAAAACATGATACTTTGAAGTTCTTCAATCTTTTGATGAACTCGCACTAGTTTATTTACTTACTGTATATTTAAAAGACATGGACATATCGGATTGTTGAGAAAGCAATCTTTTTTCAAGTTCTACTAAACTAATATATGTATTGTATGTACTCGCTTACAAAAATAATTTTGAGGCGAATTTATGAAATCTTATGAAGGAGTTACTAAAACACCAACGATGTTTAAATGTCAATGTTTGTAACTGTTGTCGTTTGTTTTGATTAGCTCAATTTATTGAGATCAGCTTACTTCTATCTGGTTGCACAGCATCAAAAGGGCACCATCCTGCACAGATGGTTTATCAATCTTTCAAGATTATTTCTATTACAAATGTATTCCATACTCGACTTAAAAGTTGGTACTTAAAGTAAAAATTAAAAGTAGGTACTTGTGAGCTGGATTGTGCAGGTACTTTAATTAAATCGAAGCGTCTACATATTTATTGACTGTATTGATTCAATGAAATCACAAATTCAAAATTTGGCATTGCATGAAAAGAAGTGGGAAAAAAGAAGAAAAAAAGTGCACATTATTAATCGTCTTTCAGATTCCAATGTTTCATAGGAAAAATTGATAGTTTGTAAACTGATAAATATAAATTGATCGTTTCTTCCTCCTCTAGAGAAAATCCGGTAACTAATGCGTCTATTATTTGTGGTCTTGTCCCTTATCAGCCTCCATGATGGCTTTGCAACCAAATAAAGGTTAACAGAACATTCTTTTATGTAATAAAATAAAAACCCCAAATTAAATATAAATGTTTAAATTAATAATAAGATCTTATGATTTTTGAGTCATGTGTTCAATGTGAAGCACATGTTGCTTGAAGTAGCTTACACGAAATTGTTGATAGGACTATTTATAGCAAAAATATATTAATATTTAAGCTGATTTAAATAATTCAATGATGTATGTAACTTTTAGTAAAATGCAAGCTAGTTGCAAAATGATTCATGAAAAAATAGGGTTGAATTTTATTTTATTTCTAATAATTGAAGGTTGTAATATCACACCATCTGTAAAAAGGCAAATTTACATAACCGCGATAGTTTTGAGAAAAAAACTTGTTCGATAAAAGTAGAAAATCTCTTTTAAATCAGCCATTAATTCAAATTTGAAATGCATTAATGTTTAATACAAATTGGAAATAATTCATGTTTGAAAAAAATCTTAACTGCAGTATGAAAAATGCGGATGGTTTAAATATTGCATTTTTTTATTTTAGAAGTAAATGACTTGGACGGAATGATATGGATTTTTATTATTTCCAAATTCCTCGATAAATTTTCGATGGTATTTACCTTTTTATGGGTGATGTATTTGTCAGTAATTATGCTATAATGAATTTTAAAAAGACCTAGAAAATCGTAATTGAATTTTCAATAGTTTATCTTGAAAGGATTCTACGCTGTATTGGTAAATAATGTACATTATAATCAGCATTGTGAAAGATAGAATTACGCCTTTTCTTGTTACATTTTATGATGTTACAAATGTTCAGCAAAGAAACAGTGTCTCTCGATCGAATGTAAGTTAGGTTTTCATTTAGGATTGTAAAAGGCGGGTGATGTAAAACAAAGGAATTGATTTGTTTAAATGTTTGCTTTGTACGAGAATATTCTCACTCATGTAATATTAGCACAACGAATACCAAGGAATACTTGAAATACGTTAAATGATTGACTGTTTTCTAGAAATTAGGCGTAAGTAGTGTCACTCGTCTGGGTGACGGCTTCAAATAGTGTAAACTTATTCCTAGTTTGTACACATTTTTGCTTATGATATAAATTGTAGAGCCACTTAATCCCACAAGCACGCAGATTGTATTGAAAGCCACATCGAGTCAAAGTGTTCATTTGCTTCGTTGGAAAAGGATTGCAGCAAGTTCGGGCAATATTTTCTAGTTGCAACCTGGTTCAACATAATAATAATAAATTGATAACATTATAATACATTCAAAAAGGAAATTAAAAAGAGTTTTGACCATTAAAATAACTCAACATAATTATTTTCAGTAATCAATTTTATTTTTTAATAAAATGATTTTGTTTATTTTTTCACATAAATATAGCGTATAATTTAAAGTTTACTTATTATTTTAGATGTAAAATAATTTTTTCTTAATAATGCAAATGTCAATATATTTTCTTTACTATTTCCAATGCGTGTTGAAATATGAAGCAAATCTGCGTAAAGGGTAACTTTTCTAGCAACGTTATTGTCAAGGGCTTGAGATTCCCATTTATGAATAAATTAAGTGATTTGTTCAATGAATTACCGTAATTTCTTCAATTATACAAATGCATGGGGCAAAAACATCCTAAGATGTTAATCTTTACACACTCGCTGTGACTATACTGCCCGTGAAGAGGTTCATCCGTATGCCTCTAAATATTTATCTGTTAGGTCAGCTTTGTGATGCAATGGTGTGTAACTTAAACCATTAGTGCATTAACCAATAACGCATTAGCATTTGAAAAATCAACTGATTTTCTAAATAAATTATATGATTAACTAACTAACCATCACTCCGATTCCTCTACAGGAGTAGGCAGAGAGGAAAGAACCCCACGTAGTCATGTCTTTGCAAACATTCTTCACTTTTTCTATATTCATGAACCTCCTTACCCATACCTGCTGATTATTCCAACTTCTGAACTGTCTGCTTTCAAGTGTTTGAAGTATTTGATCATGCCAAGTTTTCCTATTTTCAAATATGCTTGTATCGGATATTCATCTTTGTTTTCTCTCTCTACTTATTTGCTCCACATGTCCAAACCATCGCAACACATATTTCACGCTAATCTATGCCAAAAAACACATTTATTTGCATATTTAAATACAAAAAATAAGAATTTGTGTTGATGCTGGAAAAAGAAAAGGCTTGAAATCTCATTCTGAGAATTCTTCTTCACCCGTTCGCTCCATATGCCCAAATCAAGTAATTCACTGAGTAGATTTAGTAATTCATTGAATAAGTTACATGATTCATTCATGCGTTGTAGTGTTTGACGCTCGTCACTGCCGGTGCTATAAAATTGAACCTGAAAAGTGATAGCTGGTGGGATTGATGCGTGGCTCATACAAACGCTTTACTGTAGATATAATACTAACATCCTACTTGATAGTGATTTGTAAAATAATTATACAGTGTTATTTGTAAACGTTAGCGAGTTAATCTCTTGTGTGTTTTATAAATGTTGTGAAACTTTTAAATATTGTGAAAATAAGTAATGATTTCTATAAGGAATTATCTTTTTGAAAGATTTGGAAGTATTGCATCTATGACTATCCTATTTTAAGTGGAAACTAGTTTTGTGTAATATGTATAAAATGTAAAACATATATTTCTCTGATGTCTTATTGACTTTGCATATATTTTTTAAACTTGTACATGCAATTTAAACTTATATTGTCGAGTTGAGCTCACATCTGTTTACTTTTGAATTTCCTAGTTTTTTTCTACTAGCGGTTTAACTTATAAACTATTGTGTATTCTTTTATTCCATTTATCAGCCAACAGTCGAAATGCGGAGCAAAAGGAATAGCTTCTTTCATTTTGCATTGCTTATCCGGGGAAATCAAATTTAAAAAATCACAATATTATAATGTATTATGTAGTAAAGGTGCCAATTTCATAGACCTATGTGATATAAATTTTCCAAAATGTCAAATCCAAGCGATGCAATGTGAATTACAAGGAAATACTCAAGTAACTCAGATTACGCCTTTAAGTACTTACTTCTTAGAAATATTTTTTATGTTCCGTCACATCTGCTATATTTTTTCATGGCAAGTAACTCAAAATGCAATAAAAGACTTTATAATTTTGTTGAAACATGCTGAAATATGGAAGTTTGGTAATTTTTACTTTCCATAAGTACTTAAACATCAACCCTTGTCCGCACCCCAATGGTGCATAGGGCACTGCATTATATGAACGCAGTGTTATCTTGATCGTTAACACATGAAAGAAAGGGGATCAGCCTTCCGCTTTAAGTACCAGTCCAGGGTTATATGAAATAAATATTGGAGTGAAAAAAATCACTTATATTTATTTGACCCCCCCCTGGGAATTGAACCCGGGACCTCTTGTACGGTATTCGAGCGTGCTGACCATTACACTGTGGAGGCGGACTTAATTTTTTATTGTAACGAATTCTTACTTGACATGAAAAAGTATCGTGATTTTAAAGTCAGCAATTGAATATTATTTGATTTTATTCCAACAACATATGACCAATAACAAGCAATAATTTACTAAAGTAACATTTTCTTCATAAAAGTCTTCTGCTACAATGTTATTTTTCAATTGCTGAACATTACTTTGTTCCATTTCATCTATGTTACGTGTGTGAAATACTTTACTTGAAACGGTGTTCTTTTTAAGCATATAATAATTCAAAGGCCTAATGGATGTGTAGATGTAAACAAATAAATATTAATAAACAAATATGTGTTTTTACTTATACTTCTTACTACCCTCGTTAAATGCCCCAATTTTGCAAAATAAAGCATTAGTTTCTAAGCTTCTAAGCTTCGCTATTAAGCGGCAACAAAAACCTACTTGCGAAATGAAGATTGGTACGTATAAATAGTTTAACTAGCCATGAAAATTAGGTTATATTGAAAGTGACACATACTTATAGGGATAATATCAATAAATTATAATAAGGAATCAGCGAGAAAGTTGACAAAACACAAATTGATTTCTGAATCCTTTCTTTAGTATTAATATTTTAATCTTTATAAAATTAAACAACTTTGTTTTAACCAAATAATACTTGAAAGTGGTCAGGTTAGGAGTTGTAACAATTGGCGGGTATGTATGAGGAGATGCATGCACGTGGAAGAGGTGAAGAATGTTTGCAAGGACAGAGTGGTGTGGCGCTCTATTTTCTCTGCCTACCCCTGCGTGGAACCGGCGTGATGGTTAGTTAGTTAGTTAGTTTTAACCATTTTTTTAATTATTAGTAAACTTTAACCTACCGGTTTCAACAAGAACCTTGTCATCATCAGAGTTTATAAAATTCTAAAACATTATAATACGCATAATTAATTACATTCCCTTACCAAAAACTTCCACACACTTATTTTTTTTGGTAAGGGAATGTAATTAATTATGAGTATTTTAATGTTTTTAATCCTGATGATGACAAGGTTCTTGTCGAAACCGGCAGGTTAAAGTGTACTAATTATAAAAAAAAGTTGTTAAAACAAAGTTCTTTAATTTTGTAAAGTTTATAAAATGTGCCACAAAGTATCTGCGAAAAACATTCATGAACATATTTTAATCATTGGAAGATTTTGATGGTCATTCTGATGCAAGACTATTTCCATTATTTTTATAAGTATTCTCTTCTTCTGAAAAAAAAAACAATTGAATCAATAGTCAATGCAGCATCATTTATTTAACAGGTTAAAATTTTAACAGGTGGTCTGCCCGGGAGTCGGCGTGTAATGCAATATGGGGGAGTCGGGATGGTTCCATTTTTCTCACATGGGAATACCATTGTCTTCTTCGATGCCTTCTCCACCTAACGACATCTTCTATCATCTTGAGACTATTTTTACTAACATATATAGAAATTCAAGAACACAGAAGAATCCTGTTTCAGTTTTGAAAAATCAACAATTTTTTTTATCTACTAATAGAACTTGTTCCGATGAATGGTCTTCTAAAATCTTATTTTTGTTATCAAGTTTCATTTAAATGCAGTATTCTTAAACTAATGGGAACATAGAGTAGTACTATAATAAGAAAACCTAAGAAATTTACAAATATTTATTTAAAAAATACTGATTTAAAGTCACGGGTACAAACATTTAGATTATAAAAATAGCTATCTGAGAAAAACATCAAAATTCATTGTAAATATTTTTACGATCTTTGAAAATGTAATATACTTGTAAATCTACAATAACTTTGTGATTTAGTGATAATTCCAATTAATAAATAGAAATAAATATGTAAGAGATTTACAAGTACAAAATATGAGAAAGTAATAAGTGCATATTACAATGTATGTAAAAGAGTGAATCAAAATATTTAAAAAATGTTCTTTCTAACAATTTTTTTTTTTCGATTTCACTCAAAAACAACCACTACACTAATATAACAAATTATTTTAATAGTGGTCAACATCAAGCTGCTTTTTCAACAACCCAAGTATCAATAAATACCTCACGTTAAAAATATAACTTATTAATACTTGATTGGATTTGTAATATAAAAATGGTTTAGTTTAATACAGATAAAAAAATTGCCTTCATTTTGCTGTAAAATAAGAGTCTGCAGAAGAAATACAACATTAATACTGCATATATAATATCATTCACACACGCATAAATAATACATAATATATTGGTTCACTTGACGGCAAAAATCAAGAAAAAAGGTAAATTTTATCCTAATTTATAGCTAGATTATTTGGTGAAATTCCAATATAAGTTTAAGCTTGCACAAACGAATGTAAAGCTTTATACAAAGTGGCCAAAAATATCTTGCAAACATTATTTTTATTCTAATAGTAATTATGGTCGTCATAGATGTTTGTGCACTTTACGATCAATTGTATTAAGTATTTTTCATCTACTAATGGAGCAAAACTTATACTATCTGAATCTCAATAACTATTTGGAAGAACGGTTAGTTTCAAACAAAAATCTTTTGTGAAAATTCTCAGAAAACATTTCCTCAAATCACAAAAATCATTTCCTGTTATGCATTATTAAACATACGAGAAGCATTTAACGCACATATCGCTCACTCCTTTCAAGAACGTCATAAGTTTAAAAATATAACACAATGTATTAAAAATAAACATCAAGCCAAACATTATTGAACTTTTTACTGTGCAACAGATCTTTTTAGGTAAAACATATAGGTTTTTTCTCCATTTGAAAAATATTTAGTATATTAAAAAAATTAATTCAACAATACCTTTTCTTCAAAATGCAAAAAAAAAACATTTTCTGCCCTGTAGCGGGTAAATATTTAGTTAAAAATATGCCTATTTTGCTGGGATATAGTACATTTTCTGGGCATTCCGAAAACATGCACAACTGAAAATTGACGATTTTTGATTTATGACATTCTTGAAAGGAGTGAGCGATATGTTCGCAATTGAATTTAATGAAATTGCCCATATTTTTTTTTCTCTTGTTGATTTTTCATTACCCGACCATGTTAATCCCTATTAACCCCAGAAATGGAAGTTCTACTGTCTATCATACAAGTTTATTTTTTATCAACAGTATTAATTTTTTTCTTCACATAAAAGATTAATAAAAAAGGAATCATGGAAAAGTTTGATTTCTCAAGGTATCATTTTGTTACAGGCCATAAATTTCATACAATTATCAATATTTTGGAATATTTAAATTTATTAAAGTGCTCTTACAAACAAGTAACACGACACAAATTAACATTCATAAAAAGTAATTGAATTTCTAGATAAAAGGATAAAACTAGAATTGCCTTATAATAAATATACAAAGGCATAATCTTCACAATAATAATTTGCTTTGTGTGCTAAATTTATTTAAGCTAAGTAAAAGGAGAAAACTATTCTATGTAGTAAATTTATTTAAAATTCTAAATAATATTTTAGATTGTCTAGTTCTGTTGCAAATGATTCTTTATGCCCCCGGCCAGTAACACGAGAAGGCATAATTTATTTTACTATAATAACAGCTGGACAGTGTTTGGATTTCACACTCCTAAATAACAAATACAACAACTTGGCATACTTTATCAATATCTGGAATATGTGTCTTAAGTACAAAGGAATAACAATCGGGACATTTATGAACACAAAAATACAATCCCCATATGTCTTGAATATATAGACTTATGAATTATTTACAAGAATTGGATAGGACAGTAAAACTTCGATATAACTGACTAATTTAGGGGAGGAGGGTCTATTGAAGCTGAACTTCGGTTATATAAAAATAGATTTTAAATAAATCAAAAACCTTTTTATGGAAAATATGAACACTGTATTTAGATATAAATAACAATATTAACACAGACAAAATTTTATTTATTGTCTTTGGATACTCTTCGTGAAGTGACGTTGCTGTTTTATATCGACACGCTTGCTTTTGGTAATCCTTCTTTGAAAAAGGAATTATGTTTCATTTACACTTTTGAAATTTGCTGTATTTTTTTTTATAATCAACTCTCCAAATAACAAAAAATGCATATAATAAAGTTGAACTTCACCTAAAATTGATAACATGCAGCGACACATGAATTTAAGCATGTATAATTTTAATATAAAATAACATAATAATATAATAGAAAATAACCCGATGGTAGGGTAGGTTAGCCACCTTCGAGTTATTTTCAGGCATATTTTTTATAAACAAGCAAAAAAATCACAACGTTTGTTGTGACAAAATATTGTCAGGTAAGAAACCTGATTAAATATTTTTGAAACAGATATCTTTTCTCATAGGTCATACAGGTTAGCACGGAATGGTGAAGAAAAACCGAGCGTTTCATGTGCGTTCGTATGTGTAGGGCGGTTAACAAGAAGTTTTAATTTTTTTTACATTTGATAGTATTTTCTTGTCCGTCATATCCAAAGATCGTTAAATACAGATCCGTTATATCGAGGTTTTACTGAACTACCCTTCGTAGAGTAATATCTCTACTGAATTTACAAAAACCCGACGATGAACAGAATTCTCAAAACCACGTTGTCTTTAAGATGTCTTCTCATTAGAAGACATCACGCAAATTTTTAAGTAAAATGTCGAGGGCACAACAGAAAAATAATCTGAAGTGTGGTTTTAGTCTTAAAATACAACCACAGATGGCAGTATAAGTGCCATTTTATAAATAAATGTCGCCAGGCTTCAGTTATAATCGCGGCCGTTCATGTATGTCATTACACTGTCAAAGAAAACCCATGACATATAGTATGGATAATTTTTATATAATACATATTTCGTGGTTAATTTATTTTAATTCAATCAAATATGTTGCTTATAGCATTGACCATGATAGAAAATAATGAAAAGTATTAAAAAAAACATATACCCACGACATTTAACTTAAAACAAAGTTTGTGTGACGTCATCGTAATGACACTGTCAAAGTAAACCCTTGAAACAATGCACCAATAATTTTGATATAAATTATGTTTACTCACAGCGCACTCCCCAAATACAGTTTTGCCACAGAAACTCACTCTCGGACAGATAAGTATCTTAATTTTTTTGCAATACCTTTAATCTTGGTAGTTTGACTTAGTGAGGAATGAAGAGATAAGGCGTAGGACGCAGCAAATCTTGGTCACAACTGTCGTCAAGAAAGGGCGATTCAGTTGGCTCGGCCATGTACTCCGCATGCCTCCTGAGAGCCTTAATCAAGCTTGCCTCTTTTACAAGGCATCAGGTTCGCGCCGCCCAGGACGACCACTGCTGACAATTCGTCGGCAGTTCTCGTCAGAACTTCAGGACGCGGATGTGACTTGGGAGGATGCAAAGGAGCTGGCAGCCGACAGAAAAGCCTGGAGACAGTTTGTGGACTCCATATGCTCCACAGAGGGAGCGGATATGGTTTATTCAATAAATTAAATTAATCTTGAAAACATACTATCAACTCATATCCTTCGTAATATAGCATTAAGTTGCTATTAGAACATTTTCTTCTTGACGGCTGTGAAGCGAGCCATGTAGTGGTCGTATCCATCGTGACTCATCAGCTGCTTGGAGTCAAACAGGTTCCCATCCAGACACAACGTGTGGACTTTAGAGTCGCGCAGCAGGGACAGGTGCACTTGGGATAGAGGTAAGCAATTCTCTTCTAACCTCAAGACCTTCAACTTGGGACACGCAGAGAGCCGCTCCGACACGACCGACACCTGGTTCTGATTCAAGATCAACTCCGAGACTTGCAGTTTCTCGACAAAGTCCGGGATGCTCGTTATCTTGTTGTGGGACATGTCCAAAACGTCCAGGCACTTCATCCCGCAGAACACCGCGGGAAAGTCGACCAACAAATTGTTACTGATGTTCACTTGCTTGAGGTTTACCAAGTTCGCGGTGCTCTCCGGCAATTGCACCATCGCGTTGAACGAAGCGTTGAGAATTTTGAGATTGGTCAAGTCGCCGATGCACTGGGGTAATGTCTCTAATTTATTTTGACTTATGTTAAAAAACTTTAAGACTTTGAAGTCTCCTATCGCATTTGGAAGCGTGTGAAATTTATTTTCTGACAAATCCAACTCCCGAATGACTCCGCTTAATTCTTTCACTTCCGGAGGCAGATCTTTCAGTTTTTGTTTGGAAATTTTTAAAACACCCGTTTTGGAAGCGGTGTCATAATGTTGCTTCAACGCCGCGTTACCCATGGTAATAAGAAAAAACAGCACTTCGCAGGAAAAACACTACGTTCAACAAATTTGAAAACGTTTAACGACATCAACACCCACTTTTTCTTTACGATTTTTGACATTTGACAGTGACATTGTTGTGAAGTTATTTACCTTTTATTGCCAGGCTATTAAATATACAGTATTTTTCGGTATCTACCTAAATTGATATCCAAAAAAAGGAAAGTACTTATTTACTATTTTAAAATTATCTAACAGGCAACTTCGAATCCAAGGCCATACAAAAAATCATAAAAAAAGTAATTTTGACAGACGCACAGCTGATGGGATAAATGTGTTGCGATGATTATTATGTTTGTTTAGTGTTTTTATAAATTATGGAATCCCTTAAATTGTTCTCATTCAATTCAAAACTTGAAAGTGCTATTGTGCCAGTATGGGCGGCCGAAATTATGGAAATAGTCCAACAAAATCAGGTAAGTGAAAAATATCGATTTCAAGGCTGCTTGTGTTTGCCAAGTTTTTGCGGAAAAACAAACGTTTAACTATTGTTTATGTCAAAATGCGAGTACCTAGTTTCGGTTATGTGACTCTGCATCACGAATATTTGGTTATTTAGCGCAGCCAAACAGTTTTTCTTTTATCATTATTTTCTCGCCGATTTTCAAAACAGATTTTATGTCATTATGTTTGCGGCACGTTTTATAATAAGAATAACCGCGTTGTTTTATGTTTAAATTAATCATTTTTATAAGATAATCACTTTGTACAATCAGTTCTATGAAATAGATTTAATTTAATTTATAAATGATTCGTCATAGGTGTGTAAATGGAATTTGAGACCTTTGTGTTTCGATTTGGCTTTGTCGATTATTCAAAGAGATAAGTAATACCTGTAATTGATTAAAACCCCTTCGAAAATCTTCTCTGTTAACGTTTGCCACTGATTCATAAACTTAATAAAAAAAATCATATAACTGCCATAATTGACATTCGGTGTAATCAAATGGTACCAAAACGTCAAAACGGGACGACGCCGACTGACGAATTTTCTAGTATTTTCGTGTATTCTATTAAAAAAAGCTTAAAAACTTGTACCGAGTTAGTTTATTCAGAATTAAATAAATTTAATAGCTGATTTACTTTTTCAAAATGTAAAATTCAACAAAAAATATCGTTTTACAAATCGAAGTAAAATGTCACCGCGTATTTTTATCTTTAAAGTTAATCAATTATATTTTAAGTTTCAAGTAAAAAATTAACAAGTATAGGGAAAAATTGCACAAAATGAAACACGTTTCACAGTGAAGTGATGTTAATTTTCATTCCAAGTATCTATTCAATGAAAAATATTTAAAATGTGAACAATACGAAATAACGCTCATTAATATGCCCAAATAGTTACGACAAATGTCAGTTGCAAATTGTTTACTCATTGGCATTGATATATTGTTGGATTCTTAATTTGTTTTATCAATTTTTATCTACCACACGCACGTGGTTTAAACGGGTCCTTTATTATCATTAATATTAATCGTTATTTTGATAATTCAATCATCGCAATTAGAAATCAGCTGTCACAAAAGAGTCGCCATATTGGATTCGTTTTATGGAAAACCCAGTGGAAATTGCTTGACTTTTCGACTCCCTTGCTCCTTACAAAAGGTTTTATTTAGTTTGTTTGTGTCGAAATTTTCTGACATTCAGCTTCAGTCTACCAGAATTATGTTGAAATTTTGAGTGTGTCCTATTACATGTTCACAAATCTCGTTTATCTCCAATTAGGAGTTGTTTTTACATATTTTTGACATCTGGAAGTCTGGGCATTTACGGGGCTTTTAAAAGCTTTCCCCATCCCACCATAGATGCCTCTAGTGAACTCTCGCATACTGTGTATTACGAGTTTGATCAATGTATCTAAAAGTTTCAAGAATTTGAGTAGCGTGCTTGTCAATCATGGTTAGAATTGGTGACCGTTACATGTGATCACTTAAACCAACCTATGACAGTCGTAAGGAATGTAAAACGACGAAATCATTTTAGGAAATGCTAGTCTTTTAACTCTTACGCCTGAAAATAGGTTTTATTTTGTGTGTTTGTGTCGAAATCTCCTGACATTCAGCTTTAGTCTGCTATAAAGTGGACATTGATTAAACTTTTTTTACGATTTAAATGTATTTCAAGGAAATCTCCCCCTCCGTCGAGGATTTTTGTGTTCCCTAAAATTCCCTAAAAATGTAAAAATGACCCGAAAAGATGATATCCGTCAAGTGGCTGCCGCCAATGTCGATAAACGTCTGTGCCCGTTTTATATCAATCTGTTTGTACACTGCAGCTGTCTAGTTCACAAATCGCTCACTCCTTTCAAGAACGTCATAAATCAAAAATCGTCAATTTTCAGTTGTGCATATTTTCGGAATGCCAAGAAAATATACTATATCCCAGCAAAAGAGGCATATTTTTAAGTTAATATTTACCCGCTACAGGTAGAAAGTGTTGTTTTTGCATTTTGAAGAAAAGGTATTGTTTAATTATTTTTTTTAAAAAACTAAATATTTTTCAAATGGAGAAAAAACCTTCAGGTTTTACCTAAAAAGATCTGTTGCACAGTTAAAAGTTCAGTAAGTGGCTTGATATTTATTTTTAATAAATTGTATTATATTTTTAAACGTTAAAAACGTTCTCCTGAAAAATCAAGTATTTTGATTTATGACGTTCTTGAAAGGAGTGAGCGAAATGTCAAATATGATTGACGTGCGATGCCATTTGCAAAAATTATAACATCCTCCGATGGGGTGATTCATTTTGCGCCACCCTGTACATATTAACTAAGCCTTAAATACACAAGCTATGTAGTTCGAGTATCGGTTGGAAGCAGAGTTTCCCAGCCATTGCTGCTATCATGGTGGGTATAATATGGGATGCTCTTCCACCATTAGTTAGAAATAGTGATAATAAAATGATTTTTAGAAAAAAAAACTAAAAACGCATCATATCCACTATCTCCTTTTCCCCATTTCAATCACAGTGAAGCTCCCTTGAGGAGTATTTTATGAAAATGGCGTTATATAAATTACCCAAATTTATTATTATTTTACTATCATTATTACCGGGCCTTTATATAATCACGATCGAGTTAACAACGGGTCGATTTGATGCGGTGCCATATGCACCAATTTATAAGGGCCAAAACATGCTTCATTTTTTAAATATGACCTCGACTTAAACTTTTTTTTTTATTTAAACTTCATGTACAGAAAATAAAAAGTACATTGGCGGGCTTATTGCTAAAAAGCAATATCTTCCAACCGACCAAAGACGGACTAGTGATATTGATCAAAACGTTTGATACCATATATAGCCGTTTGCAATCAGTGGGCAGATAGTACTTGAACATTTAAAAAAACATAAATTACAAATTAATATATAAAAAGAAACATAAATTAATAAAAGACGATAATAAGGAGGGCAAAAGAAGAAGGGAGTTTAGGGAAGGAAGTAGAGGGAGGAGGTTTGATCTACAGTTAGGATTCTAATGACATATAGTAATGTCTCAGACGTTTTTAAAAGTTAATACATATTATTGTCTGATGTAATAGATTTTATCAAAAAACTAAAAAACAATTATTAACAATTAGACAAAAAAGTATTCTAGGATTCTTGTACTTATTGAAGTGTTTTCGTCATTATATGACCATTTTTCAAGTACGTACTTATTATTAATTAACAAGTTGAACGCCATGTGAGTTATATTTAATTCACGCTGTGTTTGGTCAAGAGGTTGCGCGAGTTAAATCATGGATTGGATTTTGAATTCTGTGAATTAGATACGCTTCACGTTTGCCATTAATGTAAATTTATGCACTTTCTGTGTGGCCCCCAGGGCAAAGACCCGAAGTTGGTCCAGATTTTTCTTTGAAAACTAATACTTGGCATTGCATTGATATGAAGACACAATTTTATGTGAAAATAACTTTATTTTTCAGAGAAAACAAATGAAAATGAATGTATATATACTTTTATTCTTTATTTGAAATTCTTAGTCATAGTCTTGGGTCAAGGTACCTAAAAGGCACTGGCAAGAATACAATAGATATTATAAGAAGTAAAATTATATAAAAATATTAAATATATCCAGCATGTTTATGAAATATAGCACAAATATAATATAATAAACCTCGTGATTATCATGACATTTTTATTGCTTTGTGTTTCGTGAAAAAACATTCAATACAAAAAAAAATGAACCGCAACCTTCACATTTGTATGTAGTCTGTTTACAGTTGTGGCCCCAAGGATCGTTTTTTTTTCAATGTGTTTTTCTATGTGCGTATATCCTTATGTAAATATCTCGTAAACACTTGACGTCACGTTGTTTTGCAACGTGCTTTTGCGGTATCGCTTCGTGACGTATTCACTCGCGGACACACCTCCGCTACTATTATCTAATAAAAAACGGAATCAAGTACCTACCTCAGTAATAAACAAGTTGCCAAATATAACTATTACTATTACTACTACTACCATCACGTCGTTTCTCCGCAGGGGTAGGCAGAAAAGAAGGAACGCCACACTCTTCTGTCCTGACATACACTTCTCGCTTCCTTCACATTCATGCGTCTAGTCATACATGCCCTCCGATTGCTCAGACTTTTGACACCACCAGATCTTAGGTTCTGATTGATACGATCGTGCCAAGTCTTTTTCGGACGTCCTCGTTCTGTTCTCCCGCTCACGTATAAAAGACACCCACGATTCTAGCGTTAGAAATGTCCATTTCAATCATGGGTGTCTTTCGAATATGAAAGTGTTGACGATTTAGATACGATTTTTGGAATAAAGAGTTTATTTTTTGCGTTGTGGCCCTTTTTAGCATTCAACCAGTGAAATGTACATATAAAATATATACTAGTTACGTTGAGTTTTCCAAAAAAGAGACTAAGCTGTTGTGCTTGGAGAGGGACCCTAAAAATTTACTTATTATAGTAAATTGATAATAAAATATGTTTTTATTTTATTTCTCATTACAATTTCTTATAAGGTAAAGACTGACCGGAGCATTTCGTCGTAACGTAACGTCGTAACATCGCTCGCGGCGAGCATCAGCGAGCATCCGAAACTATGGATGGAACGCTCTGCTCGGTGTACTGACTGCCTGAATGCTCGCACCGTAACGTGTTACGTTACGACGAAATGCTCCGGTCAGTCTTCGCCCATATATAAAGGTTTTTTTTTAATAATACGCAAAACAAAAAAATTAAATAATCATCTCCGAAAATTATAAGAAAATTTTAGCTTTTGATCGTTTCGAGCGTCGATATACTCGTATCACTTGTTATTATTATAATTTAAAAAAATATATTTACGGCTAGTGCCTTTACCAATATTAACAAAAATATGTACAATAACAATAAAGAATACACCAATAAAAATGATCACTACCATGAGCAGCGAGAGAGTGAAACGTAACGTTTAAATTTATCATTTGTAATCTGGAAAAAATCAGAATGTACAGACTTCAAGGTGGATAACGATACATTATATAAATCTGTACTTTATTTGATTTATTTTTTAAGTTAGCTTATATTACAACTAATATAAACTATTATTTACACTTAATTTACATCATCTATAGGGTCCGCCATCTAAAGTTTTTTTTTTCAACTAGTGCTTATTTCGTGAATGGTAACACTTAGCTCATGTCTGATTTGACAGATAATTAGTTTTATCCTTCCGCTGAGCGAATATGGTTGTGTATACGCTTGAACAACGCTGGGAAATATTGCGACATTACTTTGAAAATCATGGTAATGTTGCAGAATGTGTGCGAAAATTGCGTACGGTTTTTGGAAGAAGAGAAGCACCGTCAGCTCCGTATGTTCGTTATCTTGTGAAAAAAGTGAAAGAAACTGGCATCCTCATCGATAAACCAAAGCGTGAAAAGCCAAAAACAGTGCGTACACCCGAGAATATCGATGTTGTGGCAGAAAGTGTGCGTGAAGCGCCATCAACATCAATTCACCGTCGTTCTCAACAATTGAACATTTCGGAGACATCATTGAGACGAATTTTGCATAAAGACCTTGGTATGACGCCATACAAAGTCCAATTGGTTCAGGAGTTGAAGCCAACTGACCATCCAATGCGTTTTCGCTTCGCTGAGTGGGCCTGCGATCGACTTACAGAAGATGCCGATTTTGCCAAAAAAATCATCTTTTCGGATGAAGCTCATTTTGATCTTGGCGGGTATGTAAACAAGCAAAATTGTCGTATTTGGGGCACAGAAAACCCGCACGCATACATTGAAAAGCCGGTACACCCAAAACGAGTCACTGTTTGGTGCGGATTTTGGTCCAGAGGCATAATTGGGCCATTTTTCTTTGAAAATGAGCAAGGAGTGGCCGTTACAGTCAATGGCGATCGTTATCGGGCCATGTTGAACGGATTTTTGTTCACAAAAATTGAAGAGGAGGATATTGGCAACATTTGGTTTCAACAGGACGGCGCTACGTGCCACACAGCCGAAGCTACACTCGATGTTTTGCGCCCTGTTTTTGAAAAAAAAAAGTTATTTGGCGGACCCTTTATATAATTCTTTCAGACTCTTTTCATTCTTCATACATTCAGGCATCTCATCATACATTTTCTAACCCTTATACATTAAACAATTTTGCGACTCGGTTTTTTTCAAAAAGGGCAGTCTTATTTTATCTTTATTTCTAGTAATATGTTCATGACAATTTTTGTTTAAAACTATTTTATCCTTAAAATATTTTGGTAATTTATCGTTAAAAATTTATGCATAAAGATCAGAATATAAAATTTTAATATCTTTTTTTATAGATAACCAGGTTAGTTCTTCTCTCATTTTTTCTATATTATTATACCTTTAAAGTGGTATTACACAAAGTAAATGATGAATGATAAGGAGCGTGTTATATTACCATACCACAAAGTCAACAATGCTTTTAATATACAAAATATATACTTTATGTGTCTAATATTATTCTGTTTTGAAGCGAAGGTGTGTGTTTATGTGTGTGTTTGTGATAGTTATTCCATACGTATGAGTTAGTTGGTCCACCAAGGTCAGCCGCGTTATTTCCTCTCCCATTTTCATACTCGGTGAATTGGCACGTGCAGAAATACTCACATATGTTGGGTATGTTTTCACGAGAAAGATAACAATGTGTAATATGCGACTTTGTTGCAATAAGTCTGCCATTTATTCATTTATTTTATTTCATCATACACGTAATTACAAGTTACAATGACAGGCGTGGTGGGTAGACGCTCGACTGCGAAACTGGAGTTGCGGGTTCGATTCCCGCCAATTGCAATATAAATTAAAGAAATATTTATTTTCAATTGATCTAGTTTTTAATATGTATTTTTCACATTTACCTTCTCTATCCTTACTATCCTACCTGCAGACAAGCATCTAAAATGGTCTTTGCGGGTTATTCCTTTGGGTTAGACCTCACATACAAATGAAAGAGATTTTGTTCAGTAAAAAGCTTATTTCATCTCACCAATAGATGTCTCTAATGAAATTATAGTGAATTCAAGCATTATGCTTCGAATTTAACCGCCCTACATATACAGCGTACGTGATACGCGTCTTTTTTCCGTAGCATTGCGCTAACCCTGTGCCAAAAATATTTTGCGAGACAGAAAGGGAACACGCCAACGAAAAAGTACATTAGTTCCGTCCTAAAAGCACCTATTATGGCAATAAAATCAGATATAAATACAACAAACATTGTTTTCATAATTCTGTAGAAAAAAAATGTGCAGAATTAACCCGAGAGTAGGGTAGTTAAACAATACATATAGAAGTTCCAAGAAGTTGAGCAGTGTGGTTGTCACTCGTGGGTAGAATTGGTGAATTTAATTTTTTATTTTTATTTTATTTATTCATGGTTCACAAACAATGAAAAACATATTACAATAAATGAATTACAGTGCTATACAAATTGTTTGAATGTTTTTCATCAATTAGATGAGAACACAACAAGCTTACAGAAACAATAAAGGTGAGGTTAAACACATATATACAGAATAGAAATTTGGCTGTAAAAAAATGGTAATAACAATTAAAAGTAATGAAGTAAGAAAAATAAAAATAAAAATTGGAAGTAAAAATTAAAAGTGAAATTAAACTATGCTACATAAGGTATAAAATTCAAGACTCCATATATCGCTCACTCCTTTAAAGAACGTCATAAATAAAAAAATGTCAATTTTCAGTTATGCATGTTTTCGGAATGCCCAGAAAATGTACTATATCCCAGCAAAAGAGGCATATTTTTAACTTAATATTTACCCGCTACAGGGTAGAAAGTGCTGTTTTTGCATTTTAAATAAAAGGTTTTGTTTAATTCTTTTTTTAAATATGTTAAATATTTTTGAGAAAAAACATTCAGGTTTTACCTAAAAAGATCTGTTGCACAACTGTGCAACAAAACTTTTAACTAAAAGTTCAATAAAATTATTATTTTTAATAAAATGTACTATATTTTTATTCTTTAAAAACGTTCTCCTGAAAAATTACGTTTTTTGATTTATGACGTTCTTGAAAGGAGTGAGCGATATGTTACTCCAAGAATTTTACACGTGTGTAAAGTGATGCATTAAAACCGGCCTATGACGGTCGTAAGCCCCGTAAATGCCCAGACTTTTATATTCCTCTTCGTCTATGTTGATGTCAAAAAATTATATATTCTTAGATAGATGTTTCATCTCGAGTTGAGACACCTATAGATAAATAAGTTCTTCAATTTACTGAACTGTTGCAGCTACAGCGTCGCCTTACTTTTACTTTTTCTAAGTTTTGAATACATACGTAAAAAAATATCAGTAAAATTGACCTAAAAAGATACCAGTTTGCGACTCGACTGCAAATTCTGCGTTTAATCGAAGCATTGATATTGCGCTTACCGGTGTATATGGAAGGTTTTCGCAATTTGTTTCAAATCCAAGGATGCCCATCTAACCAACTCACTAATCAACATCACGCCGTTTTCCAGCGAGGGTAGACAGAGAGGATAGAACGTCACACCACTCTGGCTTTGCGAAAATTCTTGACTCATGACATATCGCTCACTCCTTTCAACAATGTCATAAATCAAAAAACTTGATTTTTCAGGAGACTGTTTTTAAAGTTTAAAAATATAATAAAATGTATTAAAAACAAATATCAAGCCACTTATTGAACTTTTTACTGTGCAACAGATCGGCTGTCCAAACTCAAAACACAGTAAGGGACATTTTTTTTGTTGTACGTTTTTTTTGCATTTTTGGACTAAGTAGATTCTACTTAGTCCAAAAATGCAAAAAAACGTACTACAAAAAAATGTCCCTTACTGTGTTTTAAGTTTGGACAGCCGAGATCTTTTAAGGTAAAACCTGAATGTTTTTTCTCCATTTGAAAAATATTTAGTATATTTAAAAATATGATAAATGATTTTAATCATAATTATTCCTTTTCGTGTGTAAAACAATTCGATTGTTTTTTTTGCGTAAGTACGTCATAATACATATTGTAACGACCTAAACGTTTATCGGAATTACTTAGTTTCTGATGGTATCTTCTAATAACGATTTGATGTACCGTATTGACAAATTATCACCTTGAACTTTTAATAATAATAAAACCCTTATCCGCACCCCAATGGTGCATAGGGCACTGTTTCATATAAACACAGTGTTATCTTGATCGTTTACACATAAAGGAAATGTGATCAGCCCTCCGCTTCAGGTACCAGTCCAGGGTAATATTGAATAAATATTACAGTGAAAAAATCACTTATATTTATTTGACCCCCCCTGGGAATCGAACCCGGGACCTCCAGAACGGTAGTCGAGCGTGCTGACCATTACACTACGGAGGCGGATGAACTTTTAGTCTAACAAAAACACTTATACGCTGTTATTTTCACTTCTTTTTATGTTTAATATAAAAACTCTAATATAGAAATGTGCCTAGCGAGTAACTGGTTACATTTTACCACATTTTGATTGTGTCCAAATACTCGCTCACAAATCTGGATTATCTCCAATAAGGAGTTATTTTTTACATCTCAACATAGATGAAGAAGACTATAGAAATCTGGCTTACGACCCTCACAATAATAGTAATAATAAATTTGGATAATGTTTATAAATTTATATAAATCTAATTTTTTTCACTCTAATATTTATTCAATATTACCCTGGACTGGTACCTGAAGCGCGAGGCTGATCACCTTTTCTTCATGTGTTATATAGATCAAGATAACACTGCGTTTATATGATGCAGTGCCCTATGCACCATTGGGGTGCGGATAAGGGTTTGAAGAAGAGCACCATTTCGTAAAATACTACCAGCCGTAAGCCCGGTAAATGCCCAGACTTCCATACTCCTTTACATCTATGTAGAGAAGACAAAAAAAAATGTAAAATTATTTTCATGTTATTTTTTGACACCTCACCAAAGATGAAAAATATGGAAGTCTGGGCATTTACGGGGCTAACGACTGTCATAGGCTGGTTTGAGTGATCACTTTATACACACATACCACATTCGACCACACTACTCAAATTCTTGGAAGTTCTATATATATGAACCAATTCAGAAACATTGTTCTTGAATCACTAGAACTTCACCAAAAACATCTATTGGTGAGTTGAAAAGAAGCTTTTTATTGAGCAGAAACTCTTATATCAGTGAGTGAGGTGATCACTTAAACCAGCCTATGACGGTCGTCTGCCCCGTAAATGCCCAGACTTCCATATTCTTCTTCATCTTTGATGAGATGTCAAAAAATAATATGAAAATTAACTCCTTTAATTGGAGATAATCCAGATTTATGAACAAGTATTTGGACACACTCAAAATATTGTAAAATTATTATAATTCGGTGTATTACTAGTACTACACAAATTTAACGATGAATGATAAGGAGAGCGTTTTACGTTTCAGTCGCAAATTTGCTATTGCAACGTACGCGCTGATAAACGTCACAAGGAATGTTTATATAATTTTAGAATATAATCTGCAATCTCCATTTGATAACAACGTGACCTCGTAACACAGATGATAAAACTATATGTTTTTTCCCTCCGTACTTTGCCGAGATAAAAAGCATGTTAAACTTCGTACAGGCCTTCTCAACTAAAAAAAGATTATCAATTGATTTATTGATGCGTTTAATTTGTAGAACTCCATTGTAATTTATGTATTGATTTTTAAATCAAACACAGATTTTTTAGTGTACTAAGAAGTTGAATCTTATAAAAAACACATAAAAATTAATATTGTGACAATTTTTTCGCCTAGTTATGGCATTTTCAAACGAATGTTTAACTGTCGAATCAATTAATAAATTTGTTTTTTAATAAAATACAACTTAGAAGACTCGAAAAATCTGTGTTTGATTTTAAAATTAATACATAAATCGACAGGTAAATATTTGTTTGATAATGCCATAACTAGGCGAAACAATTATCACAATATTAATTTTTATGCGTTTTCTTTTAATAAAATACAATTTAGTACATTAAAAAAAATCTGTGTTTGATTGAAAAATTAATACTTAAATTAATAATTGATTCGATCGTCACTTTGTGGTTATACTCGTACGAGTTTCTTTTCATTTTTAATTTAAGTTTTACTTGGTAAATACCACTATTTCTTAAGGCCCAGTATTCGGTAAATAGCAACTTTATTTTCTTTAAACCCAGGTAACATTTGACGTTATTGTTTTTTTTAAACACCGTTTTTGTATTGAAAAAAAAAATTTTTCTTCGATATAAATACGTGGTTTTGAAAAGAAAAGAAATATTGAAAGGTAAGGAAGATTATGGAAGTCTGGGAATTTACGGACTTCCATATTATTCTTCATCTATGTTAAGATGTCAAAAAATAATATGAATAATAATTCCTATAATTGGAGATAACCCAGATTTGCGAAAAAGTATTTGGACACTAAAAATATTGAAATGAAAGGAGTTGAAAAAAATTATAGAAATATTTTTCCAATACATATTCTAAAAAAGAAAAAAAATCAGTATGTATTCTGAAAAAATTGGGCGCGACCTGACGTCCGGTTCTATGCATTGCCGGAAGATAACTAAAATTATTTTGGCGAGTATGGTCTTAATAAATATTTTAAGCATTGTTTGTACACCATAAGCAATACAAATAATGAGTGTAATACAGTCAATTTCTTTTTCTTTTTATTTATTTTACAAAGATACATTTTTTAATTCTACATATGTATTACGGCTCTTTAGGCATAGCCTGTATTGAGCCGAAATAATTACATGTTAATACATTATAATATATTTTTTTTTAATTATTAAATTATATACATTACATATAATAGATACAATAACAATTTACAGTATAAAGGTTTTACAATAAAATAATTACACCAGGACTTTGATTAATTCTCTTTTCATGTTGTCCCTAACGACAAAGATTTGCATCTACCCGTCGACCCGCCAAAAATAAAGGAATATTTCAGTTGGCAACCCCTTTCTCAATGTAATAATAACAAATAACCTTCTTATCTTGTTATGTTATATTATTATAATCATATTAAATCTGCAAAAGATTACTACATATGTACTATCAGTTTTTCTCGTCATGCACGTCACAAAATATTATGTTATTACGTATTTTTCTACTAACTTTATATTTTTTAAACCTCTAATATTATTTTCATAGTACTATGTTATATTTATAGTGCCAACAAAATTACATAACTTAGGAATAAAAAATTCAATAGCCTCCCTTTAGAAATTAATAATATAAAAGACGGAAATTTAAAAAAAATAACTAAACGAACACTATGTACAAACATATCGTAGTCGTACAGGAGAAAGTGACCAACTAACAAAACGTAAAATGTTCAGGAGGGCCATTTTAGTCACTTTTGCTCGGCAAGAAAAAAAACACCAATGCAGTTAGTTATTTTTTACAAGTCAATATATTAAATCTCCATGTTTAAAATCCTTTGGAATTTTTCAGGGCAATATTAAGCTAGTAAGATATCAAATAGTCAATGATCAAGTTTTTGTAATAAATGCACTTCGTCACTTTCTCCTGTATGACTACGATATACAGACTCCCTCGGACCGCATAAAAATATGTTTCATTTTCATTCAAACCATTTTTCCGCACCCCAATGGTGCATAGGGCACTGCATTATAAACACAGTGTTATCTTGATCGTTAACACACGAAGGAAAGGTGATCAGCCTTCCGCTTCAGGTACCAGTCCAGGGTAGTATCGAATAAATATTAGAGTGAAAAAAATCACTTATATTTATTTGACCCCCCCTGGGAATCGAACCCGGGACCTCCAGAACGGTATCCGAGCGTGCTGACCATTACACTACGGAGGCGGACGAGAATATGTTCCCCAGTAATATTTTATATAATGTATAAGATGTCACTAACAAAAAAGCAAAAGAGTTCCTCTTTAAGCATAAGAGGTCATTCTCTTTTTTGGTTTAAAGTTTTAAAGGATTATATTCAATTGTGATAATATGAGTATGTATAGGAGATTAACATTATCTATGTTATCTTATATAAATTGTACAATATGCTTTATATTGTACAATTAACCTCTAAGCTGCTCGATTTCGAGTGTCAAACTTTCCGTCCCGTGCTGGATTATTTTACATTGCAATATTTTTGACAAAAAAAGCATATTTTTGCCTATTTTTTGTAGTGAAACTTTCGGATATCCATCATAGATGTTCACAGTACACAATGCACTTTACTTATTATGTTTTTATGGTGTATTTACACAAAAATATTAACATTTACGGACTCGCGGCCTAAAGTATGGCGGCTGTATAGAAGACGCGGCTGTCGTATCTGCGGAGCACGAGCCGACCGGAAGTATTCACGATAAAGTTGACACTAAATTAAAATAATTTTGATATTTTATGACAATAAATCAAAGAGAACTAATTTATCCATGCCTCGAACCAAATTTAAGTGCAAAAAATTATACATAGGTGTTGATATAAGTACGTAAAGTTGAAAAACGACTATGCATGCGATCCGCAGTCAATGGTACTTCTATAAAAAACGACAATAGATGCGATCCGCAGCTTACGGGTTAATATGGTCAATTTTGTTTTTTTGCTTAGTTAATTTTCTTTGTTATGTTTTGACTGCAAAAACATATTTTTATATTGGAAATACTTAGATAAAAGGATTTTTACTAATGTATCACAGAAAAAAATTAAACAAGAAAACTGCGCATTATCCTGTTTATTTTCACGATATATTAATATTATAGGTGTTTCAACTTGAGACGAAACATCGTTTTTATACGAAAGTCTGAGGATTCCAAGGCTTACGACCTGGCATTTGGCTGGGTTAAGTGATCACATTATACACTTGTGTAACGTCCGCTATTCTGCTTATCTTCAAAAATCTATATTGTATAATTTTTAAAAGATGCACAGTAGGTATCTATTTTTTTAAATTTTACTTGGTAAATACCACTTTTCGTAGTCAGAACTTAATTTTCTAAAATGTCAATATATATATATATATATATATATATATATATATATATATATATATATATATATATATATATATATATATATATATATATATATATATATATATATATATATATATATATATATATATATATATATATATATATATATATATATATATATATATATATATATATATATATATATGTGTATATGTGTGTATTTTTTTTTCTTTCTATATACATGTATTCTAAAAAAAAATTATCCAATAAGTATACGTTATATATTGGATATTTTATCATTAAATCCGGCGTGAGAAGACGTGCTTCATCTCCGGCGGTCGTCCGTTGATTGAATTCTGTGTTTCGTTGTTACCCCCTTAAATGATTTTTTTTTAATCAAGGCCACATAGAATTTGAACGGACCCTTTCGGAGTTGACCGAACCCTCGACACGTGTAATATATGTCACAAAGGAACTGTACCAAGTCCCATTTATTATTCAATGGGTTGTCAAATTACTCATCGCTATACGTACTCCAGGGGTGGCGAGCAAATGGTGCCCGAGATGTTTTCGGTAACGCATCAAAGGATCTGCAGGGGTCTATACTGTGAATGGAACTAAAAGACTACAGTAATACACAGTTGTGAAGACAATACACCCCAGTTTTGGTGTAAAATTGGTCCGGATTGAATCATTAAAAGCCAATCACGCCAATTAGTGCACAAATTTTGTCGCATTTTCCGTATTTCAATCTTCTTGAATTTGACATTAAAACATAAGTCCGTACTCGCAATAAAAAAATCAGTTAGCTTCCGGCAATTCTAAGAGCTGGACGTCAGGTCTTATTTAGAATACATATTGGATTTTTTGTTTTTGTTTTTCAGTATTTGTATTGAAAAAAATATTTTTATGTATTTTTTGAACTCCCTACCTTTTAATAACTATTTTCTTTTTTAAACCACATATTTATTTCGAAGAAAAACTTATTTTTTCAATACAAAAACGGGATTTGAAAGAAAAAATACAATGATCTCAAATGTTACCTGGGTTTAAAGAAAATAAGGTTGCGACGTAACGAATACCGGGCCTTAAGCATCAATCGACCGAATGGGTAGAAATACTTTTCCCGTCCTTAGTGTGACTTCTTCTAAAGAAGTCATTGATCAATTAGGTTTTTGGATTCGACCATTCAAAGCTAATCACGCCAATTAGTGTACTAATTCGGTCGCATTTTGCGTATTTCAATCTTCTCATGTATTTGACAATTCGTCACGAAGAAAAAAAGCTATGCTTCCATCTTCAGGTCTAAATATAAACATCTAGCTTACATTTAGACCTGAGGATGGAAGCATAGCTTCCGAAACTAGTCGTTGTAATAAAATAAACTCAAGTGGTAAAAAACAAGTCTTTTTCTTTTACAATTTCATCATGTCTTACCACAAAGTGAATGCCAAAACAATAAATAAAATGTCTTTTATCATTGTCAATCTAACTTTTTTTTTACGTACAGCTGTTTAGTTTCCAAATAAAATAATAATAAAAAATAATATTTTTTGACATTGAGATGTAGAAGTATGTATATGTTTTTGAATCACTAGAACTTCACTAGAGACATCTATTGGTGAGATGAAAAGAAGGTTTTAATTAAGCAGAAACTCTTTCATTTGTATGTGAGGTCCGAATCCAGACTATAATCACATACATAAGAAACGTCAGTTATTAAAATAAAAAAATGAAATAAAAAAACTTAAGCTGGAATGTTTAAGTTACTGCACCCCTGGTCAGTTTTTTTAGCCTTTGCAATACATGCTTGGGCCGCGTCTTGGCGGCATTATCGCGAAATCCTACACATTCAAACCTTACAATGCGAATCTATTCACCGCGTAAACCAGTCCAGTACTACGTCAGCTGGTCGCCAGCGCTGAATCCTCTGTCATCGTCACTCGACACTCGTCAGTCGCGAACCAGCACCGCACTTCGTGCGACGGCCTTTGCGTTGTGCTGTCTGTGAGAAATTAAAATTAAAACCGATCAATACCGATCTTTTACGTATATTATTTACTCGTATTAATAAGATAAAAAAACGTACTTTTCAAGGATTTTTCGTGTAGCGTTTTACAAACGTACAAGAATCTAAGTGGTATTATGAAGAGTGCTGTTTTGGATTAACACAGTGTTATCTTATTTTTTGTTTCGGCATTTACTTTGTGTTGATTTTAATATAAAAACAATAAAAGATCACTTTTGAGTCTGTTAATGTTAATACGAATAGTTTTCGAAACTTTAAAAATATGTCATTTTTATATGCATTTATAATTATTTAGAGAAATAGTTTGGTATTCAAGTATTTTTCGTGTAGTGTTTTACAAACGTATAAGAATCTAAGTGGTATTATGAAGAGAACTGTTTTGGATTAACACAGTGTTATCGTATTTTTTGATTCGGCATTTACTTTGTGTTGATTTAAATATAAATACAATATAATATCATTTTTTAAAACTATCTATGTAAATGCGAATAGTTTTCGAAACTTTAACAATATGTCATTTTTAAATGCATTTATAACTATTTAGAGAAATAGTGTGGTATTCAAGTATTTTTCGCGTAGCGTTTAACAAACGCATTGGAATCGAAGTGGTATTACGAAGAGTACTGTTTTGGATTAACACATGTTATCTTATTTTTTGGTTCGGCATTTACTTTGTGTTGATTTAAATATAAATATAAGACCAGAGTCTATCAATGTAAAAGCGAATAGTTTTCGAAACTTTAATGATATTTTATTTTTATATGCATTTATAAGAGAGAAATAGTGTGTTTTTCAAAGATTTTTCTTTTTTTTACGTGGTCAGGTCAGGAGACGAAATAATCCGCAAGTATGTATGAAGAGATGCATGGATGTGGAAGATTCGTAGATTGTTTGCAGAGACAGATTGGTGTGGCGTTCTATTCTCTCTGCCTACCCCTTTGGAAAAGTGACGTGATGGTTGGTTAGTTAAAGTATTTTAGCCTTGTATTGAATACTCTTTTATAACATATTCTCCATTTGAATGCATTCAAATAGGTCACGGTATATATAATACTTTGTTATATAAGGATTATAATATTATTTAGATGGAAAATCGTTAGACGAAAAAAGCTGTTCTTTTGTCTGCTACATGCACTCGCTACAGGACTGTTAGAAAGTAACATTTTTAAAAATAAACATTAATTTTTCGTAAAATGCCACTTGTCATCGTGTTGCAATATCCTGTTTTTTACGTATAAACAAAATCAAATATGAAATACTCGACGGGTGGAAGAGGTGGATGAATGTGGAAGAGGTGAATAATGTATGCAAAGACAAAGAGTTGTATGGCGTTCTATTATCTCTCTCTTTCCGTGCCAGGAAGTTGCGTGATGATTAGTTAGTTAGTTAATGTATTTAAAGATTTTGCGTTTGATTTGTACAACTCCATTTTAATTTATATGTTTAATGTTAGAATCAAGCACCGATTTTTAGAATCTAAGTTGTATTTTATTATTTAAAAAAAAAACTTTTAAATATTTTTTGCTGTTCGTTCGACTTGTTGTGGCATTTTCAAACTACTGGCAGAAGTTTGAAAATGCCATAACAAGGTGAAACAGTTGTCACAATTTTGATTTTTAAGTTTTTTTAATAATTAAATACAATTTAGTGGACTCTAAAAATCAGTGTTTGATTTTAACATTTAATATGTAAAATACATATTTATTTTTTGGGCATTCTCTTTGTGGTAAGACATGATGAAATTTTATTTAAAATACTTGTTTGTTACCACTTTAAAAACAAGTGCTTTAATTTAAATTTTATAAAATAGTTAATGTCGAAATGGCAAGAATCTTTCTCATATCTTTACCGATTACAATAACAATAGCGCAGATTGTCTGCGATTCTTTGTATAAATTTGTTGGCTGATGAATAATAAACGTTAAAATAAAATAATTTAAAAATAAATATTTATATAATCAATTGCTTCGGTTTGTGGTCCTGTGGTTAGTGTCACGAACACTTGAGTAAAAGTTTCTCGGTTCGAACCCACTCTACCACAATTTGATACCTATTTCTAATAATGAGCCGCTTAGTCTCACAGAAATAGTACAAAATTGAAATATGTAAACAATAAAAACACAAATTTTTTTTAAACGTTAAAATAAAACGATTTAAAAATAAACAATGCATTTTCTGAACCCCTGTTCCGGCTTACTGTACGCGCCAGACAGATCGGCGTTCTGATACGAGCCGCAAAAGTACCTACCCAATTTAAACTCGCGCTGGCTTCGGGCAGAATAATTCATAATCGGACAGAGAGGTACCTACCTGCGCGCATGCGTCATGTGTGCAAATAAGATAATTAAAATTAATAGGTTATATATTTATTTAACTCGCGAATCAATCCTCCGTGTAACGATTGGAGGGGATTGCGATAGAAAAACGGGCGGGCCAAGACTGTTGAAATATTTTGATGCTGTCAATGTGAACAAACTCTTGATGAACGTTTTTTTCACGATTTTCCAATATTTTTTTCGATATTCAATTCCGAATTTCTGATATTTTGTCTATTACTGTTTCATTGCAAAAAACGTATAAAAATATGTTATCCAATTTCAATATGAATATGAAGATGTAAAATAGAATATATCGTGGATATACTGGCAAAAAACGTTAACTCTAAAACCCCTGTTTGAGTAATCCCTGTTATTTAAAGCTTTTAGCATGAATAAAATACCCGCTATTAAACATAAAGTTACTTTTAAAACCACATATTTGTGACATTTCAAATTCCATAGTGTGTTTTTCCAGTTTACAGATCGTTGAAATATACTTTATAATATTTTTTTTATTTTTTTTTATTTTTAATTTTTATTTATTTATTTTCATAATACATAGATACATTCAATATACATATTCATTTCATATACACATTTATTATACGTATTACGGCTCTTTAGGCATGGCCGTTGAGCCGAATACTAACATGGTAATACAAAATTTATATATATATATTTTTTTATTTATTTTTAATATATATATATTTTTTTATGATTAGATTATAAACATAACATACAGGAGATACAAAAATAATTCATAGTTTAAGGTTTTTCAATGTGATAATTACACCTGGACTTTAATTAATTCACTTTCTACCTTGTCCCTTCCAATGTTAAGTAACCATCAACAGACACTGTTCTTAAAGACCTGATCACTCCTGGAAATCTTAATGGTTTCGGGCAGCAAATTAAATATTTTTGGAGCAAGGAATGAAAAATTTTTTTGGGCAAAACTTGTTTTAACGGCTGGGCCAATGTAGTTTTTATTTAATGCTGCCCGGGTTCCAATAGTTTGTTGCGTTCTAACCTTTTCCATTTTATTCCAGAAGTGAATCAGTACTTCCTTGACGAACAGTTGACGAACAGTTGCCGTACGCCTAGTACATGCATCATTAAGTCAAATTGCATATTTTGGAGTTACATCCATGGTTTCTTATTTATAGTATCACGTCAAAAATTCCTAAATAACTTTATTTTTGTTTGATTATTCGTTATTATTATATTTTTGTGATATTATTCCATTATATCTTCCAAATTTTATACTAATATGTTATTTTTATTTTCTCAATTTAAGATCGATATCTTTTTCCATGAATGTTATTGCTTTGATAATTACGGAATTTTTAAACCAATTATTTTTCCACCAAATATTGAATCTAAAAAATATACTTTTATTAAAAAGATATTACCTATTTTTAAAGAAAAATTTTCATACAATCCTTTTGGATAAAATGAATCAAATTTTTTTAACAATCCTATTTCATTTTTTTATTCATTTCTGGGCTGGATTCCCAGAGGAGGGTCACAATAAATTTAATTGTTTTTTCACTCTAATATTTATTCAATATTACCCTCAACTGGTAGGTACCTGAAGTGCAGGACTGATTACCTTTATATAATTCAGCATCAATTTCATTGTGCATTAATTTGATGCAGAGCCCTATGCACCATTGTGTACAGATAAGGGTCAGTAATAGATTTTTATTTGAAAAAATTAGATCATTCAAAATTTTCTTCAAACCTTTATCTCATAATGGTGCATAGGGCACTGCATCATTTAAACGCAGTGTTATCTTGATCGTTAGCACATGAAGGAAAGGTGATTCGTGTGCCAGTCCAGTGTAATATTGAGTAAATATTTAAGTGAAAAAATGACTTATGTTTATTTGACCCCCTCTCCCTGGGGGTAATTATGAGTATAATTAGGGTCGTGATTGATGAAAAAACCGCCCGACAATAATGTGTTAACACATTTCGAATGGGTGTTTTTTTACGCTTGTGGACCGCTGGCGACGGGATTTGATAATTTTGTACATATAGTTAAGACCTTAACAAAGAGATTGGTACATAATATTCATATACAAACATTAAATATGTAATTCCTTTTTTTCCGACTTTGAAGTGAGGCCGGCGCAGAAGGTAAAAATACCCTTCACATCCTAAAGCTTCAATCAACAGAACGGTTAGAAATACGTTTCCCGTCCATAATAATAATAATAATAAAACCCTTATCCGCACCCCAATGGTGCATAGGGCACTGCGTCATATAAACGCAGTGTTATCTTGATCGTTTACACATGAAGGAAAGGTGATCAACCCTCCACTTCAGGTACCAGTCCAGGGTAATATTGAATAAATATGACAGTGAAAAAATCACTTATATTTATTTTACCCCCCTTGGGAATCGAACCCGGGACATAGTGTGTTAATAATACAAAGTAGAATATAGAATAATACAAAGTAAATGCTGATTCAATAAATAACTAGTGCTTAATATACCATGACTAATTTCAGTAGAGATGTTATCTTTTGCTGAATCTGCCATTCGATAAGTGTTTTATCATTTTATTATATAATCCTGTATAAAAACAAAGTGTTGAGTGAGGGGCAGTTTGTAACAAGGGATCTAGCAATGTCGTCATGATGGAGTGTGTGCCGTACAAAGGGTCCGCCTCTTTGTACAAGTTCCAGTGTGTTATCAGGAAGGCGGCCTTTCTCCTGGGCTTCCGCAGTAAGCTGCAGGCATTATGGATGTCCGGAGTCTTTGTTTCCATTGTGAGTAATAGAAAATATAACTGGACCTAGGTCACTTTATTAAAAATATGAACAGTCATATTAAATTGACACTTTTTGCAAATGCCTGGGTGGAGAAGTGGAACACCCTAAGGGGAATCTAAGGCGTAACATCCAATCACTTCTCTTGCCGATCTCAACTCGAGATTTCAAGGAGGAAGTGTGGGATTTTCACACGGTGGCTGGCTGGACTGAACTCGCATCTTGTATTTGTTTCTTTCTTATTTTACTTGACGTTCTATATTTTCAATGCACCAAATGACTTCCATTTTTGTCTGTATACAAATACTGTTTTGCGCCCCTTTGAAAAACTTCCTTGCGCGAATATCTGCAATTTTTGTACACAGTTTTCAATTATCGATATTTTTGTATTTAAAACTAATGCATTTCAAATGACAAATTTAGTACATATCGCTCACTCCTTTCAAGAACGTCATAAATCAAAAAACTTGATTTTTAGGATAACGTTTTTAAAGTTTCAAAATAAAATACAATGTATTAAAAATAAACATCAAGCCACTTATTGAACTTTTTACTGTGCAACAGATCTTTTTAGGTAAAAACTGAAAGTTTTTCTACATTTAATTTTTTTTTAGTATATTTAAATAAATAATTGAACAATACCTTTTCTTCAAAATGCAAATACAACACTTTCTGCCCTGTAGCGGGTAAATATTAAGTTAAAAATATGCCTCTTTTGCTGGGATATGGTACATTTTCAGGGCATTCCGAAAACATGCACAACTGAAAATTTAAGATTTTTAATTTATGACGTTCTTGAAAGGAGTGAGCGATATGTAAACTTATTGGGAATGCGCACACCTTACACATGACCTAAACGATATAAGCTGATTGGCAGATGACACGCCGTACATACGACCGAATAAATATTAGGAAGTCCCCGTATAAAAGATTGCATTTTTCCCTTCGCTGAACTGCGCTTTTAAAACAGCATTATAGCCAAATAGCGTAAATAGGGGTGGCGCTAATCAGGGTATACTGTATTTTACCGATTTTTTTTCATTGTTTTTTTACATCTTATGTAGGGGTCGCCAGACCTTCTCCCGTTTGCAAATCTTAAACCTTACCTGCTCGCGAACACGAGTCTGATGTTCCTTCGTGAATAAGTTCATAGCTACATTATCGAAATGTTATTATAGCAGACTAGCCGCACATATAAATCCCTTAATAAATTCACTCTCAACTTACGAGCTTCACTCACACTATCGATACAAAAGGCCTAGAGAGATTCTCTCCTCCTTAACCTCCCTGCAGACTTTTAACTCCTTCTTAAATTAATTTGAATTCATAACTTATAAATGAGCCATCAGATTCAAGTTCAAGTTCCTCTCTATCACATACTCTGTACAGTAGATGAAAAGATTAGGGCCTTTATTACAGTTAGATATGGGCTTATCTTGAGTGTATATATCGCTCACTCCTTTCAAGAACGTCATAAATCAAAATACTTGATTTTTCAGGAGAACGTTTTTAAAGTTTAAAAATATAATAGAATGTATTAAAAATAAATATCAAGCCACTTATTAAACTTTTTACTGTGCAACATATTATTTTAGGTAAAACCTGAAGGTTTTTTTATCCATTTGAAAATTATTTAATATATTTAAAAAAATAATTAAAAAATACCTCTTCTTCAAAATGCAAAAACAACACTTTTTGCCCTGTAGTGGGTAAATATTAAGTTAAAAATATGCCTCTTTTGGTGGGATGTAGTACATTTTCTGGGCATTCCGAAAACATGCACAACTGAAAATTGACGATTTTTTATTTATGACGTTCTTGAAAGGAGTGAGCGATATTACAAATGAATATCATGATATTACGATTTCTAGTGTTGTATTCCATTTCATGAAACTGAGCACCTGGCCCTATTATTTGGTGCTCTTTGTCTCCAATTATATTGTCTAACTCATAGATAAGTCTCCCTCTTCCTTCCCCTTTATATCAAACACTTGTTTTTGATCATTTTGCATAAACATGGATTAAATAATGACTCCTTAAAAAAAGTTGTTGAATGTTTTCTGGATTTGAAAAGATACTTCTTTACTAATTTATAGAAATACAGCAAAAACGGTATGTGATCACTTCCTTAAAGTGTTCCTTAAAGATTATTCAAAGCTAATTTTGCCAATTAGTGTACAAATTTGGTTGTGCATTGTGAATTTATTCTTCCTTTTTCTTCATGATCCCTCTGTCCTCAGGTATGCCAAATACTTGAAAGTGGTCAGGTTAGCAGTCGTAACAATCGGCGGGTACGTATGAGGAGATGCATGAACGTGGAAGAGGCGAAGAATGTTTGCAAAGACAGAGTGGTGTGGCGTTCTATTCTCTCTGCCTACCCCTGCGGAGAAGCGGCGTGATGGTTAGTTAGTTTAGTTTTATCCCTCTGTCCTCCACTGCTAGATATAGGTCTCTTCCGTAACTTTCCATTTCCTTCGATCAGTTACTGCTTGCAGCCAATTTTTTACCCCCAACAGCGACTATGTCGTCGGACCATCTCTTTTGGGGTATTGTGAATTTATAGCTCCTAAAATATATCTCTCTTCTTCTTCTCCGTCTTATTCCTCATTACTGAGGGTTGTGACCCTTGTGGAAGCTATGACTGTTCTCCAGTTATCCCTTGACTGCGCTGCACATAGCGCTCCAACCACCGAGGTCCTGCTGCTGCCTTAACTTGATCGGTCCATTTTGTGAGGGATTTTCCTCTCTCTCTTCCCTTCCAAGCTACCGACCACAACCAGTCGTTCCAGGCTAACAATATATATTTCCTGATATATATTTGACATGAAATCATTTTCAATTTTTTTTCTGGAAAAAAATGAGAAAATGATACAAATACCATCGCAATTAAGTGACCAAAAATGTAACAGCAACTAATTAATCACGACCTAGTTTAGTATTGAGTGTCATACATATGTAATTACCCAATATGTTGTCATTATTTAATAAAATGATTGATTTTATCTACTGAGTTATCTTGTGTTACAATAACGACATTTCTATGTCATCCAATGCATGTCGATACAAGTTTATCGCGAATGATTAATCTCATTTAATTAGAAATAAAGCTAAACTCACGCTTAAGATTAAATATAAACATCTACTTTGTTTTTATAGTTTTTAAATGTAGTCTAAAAATCAATTGTGTCTGCTTCTGTAGTGTGAAGGTGGAGACTGACCTCCACATTTCGTCCTAACGTAACACGTTACGATGCGAGCATTCGGGCAGTCAGCACAGCGAGCCGAGCGCTCCATCCATGTTCGCTGCGAGCGATGTTATGACTTTATGTTACAACGAAATGCTCCGGTCTGTCTCCACCTTTACGATTCCCAGTGGGGGGGGGGGGGGTGAACATAAATATTAGTGATTTTACACTATAATATTTATTTCATATTACCCGGGACTGGTCACTGAAGCGCAGGAGTGATCACTTTGCCTTCACATAAGTATCGATTAAGATAACACTCCGTCAATACGATGCAGTGCCTTATGCTTCATTGGGTGCGGATAAGGGTTAGAAGAAGTAAAATCGATGGACAGAAAAAATATGTTTTTATTTTGAGTGTCCAAATAAAAAAAAATTAATTGTCTGGTCAAATATAAGCTTAAATAATAGAAATGAAAATGATATTTTCTGGCGTTTCTCATGTGTTTGATTATAATCCAGGATCGGACCTCACATGCTAATAAAAAAGTTTCTGTACAGCTCAATAAAAAACTTATTTTCATCTCACCAATAGATGTCTCTAGTGAAGTTCTAGTGATTCAAGAATAATGTTTCAAAATTGGTTCATATATATATAGAACTTCCAAGAATTTGAGTAGTGTGGTTGTCAATAATGGGTAGAATTGGTGAATGTTACATGTGTGTAAAGTGATCACTTAAACCAGCCTATGACGGTCGTCAGCCTCGTAAATGCCCAGACTTCCATATTCTTCTTCATCTTTGATGAGATGTCAAAAATAATATCTAACAAATAGTCTTTGCGGAATAAATTGAACAGTTTTGGAGCTATGAAAAATTAGTTTCTTTTCAATAATGTTTAAAAAATACCGAAGTATACCAAACCAATTAATAATAGTAATAGCACATGCTAAATGACCCCTGGTCCCACTTCTGATGATGTATTTCGTAAAATAATGATTCGTAGACATTTTATCAAATTATTTATCTACAACATTTTGAGTGTGTCCAAATACTTGTTCACAAAATCTGGATTATCTCCAATTACAGGAGTTATTTTTATATTATTTCTTGACATCTCATCAAAGATGAAGAAGAATATGGAAGTATATAAATATCTTTGATGAGATGTCAAGAAATAATATAAATTATTTATCCATCGTATGTCTCATTTTTCGACCTTACTTTCCAATCATAAGTGATTTTCTCCCATTAACTGTTGTTTCCTTTCATTCTAGGTGCTGTGGTCTGTCATATGCGGCCTGTTCTTTGCCCTGCTAGTCTTAATAGTGCTTCTATACAGAAAATGGAAATATAAAGGTAAGAAGAAACCATTGAAATTGACAATACATCAAATCAATAAAATCTTCTAATAGCCCTTTTTTTTGTCCGCCTCCGTGGTGTAATGGTCAGCACGCTCGGCTACCGTTCTGGAGGTCCCGGGTTCGATTCCCAAGGGGGGTAAAATAAATATAAGTAATTTTCTCACTAATATTTATTCAATATTACCATGGACTGGTACCTGAAGCGGAGGGCTGATCACCTTTCCTTCATGTGTAAAACGATCATGATAACACTGCGTTTATAAGACACAGTGCCCTATGCACCATTGGGGTGCGGATAAGGGTTTTAATAAATAATAATAGCAGTCTGAATGAAATACAAAACAAATTGACATTTTAACCTGCATTTTCTAGAAAGGCCTAGTACTCCTTAAATAGCAACTTAATTTTCTTTAAACCCTGGTAACATTTGACGTAATTGTTTTTTTTGTTGTTTTTAAAACACTGTTTGCATTGAAAAAATAAGTTTATCTTTGAAAAACATATGTTTTTATGAAAAGTATATTGAAAGGTAAGGAGCTAAAAACAAATATAAAAATATTTTTTCAATACATATTCTAAAAAACAAAAACATCCAATATGTATTAAAAAATAAATAAATTGGGCATGACCAGACGTCTGTCTCCATGCATTGACGGAAACCAATTGAATTTTACTATTATTTATTCATTTATTTATTTAAACTTCTTGTACAGAAAATTAATAAGTACATTGGCGGGCTTATTGCTAAAAAGCAATATTTTCCAACCAACCAAAAACAGACTAGTGAAATTGATTAAAACGTTTGATACCACATATAGCTGTTTTCAATCAGAGGCTAGATAGTACTTGAAAATAAAAAAAAATATAAAAACATAAATTACAAATTAACATATAAAAATTTTTTTTTCGAAAAATTTGGATTTATGCCAGAATCCTACTGAAATATTCCATTGCCATTTGACATTCGTTTTTGTATCTCTGGTAGTATCTTTTCCAGTAGAATTGGGTGATACTTCTCGCTATTCATCATCTCAGTCACTGAAACAAGCAGCCCTGGTCGTATTATTGTACAAAAAACACCCCCAAAACATTTTTTTAGAGGGTGCTGAAAATACGAAAAAAAAGTATTCTTTCAATTAATCTGTTCGATACTGTAAAAATTCGTTTGATAATGCCATAACTAGGCGAAACAATTGTCACAATATAAATTTTTTATTTGTTTTTGTTGATAAAATACAACTGTCACAATATAATTTTTTATGTGTTTTTGTTAATAAAATACAACTTAGTAGACTCAAAAAATCTGTGTTTGATTTAAAATTAATACATAAATTAAAATGGAGTTCTACAAATTAAACGCCAAATCAATAAATAAATTGAAGGTGGCTGACATAGCCACCCAGGTGATTTTGTATAGAAGATTAAAATTTAAATTTCGAAAAACAGTGCAAAATTTGTGGTTCAACCAAAAGTGCCTCCCCCCATTAGCTACTGTTGTCTCCCATAAATTATTGCTGCACGTGTTAAAACTGTCACTTAGAATTGTATAGCTACATAAGGACCATAGTCCATTTGATCTTCACATTCGTTTGATAATGCCCTAACAAGGCGAAACAATTGTAACAATATTATTTTTTTATTCGTTTTTGTCAATAAAATACAACTTAGTAGACTCAAAAAATCTGTTTTTGATTTAAAATTAATACATAAATTAAAATGGAGTTCTAGAAATTAAACGCCAAATCAATAAATAAATACTGTAAATGGATGTTGCACACTCTCCCTATACTAACCGTGAGACCACGAGTCTGTTACAACAGCAGATTATTGGGCTGACTACACCGGTGCATTATATTGTCATTTGCTGACGTTAGCTTTATAGCAAGTTGTCATACAATATCCAGTGCAATTCCTTGAAGTGACCATGGCTTATCCGTTCTGTAATCCAATACGCTCACTTACTTTATCTGTTACTCACTTGTTTTCATTACCTAACCACATTCCAATGTCAACTTCAATTTTTTATTTATTTACTAGCTTATACCCTGTAAATTTAACCTTTCCGGGAGTACAAAAATTGATGTCTCTGGGGAGTGGGTTCTTTTACATGAAAAAAAATTTTTTTTTCATCAAATCGATGTATTTTGAAGATGGAAATTATGTTAAAATATATATATATTTTTTATTTATAAATATTTTTCAATTATGATAAAATTACACACAAATATCCACAAATGTCATTGCTACTTGCGATGTATATTTTTTCTCGTTTTCAGATACTTACCAGAGCTAACACTGCAAAATTGTTACATTTTAATTTCAACTTTGGTCAATAAAAGCAACATTTAGGGATAAACACATTATTCCCGTTTTTAAATCACATTTTCATATGGTGTAAAAAATACATATCACCAGTGCACGCGGAAGTTTTTAGCACCGTTAGGGAAAGGTTACGCCTTAAATGTAAATTTGTCATGTATATGTGAAGTGTCCGCCTCCGTAGTGAAATGGTCAGCACGCTCGGCTACCGTTCTGGAGGTCCCGGGTTCGATTCCCAGGGGGGGGGGGTCAAATAAATATAAGTGATATTTTCACTGTAATATTTATTCAATATTACCCTGGACTGGTACCTGAAGCGGAGGGCTGATCACCTTTCCTTCATGTGTTAACGATCAAGATAACACTGCGTTTATATGACGCAGTGCCCTATGCACCATTGGGGTGCGGATAAGGGTTTTATTATTATTATTATATATGTAAATTATTTAATAAGATTCTTTCCGGGTCATCATACTGATGTATATCTGTAAATTGGTGTCCGCGATGCTTGCAGACATGGCCCTGAGGGGCGACGCGGACGCGGCGGACTCCGCGGACGGCCCGGCGCGGGCTCGCTTCCGCAAGCGGGACAAGATGCTGTTCTACGGGCGGCGGATGCTGCGCAAGGTCAAGTCCATCTCCAGCAGCGGGCAGGGCAGGAAGCGGCGCGCGGTCATGCGCTTCGCTCGGCGCCTGCTGCAGCTCAAAAAGGAGCAGGCGCCCGTGCAACTCAAGGTTACTTGTTTATTTTATTATTAAGAAGTAAGGGATCTTGCATTCCTTGTGTCACTGTGACCATATTAGGTCTATTGTTTCATAGCTTGCTTTCAAGACTAATGTGAGTCATGTAACTCACGACCTGTCTTGGTGGTAGTTATGTAACTCAAGACCTACGTAAGTCATGTAACTCACGACCTGTCTTGGTGTTAGTCATGTAACTCATGACCTGTCTTGGTTTTTGCCGTATAACTCACGACCTGTCTTGGTGGTACTCATGTAACTCACGACCTGTTTTGGTGGTAGTCATGTAACTCAAGACATAAACATAAAAAGACAAAAAAAATAAGCATAAAAAATCTCATGTGTGAAATTTGGCAAGCATGGATCTTTCCATGGATTGCTGTGTGCATTTGAGCTTCTCTATGTATCTTTTTGTCAGAGCCATAGTCTCTAGTGCATATGTGTTCACTCAGTATGCAGGATTTGGCCGTTTTTCTTTTTAGACAGGTCAAAATTTCTTTATTCTGTAGATACAAACAAAACAAAAGCTAATAGTCGGTCCAGAAAAATTAAAAAGTGCTAATGATATTGTAAAAACTGAATAGACCATCTCTCTCCTTTCGATCAGGTGTTGGAGCCCCCTGCGGAGTACTTGGAGGAGGACCTCACCAGCGACGAGCGGGTCCCGCCGGACGCCCTGTACATGCTGCACTCCATCCGAGTGTTCGGCCACTTCGAGAAGCCCGTCTTCCTCAAGCTCTGCAAGCACACCGAGATCCTCAACATACCCATGGGCAGCTACCTCTTCAAAATTGGTACGGCACTATCGTGATAGCTAATAGCGTTAGAACTTGAAGCTCTGTGGGTAGGCACATTAGTTCTTTGTGTCTTCGGTACGCCTCGTTGTTTTCAAGAAGTTGTTAACATTTATCTCTTATTTATTTATTCAAACATATTACTAACATAAGTCACATATCGCTCACTCCTTTCAAGAACGTCAAATCAAAAATTGTCAATTTTCAGTTGTGTTTTCGGAATGCCCAGAAAATGTACCATATCCCAGCAAAAGAGGCATATTTATAACTTAATATTTACCCGCTACAGGGCAGAAAATGTTGTTTTTGCATTTCGAAAGAAAAGGTATTGTTTAATTATTTTTTAAAATACACTAAATATTTTTCAAATGGAGAAAAAACCTTCAGGTTTTACCTAAAAAGATCTGTTGCACGGTAAAAAGTTCAATAAGTGGCTTAATATTTATTTTTAAAACATTGTGTTATATTTTTAAACTTTAAAAATGTTGTCCTGAAAAATCAAGTATTTTGATTTATGACGTTCTTGAATGAAGTGAGCGATATATATATTATAATATTCCATTACTGGTTTTGGGACATGGGATTAAAGTTAACAAGACTGAAAAACAGATAAGAAAGTAACAAACAAGAAAACACAGGGCAAAATGGAAAATATAAAGTAATAAAAGGTACAGTAAATAGACACATAATTTAAGATTTAAGATTTTTTTTTAAATGGTCAAAGAAAAGAAGAGAAAATATATCTAATCACTAACACAAATATCTTTCTGTTAAGTATTTTTTTATATTATTTTTTTGATATCTCATCAAAGATGAAGAAGAATATGGAAGTCTGGGCATTTACGGGGCTTACGACCGTCATAGGCTGGTTTGAGTGATCACTTTACACACGTGTAACATTCACCAATTCTACCCATTATGGACAACACTACTCAAATTCTTGGAAGTTCTATATATATGAACCAATTTAGAAACCTTGTTCATGAATCACTAGAACTTCACTAGAGACATCTATTGGTGAGATGTAAAGAAGCTTTTTACTAAGCAGAAACTCTTATATTAGTATGTGAGATCCGAATCCTGGATTATAATCACACACATGAGAAACGCCAGAAAATACCATTTTCATTTTTATTATTAAGCTTATAATTTGACCAGATAATTTATTTACAACATTTTGAGTGTGTCCAAATACTTGTTCACAAAATCTGGATTATCTCCAATTACAGGAGTTATCTTCATATTATTTTTTTTGATATCTCATTAAAGATGAAGAAGAATATGGAAGTCTGGGCATTTACGGGGCTTACATAAATAAATAAATGCCCAGACTTCCATATTCTTCTTCATCTTTGATGAGATATCAAAAAAATAATATGAAGATAACTACTGTAATTGGAGATAATCCAGATTTTGTGAACAAGTATTTGGACACACTCAAAATGTTGTAAGTATTTTTTTAGTTCATTAATTTGGGATCCCTGACTGGATTCAATCTTATATATGTCAGGCAGCTGGCTACTTTGGGTATAGGCAATATATTGAAAACACCTTACTCCAAACTTATAAAATTTATTAGCCCCACATGTATTTTATTATGTCCTCGTGTATTGTAATGATGAATTTCTCTGTTAAGAATTTGTTTGGTGTTGTTGTTTTAATTTCTGAAATAATTTCCATTTAATCAGTTCCTTGGTTAAACTAAAACCCGGTGACATTTATTTCTAAAATGACACTTGTACTGCCATCTGTGGTTGTATTTTTACACTGAAACTACACTAGATTATTTTTGTGTTTTACCCACAATATATAACCTAAAACAAAATTTGTGTGACGTCATTGTAATGACGCTGTTAAAGAAAACATATGAAATAATACACCTATAATTTTGATAAAATACATGTCTAAATATTTTCTTTTTCAAGAAAATATGTTGCTTCTAGCATTTCTTATTTTTTAATTTTATTTTTAATTTTTATTTATTTTATTTTATTATGATAAAAAATATAACAGTGCCTGAAGACCATATGCCTTGAAGTATTTTTTAACAATATTTTTTTTCTGTCCAGGTGATGCAGATGAGAATGTATACGTGGTGCAGAATGGGCGGCTGAATGTGTTTATACGCTCCATCGATGGTTCCGTCTTGTCCCTCAAAGTGGTCAAGGCGGGAGAGAGTGTCACGTCTCTGCTCAGCTTCACAGATGTCCTTACTGTAAGTTCATCGAATCGTACAAAGATTGAATTAGTTGCAACATCAAAGATTATCACTTCTTATTGGGAGCTTATTACTATTTTTCATCTTCTAAATACCTTAGACGTAGACTGAGAATATCTGTTGTTCTCAAAACTGGTCATGTTTATTCATTGATTTGTCATTTCATTTGTAGAACTCCATACATTATATTTTGAATATTAAATCAAACACCGATTTTTAGGGTCTACTAATTTGTACTTAGTAGACCCTAAAAATCAGTGTTTGATTGTAATATTTTAAATAAGGTAACATTTACATTATTAAATTCAAAATTAATAGGCGTCATGTCGTAGTTGGGTAGATGTTCAACTGCGAAACTGGCGTTCGGTTTCCGCCAATTACCAAGTAAATTCAAGAAAGAAATATTGTCAATTGTTCCCGGTGTTTGTGATGTATTTTTCACATTTACCTACCCTGTCCTTGCTAAGTAAAAGCCTGTAAAAAGTAGAGGCTTTCTTAGAGAAGTGGTCTTTTACTAGTATTTTATTTTTATATTTAAATAGTGTGTAATTCGTATTACTTTCTAGGGCCATCCCCAACCGTATAAAACTGTAAGCGCCAAAGCTTTAGAAGATTCCCAAGTCATCAGGTTACCAATGTCGGCATTTCGAGAAGTCTTTCAAGAATATCCCGATATATTTGTCAGAGTTATGCAGGTAAGATATTTTTTTTTTATAAATATATGTTTTGTTCATATGGTTTAGCTAGGTGCATGATGTAATATACACCATATAAACAATATAAAGGTACAAAAAATTGGAGGTAGAAAATACTTAACAATAGTATCATGTAATACAAGACAAATAAAAATTTTATTACAAAGAAAAATACATGTATGAAAACTAAATAAGAAGGTGGCAAGGAAGGAGGAATTCTCCACGATCTCATCTACTAATTATAAATTGGGGACCATATCACCCTTCTGCAAGTCGCATCATTTCATTTGTTGACATCCGGATATTTAACCCGTTCAATGTCGGGTTGTCACGGACTCTTATGTCAGAGTTTCTCGGTTCGAACCCACTCTACCACAATTTGATACCTATTTCTAATAATGAGCCGCTTAGGCTCACAGAAATAGTATGAAATTGAAATATTTATTTAAATAATAAAAACACAAATATTACTACTGTTTAAAATAAAAAAAAATGCAAATAAAAAATGTCATACAGTCTACAAATCCTTATATTTATTCAATACGACTCCCATCAACGCATTTCTGCAATATTTGTATGGACATAAGAGCCGTGTTCGGCGCACAGAATGTGTTAAAACAAGAGTAAGAGCTTTTAATTTAATATTTTTTTATTCAATGGAAAAACAAATTTATTTTCTTTTCTTGACAGGTTTAATCGTCTTTTTTTAGCAGTTGATCACATGACATAATCAAGTTCTCCTAATTTTTTTTGTAGATTATCATGGTGCGTCTCCAAAGAGTTACCTTCACTGCCCTTCATCAGTATCTAGGACTGAGTGCTGAGCTGGTGAATCCTGTAAGTTTTGTATGTTTCCATATTCACTCTTTATATCAGTATGTGGTGATTTTAACTGGATGAGAAAAGGACAGATGAGAAGATAAGGAATTGAACAAAATAAGATTACGAATTCTTGGTAAAGTTGCAAATTTATGGTAATTGGAGGATTCCGTAAGGATATGAAAAAGATACGTGCATCTTGTATTTTTTGAGGTTACTCTAAAATTAATTAAATTTAGAAGGTGGAATGGTATAAAGCAGAGGTGTCAAACACATTTTCATTTTGATCTAACTTTAAGTGAATAATTTATTATCAAAGATAGTCACATGAGGTATAGTAGATCTAACTTGATGATTTTGTAAAAGAATATCCCGTACAAAAAAAGATTTCAATGAAGAATTAAAATAAATGAAAAATATAACCGTGGGTATCCGAGGGCCACAAAAAAAATCGCCGGCCGCGAGTTTGACATGCCTGGCATAAATTATGATTTTTTTTATAAAGGATTATTAGATCATTAACAGTGTATTTAATTTAAAGAATGATAATAGAAAATTGTACCGAATACCGGCAATAATACCTGTACTTTCCAGGGTCGTGATGGCAGAGAGTCGAAGCGTGCATCCATGTTCAGATATTCTCCACAAAAGCGACCATCCGGACTGCATGATGTCAACGTCAACAGCGAACACACTTCCTACTCACTGTCCGATGTAGCCAGAGATCCCGGGGTGAGTTTTGAGAACTTGAACACTTCAATACATAGTTCCGGGCATTTTTAATTAATTGCCAGCGGTAGTAAGAGGGCAAAAAAATATATGGAGCAAAGGTAAAATATAGTAATGGTTAAAGGAAAGATAGTTTCTATTATTACTTTTTTTCTTTCTTTTGTATATATTATTTTAAAATTTGGTGAAAACAATAAATATATTTTTTTTTATATACAATAAAAAAAGAACCCCACTGATAAGACTCATGAGGTGGGTTTTTATCAAAAAACTTAAAAAAGAAAAAAAAAATTAATTAGTGTTTACTTATTTCTTAAAATTCATTGTGAAACGTGTTTCAATGCATTCCGCATCATTTTCAAACACCATAATGCTTTGAAATACGTGTCACAATAGATTTTAAAATATATTGATATTTACTAAGTAAAACTTGAATTAAAAATGGATAGATTTTACCACAAAGTACCAAATGAATTCATGAAAATCAAAATGATTTTTATGTATGTATTTTTATAAAATAAAATGACCATTCTAAGTAAAAATAAAAATGTCATGCGTACCATCATCTGGTTCTATAGTTAAATATTTCAAAAAAATATTGCTCTCGGTTTTTAAAATATAAACCATTTGATGCTTAAGAACATAGATTCCCAAACTCATTTGACTCTATGCCTATTTTTCTAGTTTGATCCGTCGCTACAAAACAGTGTGTCTCCTCAACCCACTAGCGCTGGTAGCAATCACATGAGGAATAAGCAGCCAGACATGGTGGCCGATATTACTTCCAACGCCACCTCACAGGTAAAAAACATGTACCATTTTCGTTCATTTCGTTGTCTTCCCCATGTAATAATGTTTGGATCTCGCATATTTATCTTATCCTGGTGTTTCTTATTCTATCTCGTAGACTCTTGCCAGATATGTTCCTTATAGTCTTCATTTCTGACACTCTTAGTGCGTTTTTTGTAACTGCACTCAAATTGACCACATGCTCTCCCGGGGACGGAAGAACGCTCACTGAAAATTGCAGCGCCGATTAACAGTTAATGCAAACAAGATAAAATATTAATCATTAATATCATTTGTGAATACGGATCACCTCGAATACTGAGAGACTGTCCCATTTGCAGTGGGTAGTTATTGAAATATTCCTCCCTTCCAGCAAATGCCGGATGTGCAGCCGCACCCGTCGCACGTCCCCTCCCGCCCCGTGTCCTCGGGGCGCCGCCCCGAGCGGCAGTCGGCCGAGACGGACGAGCAGGCGCTGCTGAACATCGCCACCGAGGCCTTCGTCAAGGAGCTGGGCCTGGATGACGACACGCTGCTGCGCGGCGGGCACGTGCAGATACGCGAGGTGCTCGCCGGCACCTACCTCATGAAGGAAGAGAGCGAAAAGGTGCGTGTCATTTCTCACAATTGTGCTCCTATTTTTAGGCAGATATTATTTTTACTTATGTTAAAAACTGTGTGCGTTTATAAAAAAGTGTAAAGGCAAACTAGGAAGGTACCTAGCTTCATTTTATTTTTTTGTTGTTGCTTTTGCACTGGCGACATTATGTTTAGTATTTACTAAGCATAATCGAAAGGTACTTTGATGTTAGGTATAAGTCAGTCGACAATGTATTTTACGAAATAAACCAAAATTTTACCCTTTATTTGAAAAAAATAATGAGGTATGTGGATGTGTTATTGTTTTTTTTTTGTAAAATGAGATATATTTTTTTAATTATTTACAAAAATACTTCTTTTTCATACTATTTCTGTGAGCCTAAGTGGCTCATTATTAAAAATAGGTATCAAATTGTGGTAGAGTGGGTTCCAATCAAGAAACTCTTGGCTCAAGAGTCCGCGACACTAACCACGGTACCACAACCCGACATAAATTTATCGATTAGTGTTGGTGTTGCAAGTAAAAATTAATTAAAAGAAAAATCTAAAGTAAATATAATTTAAATTAATACTCTCCTTGTCATTCATTGTTCGCTTTGTGTAATACCACTTAAAAACTTTTTTTCATGAGTTTTCAAGTGGTTTTACAGAAAGTGAATAATGAATGATTAGAAAAGTGTTTTTTTTATAAAAAAAGAGAAATATTGGTGTTTTTTATTATTTTTACAAATATTTCAATTTCATACTACATATTTCTGTGAGCCTAAGCGGCTCATTATTAGAAATAGGTATCAAATTGCGGTAGAGGGGTTCGAACCGAGAAACTCTGACTTAAGAGTCCGCGACACTAACCACGGGACCACAACCCGACCATTGGTTAGTTACCATACCACAATGTTAATAATGCTTTTAGAATATAACTTATTGTTTTTATTTAATTTTTCTGGTTGGCTTTTAAAAATGTTTTTTTTAAATCACAATTTTTTTATTGTTTCTTAACAAGGAAATGGTTTCTTTTTTATCTTATACATTAAATTGAAAGCCTTACTCATATATTTTTTGTTCTTTTATTATTTTGAGTTGCCGCTTAATATTTTATCCAGAATTCTTGGACTTGGCCAGACCATCCCGTTCACGACAAGGTCAGAATCAATTTGCGCAACTGTATTTGCATCTTGTTCCCGCCTGTTCCCTTTTTATACTTGTTCAAAGTACGTCGCCATTCTATTAACTTGAATCTACATCCCTCAGACATCTCTCGTCTTTCGAATACACTCATACTTGGAATATATTTGGTCATTTTTGTCATAGAAGAACTGGGCATTTTTCGATGCAGAACTTCCATAATTCTCTCTTCAAATCCTTTTTTCTTTATTTCTTTATATAAATTTCCTTCCAGTATGCTAGTGTTCATAGCTTGGGACACTATCTCACTATCGTTTCATTCCTTGCGCCAAAGATATTTAATTTGCTGCCCGTAACCATTAAGAATTCCAGTAGTGATCATGTCTTTAAGAACAGTGTCCGTCGATGGTTGCTTCTCGTTGGAAGGAACAAGGTGAAAGTGAATTAATTAAAGTCCAGGTGTAATTATTTTATTGCAAAAACCTTTATACTGTAAATTGTTATTGTATGTATTTTATGTAATGTATATAATTTAATAATAAAAAAAAAACAAATAATAATAAATAAATAAATTGTATTAACATGTAAGTATTTCGGCTCAACACAGGCCATCCTTAAAGAGCCGTAATGCATATAGTAAAAAAAATGTATGTATCTATGAAATAAATAAATAAATAAAAATAAATAAAAAATCTTATATGACAGTATCGTCTCTAATATATGTAGTTAGTACACAACACATGATTGTAAATGAAATTGACTTGTATGCAACTTAGAATAGTTCTGTATTCAAGTGACGACATGTTCCATCATCTCCCGTTTTCTTCTATAGTCTGTTTTATACAATATCTATTAAAGATCATTTTTTATTTCACTCTTCTTACAATCTTTACAATTTTCTTTCATATAAAAACGTTATGTCAAGCTGATACACCTATAAAATAATTTTGTTTATTTTTTTATGTTTTAGGATGTCGCATTGGTGTACTTGCTTTCTGGGTCATTCTTCGTATCGCAGAAACTCTCTGAAGGGGACTCGGAAGTTCACATGTTTACAGCTTATCCGGGTAATTATTTAGTTATGTTTTGCTTAAAGCTTTTGTTTTTAATTGTATCTTTTTGTTTTAAATGGTATTACGCAAAGTGAACGATGAATAATGAGGAGAGTGTTGTATTATCATACCACAAAGTTGACAATGCTTTTAATATACAAAATATGTGTTGTGTCTTGTTCATAAACTTTTTGAACAATGTTTTACGGAGATTTGTGCGCTTTTTTAGGTGAGGTCATGGGAGGCTTAGCGGTATTGACTGGGGAACCAAGTTTCATGACGATACGAGCGAAGCACTTTTCCAGAATAGGACTCATATCTAAGAGCTCTATTTATAAGTAAATATAATATCTAATTTTCTATCCAAATTTTTGCACTGATTATTTCCAAATTTTTGTTGTGAGTATTTTCAAATTTTTAAAACATGTATTTTTTAGTTTTATTTATAAATTTTTATTGTATTTCAATTTTTATGCTATTTTAATTTTTTTTTGTATTCACGAATCTTTGTAAAGAAATACTCAATTTTACCCCTTTCTTTCCTTTCCGAGGAATTTCTCTGTAAGGCATAGTCTTAATAAATAAAAAAAACAGGTTGTTTATTATTTAAAAAAGATTTAACTATCAGTTGATATAGGAGATAAGGATTTTCTTTTATCACAGGTTTTTTTTAAAAAACCCAATTTTTATTTAAGTTTGAGTTTATAAAATTTATTACATTTGAACATCAATCATAAATCATTGTGACAAGGCACCCAAGTCACAATGATTTACTCCATTGTCTATGCCCATTTTGCTCACCTGTTTTATTGGTTTATGTATGAATTAAAACTACTTTTGTCTTTCCACAGTATAATGAGAGAAAAACCAAAGATTGTGCTTCACATCGCCCACACGGTAGTAAAAAGGCTGTCTCCATTTGTGAGGCAGGTGGACTTTGCCCTAGACTGGGTGAGTTCCTTTTGACTATCTCTCTTTACATGAAAGTCAGACAGTGAAAATACCAGTATATACAAGGTCAAATATCAATGGTGTTTGTTTTTTTTTTTCCAGGTGTTTTTGGAGTCAGGTCGAGCCGTTTACCGGCAGGATGAAGATTCAGATTCCACGTTTATAGTTCTTAGCGGCCGTCTGAGGTCTGTCATCACACACCCTAATGGCAAGAAGGAGTTAGTCGGGGAGTATGGCAAAGGAGATCTAGTCGGAATTGTAAGATGATTGATATTGTGTCATTGACTTGTCTATGATAAGAATTATGGAGATGTATCTTTTAGCGATGAGCTGTTTTTAAAAAAAAAAATATATACAGATATATTGCAGTTATATTATAACCACTCTATACTTTAAAACAAGCAGTGTTCAGGGACGTTGCATGATTGTAGCATGCCAACCCGAGCACTGCTCGTGTGTTTCTATTGGTTAACGTTATATAAGATAAACAAACAAACAAAGCTTGCCATTTGCCACTTGATGCTTTTTATTAGAATTTATTGGAAATCCTTCAATAACTTACCAAATTTTATTTTATTTTTTCTCTTTTGTTTTTGAAACTGGACAACTTTTAATTTATGTATGTAAACTCTTTTTATAAAAAAAAATAAAATAACCTGATATTTTTAGTTTTACTGAGCATTAAGTGGTTAAGAAAAAAGGCATAGAAAGCTTTGAAGTCAATCATCCTGGATGACCATCATCTGATGAACAATACGTTAAGAAAATCAAATATTTGGTGCTCAAATAGCACTCCAGCACAGACTTGCCTAACGCGCAATACTTCCAGGTTGAGATGGTGACGCAGACCAAGCGCAGCACCACCGTGATGGCCGTCAGAGACTCGGAGCTTGCCAAACTCCCCGAGGGACTGTTCAACGCCATCAAGTTTCGCTTTCCCGTTGTGGTCACGCGACTCATCAATCTGCTTGGACACAGAATTCTAGGTAAAAATTAATTTCCCCTCAAAAAGTTTTTTTTGTTATTGTGGACTCCATATAGGGAGCGGATATGTTTTTTTTTTCTCCAAATAGGGAGTTGTGCTAGGGAGCGGATATGTTTTTTTTTCTCCAAATAGGGAGTTGTACTCTGATAAAATGAAATGCAGAGAAGCTTAAATGCATACAGCAATCCATGGAAAGATCCATGCTTGGTTTAAGCCTGATGGATAAAGTAAAAAATGAAGAAATCTGGAACAGAACCAAAATAGAAGATACCATGGATGGCGTGGCAAGATTCAAATACCAATCAGTTGGACATATTGTAAGACAGGACCCCATAAGATAGCCCCTAAAATTTTTGACCTTGGGAGAATATAAAAGGTGTTAGAAGAGCTGTGGGGGGTAGAAACTGGCTGCAAACAGCAACCAATCGAAGGAAATGGAAGGATACGGAAGAAACGTATATCCATCAATGGAGAACTGAAGGCTAGACAAGAATAAGAAAGCAAAAAGATATGTAGTACTTACTTCTTTATAATAAGAGTAGTACTGTAGAACGGGGCTACTTGAACTTTGATGTGTTACTTGAGCCCAGTACAAAAAAGAGATTTAAATCTGTATTTGGTCTACAATAATGAACGTATCGTGACAATATGTGTCACCTGTCAGGGAAACAATGAATCATGTCGATACATTAATTATTGTAGACCAAGTCATAATGAATGGTGTGTAATGAAGCAAGAGTAATATTTATAGTGTTAATGTATGGTCTGTGATATTGCAGGTTCATGGCAGAAGCCATCGCACGCCATCGGCCGGCCCAATGCTGCGGTGGATGCCCGGCCTTCGCAGCTTAACTTCAGCACGGTGGCCATTGTTCCCGTCAGCGACGATGTCCCCCTAACGGCCTTCACCTACGAACTCTACCACTCCTTATGTGCCATTGGTAAGCAAACCTGGTATTTGGGCATTTCGTTTCACTTTCTCTCCATGATAGAATCTACCAACATTTTCATTTTAATTTGTGATAATTTCAGCATAAGTTTAGTGAATTCTATATGAATAATAGTTACTTAACTGGTGTAAATTAATTTATTAGTAAATAATATTGTTAATCTGTTGGAATGTTATTTTATTACATTGTTAACAGGCGGTTTTTTTCATCAACCCTGACCCTAATTAGTAAACTAATTAGGGTCGTATACTAATCACAAATAAACGGAAACCCAATTCCGATCTGTATAATGTTTTTTGGTGTTTCTCGCGCTCTACCAAAAGTAAGCAAATGCAACGCTTATGAGCATCTCCCGCTCTCTACCAACATTATGTAAAAGACGCTTTTAAGCGTTTCCTGCAAATAATGTATAAATATTTTTTTTAAACATTTTTAAATTCTATTTTATGCTGTTAATATGTACTATTTTTCAACCTTCGATTTTCAGGTCCTACTCTCAGACTGACTTCCGACGTGATCAGAAAAACTCTAGGTCTTAGTATAATGGATCCCAACAGTGAGTACCGTCTCAGCTCGTGGCTGGCCCAGCAAGAAGACACTCACAAGGTATGCTCATTATTTACTTACTAGCTGTATCTGGTTACACGTTGAATGAAATAGAAAGCACACATTTCTAATGTGCTCAATTTCATAATGCTTATGAAGCAATGAACGTATTAAAAATCTTTGAAACAACAGTGCAATCGAAAACACTAGGTGACAGTAGTATCAGAAGCATGCTGTCTGCCATGAGCAACGTTTTGTGTTGTATTAAAAAGTATTTTTCACAGCAACAAAAAAACATGTTTTATTATCACATGTAAAAACACCACAGATAACAGGTGTACATAAAACACGCGTGTATTAAATTGCAACGTTGTATCAAAATTTCTATAAATTTTCATTTAGAAATTAGGAATTTTTAAAAAATATTCAATATTCAATGAAAAAATATAATTTTATTTTCTCATCACACTTTTGACACTCATCAGACAAAACACGGAAAATGACTTTAACAGCTATCGTCATTGGCTAGCTGTAGAATGATAGGAGAAAGTTGCATTTGAGAGAATTGCATTATGTTAAAAATCAGTCATTAAATGTGATTGAATAACGCAAGCAAATGCATCTTTTTCCTGCTAATAATGAGAGATTCGCGCAGACGGTACAGTATTGCCAGACATACATGCGTGGAGTACCTGCCCATGAGCTGAAACCAACATGAGGTTTACTTGAAGTGTTATTTTTCTGTCAGGTCGCCCTGTACCAGTGTGATCCAGGCTTCACTCAGTGGACTCAGCGGTGTGTCCGGCAAGCGGACTGTATCCTCATAGTTGGACTTGGCTACAAACAGCCCAGTATCGGAAAGGTATGTTCTATTTTCTATATTAACACCTTAACGACCGGTCCCACGTTTGCACGGAAATTTGAACTGATCGCTAAGGACTTGTCCCGCGTTGCACGGGTTTATAAGTAGTCAAACTCAATGTTATCTATTGAGTAAATCAAGTCATTTGTTCATTTGAAAATAAATTCACGTTGAAAGAGAAATATTTTTGTTTTTATTATTTACAAAAATACTTAAGTTCATACTATTTCTGTGAGCCTAAGCGGCTCATTATAAAAAATTAGGTAGAGTGGGTTTGAACCCAGAAACTCTGAATCAAGAGTCCGCCACACTAACCACAGGACCACAACCCAATACTAAATAAACAAGTATTGTAAAATGTGTCCTCGGCATGGAAAAACCTAGCAAAGACACATTATTGTAAATATGTATAAAAAATAGAAGCTACAAAGTGGCTGCGGAATCAATTAATGAAATTTTTGTTTTGTTAGATTGAGAAGGAGATTGAGCGTCTGGCCATCCGAACGCAGAAGGAGCTGGTGCTCCTGCACCGGGAGGGGGGCCCCAAGCCGCGCGGCACTGTGGACTGGCTCAACATGCGCGCGTGGGTGTCCTCCCACCACCACATTCTCTGCCAGAACAGGATGTTCACCAGGAAGAGCCAGTATAGAATTGTGAGTCATATATTACTCACTTACGTCAGCCTTCTTCTTGTGTCCAGCATTGAACAAACCCCTCCCTCTTGGACTTCCACAGTTATCACCATAAAAATACATGTCTATAAATTGTTTTTTAAAAGTGTTACGACATAAAACTTGTGAAATATTTCAACAATGATATCACTGTCGGTTTTTATGTTGGATTTATCATTTTTCATCCCAAGTAACTCAGCAGTTTTGCAAACAGATCATATTTTGCAACTAAATAAACATGATGTATCTAATAAACAAATGAAATCGCTTGTGTCTCATGATTACTACGACTTACGCGACTCTCTTCCAGTGCAGGCCCGCCACTTTCCTAATGCCATCGGACCATCTTGTCTGGGCCTACTCACGCTTCTGCGTACTATTCTAGGCCTCCAGTCAAGCACCTTTTTCATCCATCTCTCCTCTGACATACGCGCCACGTGACCTGCCCAGTTCCACTTTTGATTCGCCAATTTTTTAAGCCACATCTGTTATGTTATGTTCCCTTATCCGAACATTAGTTTTTTGGTGTTACCTTGATATTTAGTGACTGGAATGTAATATGTTACTTTCCAGTCACTCAATATTAAACATTGCATGTGTTGTGATGTTGGGACAAAATATGGTTTCTAAGAGGCAAGGTAATTCCACAAAAAAAGGCAAATGCTGTTTTGACTAACCAGAAGTATGAAAACTTAGCACCATACTGCGAATAATTGTTAGAACTAATTTACAATATTTGGTTTTGTCCTAATTTTTGTACCTGGATTTGATCTGCAATTAGATGATATTTTTTATTTGAGGTGGGAATCAAACATTAGTTTGAAAATGCCATTACAAGACGAAACATTGTCATAATTTTTTTATTTATTGTTTCGGCATTAACTGTGTGGTAAGACATGTTACAATGATTAAAGAAAACACTTCGTTTTTTACCACTTGAGTTTTATTATAGACTACATGTTTCAGAAGTTAAACTTCCATCATTCATTCACTATACAGACCTGAATGATGGAAGTTTAACTTCTGAAACATGTAGTCTATAATAAAACTCAAGTGGTAAAAAACGAAGTGTTTTCTTTAATCATTGTCATAAATTTTATTTTAATGTCTTTTTAATAATAAAATACAATTTAGTAGACTCTAAAAATCAGTGTTTGATTTTAATATTTAATATTTAAATTTAACAATTTTCCTATTCCAGTGCGAGCTGTACAACAAGGTGCTGATGTCCGAGGCGTCCGTCCACTCCGACTTCTCCCGCCTCGCCCGCTGGCTGACCGGCACTTCGGTCGGGCTAGTGCTGGGAGGAGGGGGTGCCCGGGGCGCCGCACACGTGGGCATGATACGCTCCATACAGGCAAGTGCTCACACCATAATATTATTTTAATAAAATTATGTTCCTACAATTGTTTGTTTGTAATGTCCGTAATATAAAAATATATATTTTTTAGAATTATTAAAGGCACTTAACAATTTCGTACTAAAATTCTTGGGTGTACTGGCAAAAAACGTCAACTCGAAAATATGCAATTTTGACAAAATTATATTATAAAATTTTCAACATCCTATAAACTGAAAAAATACGCGTACATAATACAATAAGTAGTTTGAAATGTCATATATGTGGTTTTAAAAGTAAACTGAACTTTTAGTTTAATAGCGGGTATTTTATTCAGGCAAAAAGCTTTAAACAACAGGGATTATTCAAACAGGTATTTTAGAGTTAACGTTTTTTGCCAGTAAACCCACGAAATAGTGTAAGTAAACACTTTGTTTGCGGGAAATGCTTAAAATCTTCTTTTACATACTGTTGGTAATAAGTGAGAGAAGCTTATTAGCGTTCTATTTGCTTTCTTTTGGTAGAGCGCGAGATACACCAAAAAATATTGTACAGATGGGAATTGGGTTTGCGGTTACTTGTGATTAGTATACTGAGGGTCGGGCGGCAGACTGTCTTGAGTATAATTAGGGTCAGAGTTGATGAAAAACCCCCCCAACAATGTGTTTAATTGATTGACTCCTATTCTCATAACTCATTAATCCACGGATGTCGCTGTTTATGACTAATTGTTTTGTGACTAATTTTGTTCTTTAATAAAATTTGTCCCGAATAAGTCCAGATAAGAATTGTGTTATAATACAAAATAGCACTGGATGGGAATATCATTCTTACGAAGTACATATGTGTATTTTTCAGGAAGCGGGAATCCCAATAGACATGGTGGGAGGAGTGAGCATAGGAGCCTTCATGGGGGCTCTGTGGTGCAGCGAAAAGAACATCACCTCAGTGACGCAGAAAGCCAGAGAGTGGTCTAAGGTAAAAATATTTGTGATAATTTATGTTTCCAGACTGTGTTTGGGAGACTTGTTAATTTGCCACTCTATGCTGAAGGTTGGCAAACATGTCTTCAGCCGTTCTAAATACCAACTTGGAGCTACCACATCCTTTAACACGTTAAACGCCAACACTAAAATTTGAAAATTTTGAAATTCACTAAAAAAAACTTTTGCGTAATTTATGTATTTAGTAGATAATGACCCCAAAGCAAGCTTTGTAGACAGTCAAAATGAGGACAAAAAATTGAAATGAGTTATTCTATAAAATATTTTTTTATAGGATTTCACTTTTGTATATAGCAAGTAAATGCCTACATATTATATGTATGTACAAGGTACATCTAATCTTTCATTTGCTATCCAATGTATGTATGATAAGCGACTGAACCGCAACTTACGCGTGTCTAATGTGAAAGTCTAGTGGTAATACCGTGTATTTCAAAGCACGTACGCAATTCGATGTTGCGCCAGTGTGAAGTTCTTTATGGAAGTGCTTAGTAGTTGCGAACACGCTGTATGTACGGTGTCCAACAGTAAACAAAATGGTGTCTAAATTTTTGGGGATTCAGAAAATGACTCAATGGAGTCGGCAGCTCCTCGACCTGACCTACCCCGCCACGTCCATGTTCACCGGACGTCATTTCAACATGACCATTCGGAGTACGTTCGAAGACACGCACATCGAAGACTTGTGGCTTCCGTACTTCACAGTAACCACAGACATCTCTGCTAGCTGTATGAGAATACATCGGCATGGTATGTAATTTTTTTGTATATATTTTGTATTTATTTGTTATAAGATAAGTTTTACTGCAATTTTATTTTAAGTTCAGTCGGCTGAATAATATCTTTAAATTGTTATTTTAACAATAAAAAATAATAAAACATCTTTTTACTGCGGTATATTCCTCAGTATTAAAGATAAATTTAGCTGTCTGAATATACATACTAGTATAATAAACATAAATGGCAGTTTGCAAACAGTATTCTACAAATATTCGTCATGTTTTCTATCACTTTTCGTATGTTCCATACAAATAATTTGAAAAAGTGTCTTTGTCAAAAACCATAGAAATCGTCACAGACATTTTTATATTATTCTCTTGTGTATTTTGATAACTTCTGTGGATTTTTCCGTATTGTTTGGTTTTCATATTGTCAGTTTTTTGAGTATTAGATTTCCATAGATTTTTTGGTTTGCTTTTCAAAATTTTGTAATTTGAAGACTGCTGTTTGTTTTATTTTACTATTGATATTATTTTCTTTTCAACTTTAAGAAAATATATAATAAAATATACAATTGAAACTATTATTCATTAAATTATTCTAAACTGGTTCAATTTGATGTCATTTCAACTCCTTCATTTTATTTGAATTTTATAATATTATATTTTTATTCAACACTAAATATTAAATTAATTAACTAACTAAAATATTAAATTAGGAGTTAAAGTTAAATGCTACAATTCTTGGCTTGACACATCTCGTGCAAGAAAAAATCTTTCACTGAATGCTAGAGACTAATCTTTAAATATAGACCATATAAACATAATACGTCACAGTTACATTTGGGCTATAAATTGAGGGAAAAAACTGCAAAGTGAAATATGAAATTTACAGTTCAGGAAAATAAAGAAATATCATAATTAATAAAACACTAATACAAAAAATCTCTTAAAACCACTGCATAAGATGTGTCAAGATATAATTATTTAAATACATAAAAATAAATTTATACATATTTAAATACATAAAAATAAACAATATACTAATTTGGCTCATTGGAAGAACTAAGAAAAACATTAATTTCATAAATTAAAACAACCCTATTCAAAAAAATCAAAATGGCATGATAAAGCACATATTTTTTTATTTCTCCCAATGATTTTTCTTGTTTATTTTTCAGGTTATTCAATAAATATATTCCATTTTCTGTTTAATTATAATATTTTCGTATAAATTGATTCATAAAAATATATTGAGCCATAGATAAAATATAAAAAAATCAATCCTGTATTTTTTTATACTTCTATGGTCTTCTAAATATTTTTTAAATATTGCAATAATTTTTGGCATTTTGATGTCTTAAAACCGCTAATATTTATGGTTATTTTCCCTACAAATGATTTTTTTGTTTTAAAATTTTTATTTCAATGTCTGCATCAATGTTGTATGCTCTAAACAGAAGTAAACTTGATTATTAATTATTTTAATTTTGTGTATGCACACTTTTACTTTCTATATTGTTTTTTTTCCTTTTTCTTAAATAATGTTACCGATAGTAATTACCAAATGTTATATTCGATTCCATCGTTCTGAATACATACATATTATATTTTATGGTGTGTGGGCAAAAATGCTTTATAACAAAAATACATGTTATGTCATCTTATTAAGATAACCCCATAATGGATGAATTACATTATGACAATCATTTATTGGACAGACTTAAGCAGAAATTATACAAACCATAAATAAGAAAATTGAGATAAACTTAAATGATCGAAAATATGTTTTTCCTTGAATTGGTTTAAAATGAAGGATGAGGCACTAGATTTGTAGATATTTTGACATTGAAAGCAATGGAAAAAAAATCTGTGTGTGCACTTTAGAATAATAAAAAAAAACAGTTCATCACAATCATTTATTCTTTATCAAAATATATATATATATATTTTTTTGGCTATCAAAAAAATGCAACTAAACTTTTATACCTACCTGGAAAGCTATGGAGGGAACAAAAATGCAAAATTAATTTGAAAATACTTGCTCAGTGTTGCCAACTTAAAATCCATAGATATCTTCAATGTGCTGCAAAAATGTGCTAGACAGAAAAAAACACCAGCACTATCGCATCTTCTATGTTCTAAATTTGTTTTTGCTTTTTAGTTGAATTGGCGTGCTGCACTAGAATATGAAATTGATTTATTTAGGCACTTAAAGTATCCATGAAAATTTTATCTGTTGATGAGAAAACATACAAAAACTAATTTTTCATTTTATGGATCGAATGGTTTCTGCTTAGCTACTTCCAAAACAGGCTCAATGTGCTATCAATGTTCTAATTCAAACAGGAAATGCTTTGATTTTTTGCTGGTGCAGTGGGCAACCTAAAAGGCTCTTTATATATATTTTATAAAACTTGTAAACTATAGCATGTAATATGTTCAAGTAACAAAACTTTTTTATTTGCATTATTTAACCAAGCCGGGAATCGAACCCGAGACTTTGAGCGGTAAAGCACACTTTAAAGTGGCACTTAGATAATGTCAACAGGATTGCTATCCAATTTTTTTTGTAGATTTCCCTTTATTGTAAATTATATTTTGTCGATGGTCGAATAGTTTTTTCAAATTATGTATTTCGTTATATTATATTTCAAGTATAATATTTTTATAGGCCAAAGGACAAAGAAACCATTGGTTTTTTATTTATACAAATATGGTGTCATATGTTAGCTATTTCAATGCCTGACAAAACATTTTGCATTAAGTTTTATATTTGAAAAGATACATATAAAATAGTAATATTTTAAATAAAGGGTCTTTTTTATTAATACATTTTAAATGGACAGAAAACATCAAAGTTAAAAAAATCTCATTTAAAATTCTAAGTTTCAAAATAAATCCATGTTAATTATTTTAATTTTGTATGCATCTTTTTGTTTGTTTCACATTTAAAAAGCTTATTATCATACGACACCTTATTTGTGCAAATTGGTTGAGTAGTTTTTTTTTATGTATCTAAAAAAAATTAATGCTAGAACCACCATCTTTATGATGTTATACCTACTCTTTTCTCATGATTATAATGCGCCAGCCGACATAAATATGCGGACTTAAAAAATACTATTAAGGAAACCATGTTGACTATGACGATACCAGTTGTTAGTAAAAATCTGTCCAGTCTCACGACTTTTTAAATATTGGCCTTTCTTATTAAGTTAAAAGTAAATCGAACTGCCAAAAAATACTATCTGTTTGTCACATAACTGGATAAATACCTATCCTTCCTATATTATATTTTATGAAATCGCTTTGGGTTGCCTACTTTTTCGAGGTTTATCATTTTTTACATGCGTTTTTATCATATTATCATTTATCAATCCACACATTCTCTTGGGAGGGGGACGCACAGGATTTTGGTGGCCATTTTCATTATCAGAGGTGCACTCTCTTCATTTCAACTGATTTTGGTGATAGATAATGTCTCTTGTTGTTTTGGTGTTTACAGCGCTATGACTTTTGGATTTATAATTCAAAACAACAGTTTTCCATTATTGCCGTAATTTAGTGACGGAAATTTCCTCCCTACCAAAGTAATTTGTTTTACATAGCATCATAATGGCCTGACTCGGTAGCCATTTCACTTTTTTATAAAAAAAATGTTTCCGGATAAAGACAATTTGAGTAAAGAATGCGGATCGCTTGTGATTGGTTACAAAATGGTTATATGTTTAGTTGTTGAGTTTTTGGTGTGTGTTTAATCGATTGAGAATTATTTGTGTTTTGTTTAATATTACTAACAAATATTTTTTTAAATCGATATTTTACCCCATAAAAATACGGCATGCAGTATAAAAACTCAATGAAATGAGCCATGGATTTAAGTAGAAGGTGATTATGTCCTTAAGTTGTATTCGTCAAAATGTTTTAATACTTTGTTTTAGTTTCCTGAATGCTCCAAAACAACTCATTGTGCTCCTCTTTTAAACTTTGCACATACAACATAAAAAATCATTTCTATCCTCATTTTTCTTCTAAATGTCTTGATAATGCTGATTTTCTTCTGTGTTGTTAGAATGCCTTTTACTAGAGTAATGACTCGCTATGCTTTATTTTAATTTTTTTAAATTCTTAATAATATGTGTAAGTTTTGCTTTTGATAGTTTAGAAATTTAAAAAAAGATTGTTGTGTCAGCAATAATTCCGCATGAAGATGTTGAATATAACGTGTAGCTTAAGACGATTGAATGATACATTTGTATGTCACAAGTTAGCAAGAGCCATGTAAATCCAACACATTTGCAATACTTTGCACACACCCACAACCTAACCTAACCTCACACCAATCATCTAAACGATTACCTCGCAAGGTATGATAGTGCTGAGTTAGTCACAGGGTGTGTGCAAAGTATCGCAAATGTATCGTATTTATAAGACTGGCTCTCTTGGATTTCAATTGTAGCGTTGGATTGTGTCAAGCTACATGGTTTATTCATTCAACACCTTCATATATTGTACAAACACTACAATCTTCACATATATGTGAGCTACAATCGTACGCAGGTATGATTTGCTTAGGCTTTATTTTTTTAAACTTTATTATTCCTCATCTAACTATTATTCCAATTACATAATATTATTAGAGATAATGCTATATTTTCAAAGATATTTACGAGTTTTTTTTCCGTATATAACTTCCATTTTCACATGATCTACCTATTTTAATTTATCGGTTCAGCCAGTTACCGTCTAAATACGTCCATATTGAGATAATGATCCAATCAAATATATCTAATATACCATAATTTATTTTTTTCTGTATCTGTAGTGTATTGATTAGCATGTTTGGCTAATATGTAGAGTTCTCAGATTAAATTCCCGATTACGACATAAGAAATTGTATATTTTCAAGCATAAGGCTGACCACTTTGATCGCATGTAATTTATAAGTTACATACAAAATTACACTGAATCTTAGTGCCCTATGCACTCACTGAATGAAATAAATACTGTAGCAATACATAATTGTAAGACGACACTAAACTCCAAGAAAATTATGAAGATTTAGGTAACCTGATCTTTAGAAGTTGACTGTCACAACAGAGATTTTTGGTTAAATATTATTGCTAATATATTATTAGATTAAAACCAATATCACCAATATCACCGTTACCGACATCATCAGACCAGTCTGATGATGTCGGTAACGACGAAACCCGGTCGCTGGTCAAATAAAAAAAGTGGAAAAGCTAAAAATATTGGTTTTAATCTAATAATATATTAAAAATGCAATTCCATCACGAAGTGTCAGTGGATAATATAAATCTATTAAATATTATTGCCATCGAAAACTTTTTAGACAAAACGACATTTTTTACTGTGTAAACTGTTACTGCAGAAATTATACTTCGTTACAATTATATTTTGTTCCCATAAATGGAAGTTATAGGAAAATAGATTTACATAAATATGTCACAGTTTTTTTTTTGTTTTTTTGTTTATGTACAACTTAATTTGAACAAAAAAAGTACAATGTTTGTGCCCTAAGTAATTTCATTTCATAAAAATAATTAATTCTAGACTAATCCTGTGATTAAAACATTTTTGAAGGATGCATACTATCTAAATATATATATATAATATTTTCAATGACACTTGAAAAAATGTACTTTCACCATCTTGATCACCATATTTAATATATTATGTACTATCTACTGAAATGGCAAATTTGCATCCATTTAAAAAGGAAATTAATATTGCAAGGTTTTATAGGCGGTTCTCGACTTATTTTAACATCTTCATTCGCATTTCATATTTCAGGGACCAATAGGTACAAATCGGGTTGTGTCCCCGTGGTTATTGTCTCGGACTCTGAGTCAAGAGTTTCTCGATTCAAATCCACTCTACCACGACATGATACCTTTTTTCAGGGCTTTTTTTAAAGCAAAAAGTCCCGGAACTCACTTCATGTCAAGCTTTTTACAACATTTTGAGTGTGTCCAAATACTTCACAAAATCTGGATTATCTTCAATTACAGGAGTTATTTTCATCTTATTTTTTGACATCTCATCAAAGATGAAGAAGAATATGGAAGTTTTTTATTATCAATCAAATTTAAAGCAACTTTTCCTATCAATTTGAGGAATATAAATATAGATTGTAAGTATGTTAGTGGAAACATGTTTCGTCTAATTGATTTTGAAAATTTCGCACTCTTCCTGGGAGAGAACATAACCTTAAAAAAAATTCGTCATAAAACATGTGATTAAGCAAATCCTAATCCTGTCACGGTAGTAGTTATGCATTGCATGATAAACGCATGAATATCCAAGAAAAAAAATTGTTTTACATGTAGAGCACTGTTTGATAACAAGTCAGTTAAAACTAAATATATTTTGTGGGAGTATGTATTAGGAAAGGGTTGTTATTGGGATTAGTTATCTCCATTGTATGTATGCTGTGGTCAATTTTGGTCAGCTTCCATGCACACAAAGTGATCATCCCAGTTGAAAATCCCATCAATGTGGATTTCCTAATTTTTCCTAAACTAACAGATTTTAAACCATAGACATGTCTATTTGAAAATTCTTGTTAAAATTAGAGATATTTACAAAGTGCCACATAAAATTTGTTGGAAAATATATTTCCATTCATGTTTTCAATGGCAATTTTGCACAAACATTTGTAATGATGCGAGCATGATTAATACTTTCATATCGCTTTAACTTAATTCCAAAAGAATGAGTAAATAGAGTAATAAATGGCACAATGTCCCTTATATTTATAATGAGGCCTCTTTTTTTACATTTTTCGTAAAGTGTCTACCTCCATCTGGGGTTACTTTAGCAGAAAAAAATAAAAACATAATGCAATCATAAAATGGAATAGATCAATTCCAAAGTACACTATTTCTCCATACATGGACACAAAAAAATTAAATTGATAATTACATATGATGGTTGAATTATTCGTGTTTTAATTCTCTCCAGTATAATAATACCACATGGAATTAGACACTTTACAGTTTATATCATTATTATCATAACATTAGGCTGTGTCGCTTTTGTACATTTTCAAATTCAGTGATCAAAAGGGTCCAAAAAGTTGCCCTCAATTTTATTGTTGCTTGTATCAAAAATAAGAAGTATGACTGATAATTGTTCAAGCTGTTTTCGGGAGCTAAAGATGATTTCTTTAGCTAGTATTATAGCATTTTTACTGCCACTCTTGGTAAATAAATCAGCACAGTCAAGTAGTAAAATTATCTATGTATCTTGTTTTTAATATGAAAATTGTAGAAATTATTATATTCTAATTAACGTAATCAACTCTAAGTATAGATAAAGAAAGTGATAATTTAAACCATCAAGCGGAATTTCCTTTTTTCAAAAGTACATTTTATTATGTTCTTATGTATTGACCACAAGGTGTATTTTTTAAATTTTAAAATGGCACTTGATGCTCAAGTGATTAAATTTTTACTCTCTCCTGAAAAGTAAGCCTTTTATTACTTTATTTATCAATGATAATGAATCACATTTTTGCTATTTTATACCTAACCTCAAACAATATGAAGAATAATCTATGGATTTAATCTATTGATATCGTCATAATATAGATGAATCATCCACGTAAATTATCGCATTCCTCTTCTATACGCTGACTTCTATGGACTATTCAAATATTGTTCCTACCCAGTCGCATATCTGTAACAGAACCAAACAAGTTTCTACTGTTTGCAATATTAATTAGTATTTTTACCAAAACACCACAGTAAAAGTCTTTCTTAGAAATAATCTAACAATTCGATAACTCAATGTTGGCCACACTAAACTGATGTTTTGGACTTGTGTTATTTATTCACTCTATTCAACTACCCACACACCATATTCATATCAATACTTTCATCTCTTTCAACTCTTCTAAAACAATTTTTTAAGCCTAGATATTTCGCATCTTATTTTTTAGCTGTTCAAAATAAAATACTGCATTTTGAATTTTATTTTATTTTTAAAATATTTTTATTTTGCATCATAATTAAAGAAATCTGAGTTTTTAATTTTTTTTATTTAATTAGAAATTATTTTTGATTTCACCTTTAATACTGACACATATTTAGATAGTAAAGTTTACAAAATAAATATAATTTATATCTTTATATCATGGGTATACTGGCAAAAAATGTTAACTCTAAAACCCCTGTTTGAATAATCCCTGTTATTTACATATTTTAGCCTGAATAAAATACACTCTACTAAACTCAAAGTTGAATTTACTTTTAAAACCACATAAATATGACATTTCAAGCTACTTAGTGTATTTTGCCAGTTTAAAGAATGTTGAAAACTTTATAATATGCATCATTTAGTCAAAATTGCATATTTTCGAGTGAACATTTTTTTGCCAGTACACCTACAATATGTTTTGTAAACGCCAATCGAAAGCCGTTCTTAATACAATTATTTTTACATGATAATTGATCTTTTTCAAAATGTATATTTTAGAAAATTTCAAAACCAATAACATCGTTTATTTATATCTACATAATTTTTTTAAAATCGCTATCAAGCGACTATTACTACCTTTTTTTATATGAAATCACTTTCACCACTAGATATCCAGGAATTGTTTACTATAGCCATAGCGTTTAGGTTTAAAAACAAACATTACTGTTACCCTGGCATCTCATGTGAACACCTAATTATTTACAACATTTTGAGTGCGTCCAAACACTTGTTCACAAATCTGGATTATCTCTAATTATAGGAGTAATTTTTTATATTTTTTGACATCTCAATATAGATGAAGAAGAATTTTGAAGTCTGGGCTTTTACAGGGCTATTACGACCATTATAACAACCATTATTATGACATTACAACCATCAAAAGCTGGTTTAAGTGATCACTTTACACACGTGTAATATTCACCAATTCTGCCCATGATTGACAACCACACAACTCAAATTCTTGAAACTTTTATCTGTATTGTTCAAATTCGAAACATAGTGCTTGAATCACTAGAATTTCACTAGAGACATCTATGATGAGATGAAAGAAGCTTTTTATTGAGCAGAAACTCTTTCATTTGTATGTGAGGTCCGAATCCTGGATTATATAATCACATACACGAGAAACGCTAGAAAATGTCATTTTCATTTTATTATTTTGGCTTATAATTTGACCAGTTAATTTATTTACAACGTTTTGAGTGTCTCCAAATACTTACGCACATCTGGATTATCTCCAATTATAGAAGTTATTTATCACATTATTTTTTTTTCGTTCTCTATTTAGTTTAACAATATTGTAAATCCTATTAGTTTAACGACATCATGAAAGTGCTAAAACCAGTTAATGTATTGGAATTAAATTAAATTTAAGTAGATTAAATTACTAACATTTAATTTGATAATTAAAAAAAGAACTGTAGTGAAACCAAACTAAGTGGAATTTTCTTGTTTCTTTTAAAACCAAGGGTACATGCATTTTGTTTGTTGTGATTAATTCTACTTGAAAATTAATCTATTTCACAAGTGTGAAATTATCCAGAATAGGTACTTGCTTGAAGTTAGAAATGCTATGTAATAAAAAAATGTAGCTGCTAGTGTTATGTTATGATTCTAGTGAAACCAGTGCCTTCTAGACAACAGATACCATTCCGTGCTTCAACAATGGTAACTCTGTACCTTGTCCACTATTTGGGAAACATCGTTGTAACAGTGTTATGATATTATTTAGTTTTTATCAATTAAAATCATATATTGTATTATATCATGGGTAAACTGGCAAAAAAGTTAAATAAAATACTAGCAAAAACTCTAAAATCCCTGTTATTTAAAGCTTTTAGCTTGAATAAAATACCCACTATTAAACTTAAAGTTGAATTTACTTTTAAAACCACATATATATGACATTTCAAACTACTTAGTGTATTTTGCCCATTTATAGAACATTGAAAACTTCATAAAATGCATCATGACGTCGAAATTGCATATTTTTAAGATACTTATTTTGCCAATACACCCACGATATAATGTTTGTTGAGGGGAAAACCATTTTGGATATTAAATGACAAATGGTTGAAAAATTACTTAAATGTCATGTATTTTATATGTGGATAAAGTTATCCTAAAACCACAAAGATTTAAATTTAATTAAAAGACAATGTGATATGTGGATAAAAAAATTTTTTGCTCTTTGTATTTTTAATTTATATATCGCTCACTCCTTTTGAGAACGTCATAAATCAAAAAACTTGATTTTTCAGGAGAACGTTTTTAATGTTTAAAAATATAACACAATGTATTAAAAATAAATATTATGCCACTTATTGAACTTTTAACCGTGCAACAGATCATTTTAGGTAAAACCTGAAGGTTTTTTCTCCATTTGAAAAATATTTAGGATTTTTAAAAAAATTATTAAACAATACCTTTTATTAAAAATGCAAAAACAACATTTTCTACCATGTAGCGGGTAAATATAAAGTTAAAAATATGCCGATTTTGCTGGGATATAGAACTTTTTCTTGGCATTCCAAAAACATGCACAACTGAAAATTGACGATTTTTGATTTATGACGTTCTTGAAAGGAGTGAGTGATATTTGCATAATACATTCATTGTAATTTAATGTTTTTCGGCTGTTTAACACACACTGATAGTTATTACAATCCAGAATCAACGTAGAACAGCCATGATAAACTAGGAAATGTTTTGTTATTTTTATGATATTCAATTCTGCTAAAGAAAAGTGCTGCATGAAAATCTGTGCATTGAAAAATATTAAATTACCAATTACAGTTGAAGAAATGTTGCCAACCTGAGTCACGACTTGTATCTGATATAGAGGGCACTGTGTTAAATCTATCTTAATTTATATAAACCTATATCTACCTTTTGTTCTCGTTAAAGCCTTTGAATAATTATTTTAAGTAAGTACCTAGCAAGCTTGTATGAGTTTTATTGTTTATGCCGTGATGATGCCATAACATTTTCAAACATTTGCTTTGAGTTTCTTAGCCGAGAAGACTAGAGTGCACCCGCTCCCCCTCTCAACATAGTAAATACCTCATTTTAACATTCGAACATTTGTTTCTTTAGCTGGGTATCCTCTACGTTAGCGATCATATAGCGCTTTGCGCATCCGCAAATACTCCGATTCACTCCTCAGTGTGAACTTAAGTGGGCGTCTGAAGGTGGGTACCTACTTGAGAGAGAAAAAATGTACTGTATTCCCCGTGCGGATCGTTCTAGATGGAACACAGAGCAGTCCATGTTCACTCCCAAGTGGGTAGGTACCTACCTTGGCAAACATGTCTTGTGAAGTAAAGACAAGTGCTGCATACATTTTGTTGTATTATTTCAAAGAAGTTTTTTAAAAAAAAGGCATTTTTGCTTTGGACACCCTATTTCTGTAATAGGGATAAGAATATGCTACCACTAGACCAAACCTATGATAAACCAAAAACACGTTCCATGACCACTCCATTATGGATTATCTCACCAATAAGGAATATGTACTACACGTCAATATCTGCCGGCATCTTGAGCACACTACTTTTTTCTATGTTTGCTGTTGGATCCGATCGAGATGGATTACTGTTGATGAAGCGTGAACATTGATCCTATTTTTAGACGCATGGTTTCACGAATGTACATGGTGCAGGGTCCGTTTGTCACTACCCTTTAGTGTTGTCTATGGTGTTTCCCATCAGCTACGCAATTCGCGGCAATCCATTCATTGTTAATTTTTGGTCCTAAATCAGTCGCCAAAATCAGTCTGTCACTGTCATATGATGCCGTCGCGTTTTTTTCTCATTTTTTTTAACAATTCATTATAAATCAAGGTAAAGCAACCTTTCAGTTATGTCGCCAGTTTGACAATTTTCACTGTGTCCATAGTCGCCAGGTTGAAATTCTGAAAACACCAGCTGTTCAGCCCTATGCATTTGGTCACTACATGCCCAGAGCGCGTAAACGTATCCGCTGCATAATAGCGATGGCAGAGCGCTACTTATTTACGATCGTAGTGGATACTCAGTTTTCAAAGCGACAAAAATAATTGAACTAATCCACACTTCTCGCAAATCCATATTCGGTTAAACTAAGATGTTTTTCTATAAAATGAAGATAGGTTGTCTCGTCTGTGATTGTTTTGCATTTTTGTGTCGGCCATTTTGTGTTGAATTAAAATGGCAGCTCGCGTTTGGCAGGGTCTCTTTGGCGATACGTGCGCGCTTCCATGTCGCTCAGCGGGTACATGCCGCCCCTTTGCGACCCGACAGACGGCCATCTTCTATTGGACGGCGGTTACGTCAACAATCTGCCAGGTAAACCAATCATAAGCGATCTGCCAGCGCCGAAAACGTCAAACGAAAATTAAACAAACGCCGACCGTCTGCGCACTTGGTACGTTCTGGATGTTGTGAGATGTGCGTTTTATGTGACGTCTCGTGTTCGTTCACTGTTTACCTATATGATTCCTTTCCTCACGGCCCCGGGTATTGTATATAAGTAAACGGTTTGAGTAAAAGGTGCTTGCCCATTATAACATGCATCTCACACCATTCATACCTTCATTTTGAGGAGCAGTTTCACAATGTGAAATATCTACCAACATAGGTAAAATGTAAATCTTTGTACTTTATCATGTAACATTTGTGTGATTATTGCATAAGAATCTCTTGTACACATAGCAAACGACAGTCACGTTATAAACGTCTCTGCATATTAACTAATTAGTTGATAAATAAAACAAAAGGTTTCTTGAATGTTTTCCGCAGATACTTTGTGGCACATTTTATAAACTTTATAAAATTAATCAACGTTCTTTTAACCACTTTTTAAATACAATTTAACTTACCGGTTTTGACGAGAACCTATTCAAACAATAGGTATTTTCTCCGTGTTTTTACTGTGAACAATGTTATTGTAAATATATACAAACATATTGAATATTATTATTAAGATATGGGGCTTTGGAAGATGCACACTGATATTAGGCACACAATTTCTTTAATGATTGCATAAGCACTGTGTCTACTAAGCACAATAATTGTACAATTAATGTATCTTATGGGCACATGAATTATGTAATTATTTTACAACCCATGTCCATTAGACTCCATAGTTTTGCTACAGTTCAAAAACGAACTGAAAACCAACTAAAATTATAATAACCTGTGCTCAAAGTGACATAAGAACTGTGAAATGTGCATATTTATGTATATTCGCAGTTATTATGGCAGACAGAGTTATATATGGTTAGATATCGCTCTTTGTGAAACGCTCCTCAATTCCAAAAGGTTCCTACCCAAGGTAAGTAAAGAAATATATTTTATATTTACCCTACCTATTCCAGAAGTCATAGTGCTGGCAACACCTGATTTAGCTCCATTTTTCAATTGAAGCGTTCGCAATGATATTTGCAAATGTTTTCTTATATTGATTTATGGGCCAGTTTTGTCTTTTGGAAATTGTTTTTCGAGCCGGCAGTATTGTGTTGATCAGGTGAATTATGGAGGTATTGCCGAGCGTCCATGAGCATCGCAGGTATTTTCCCTCCAATTTGCGACCCATCAGACGGACACCTCCTGGTAGATGGGTGTTATGTAAACAACGTGCCAGGTAATCACCGTGTATTGAATTTATTATTAAACCGTAAGAAATCTTTTTCAACAAATATTGCTGTATTACTTAAAAATCAAAGCTGATATTCAAGGATTTCCTCAAGGTTCTTTATGCATTTCAATCTTCCTATCTTGTTTGTACTTTATCCTTCATTCACAATCAATAAGGCAGAGGGCCCTCCTGCATCATATAATGCAGTCTAAATATTCTATTTGTGATGAAATTTATGAGTACCTAGCTCTCTTAGACTCATCAGAAGATCACTTCTAAATGAAAAACGTACTTACTTGATCACAGATCACAGTTTATTAATTTTAAGTTAAAAAATAAAATATAAGCAAGGACTGGCTGCAAGTGTCTCAAGCAGTGGATGAAGGGAAGAGAATGATTGTAAGTGTGAGTGGGTTTTTATGGACTCTCCTGCGTTCCGTACGCAGGGCTAACAACCTGGAAGGTTTACCAGTGCAGGCAACCTGGTGGGTTTGCTTGTTAGTTTAGGTACCTACTCGTAACTGAGTGATGAGTCACCGCATCATTACCATAAGTTGTATAAAGACCAAGTCATCAGTTTTATGTTTCAATGTTAAATGTCAGTCCAGAGCAACGATACTCAACTTTTTTTTTCTTGGGGCCTCATGCATATATTTGTAAAGTTATGCTGGCGGCAATGCTATACTGGTATGATGAAATAAAACATATTTTTAAGAAAACATTTGAGATTTTAATAATTATAAAAGAAAACAAAATATTAATGATAAGAACTGTTTGTCAAAAATAACAATAATGACAAAAGTTCAACTCAAAAGTAACTTGTATCAAAGCGTTCCTAATGATAAATGTATTTAGGGCCTCACATAAAAGCTTACCTTGCCGCACGTGGCCCACGGGCCACAGGTTGAGTATGATTGGTCCAGAGTTATTTTACACGAGGCCGTTCCACTTAGGTCACTGTGATAAGAAAGTCCATTCACAAAATCTTGTCTCTGTCTTCATTATCTATCTTTTGTGGTCGCTTCTGTAGGAGACTGGTTTAATAAAATACATAATATCCTTTTTGTTACTTCCGATTCTATTTTTTTTTTATTATGGCCCGTTTAGCGGACATTATGCGCGCGTACGGAGCGCGCCACATACTGGCCATAGACGTGGGATCCCAGGACGACATGGACCTCACCAACTACGGCGATGACCTGTCTGGGTGGTGGCTGCTCTGGAAGAAATGGAACCCGTTTGTGACCCCTGTGAAGGTCCCAAACATACCGGATATTCAGAGCAGACTGGCCTACGTGTCCTGCGTGAAGCAACTTGAGGTCAGTCCTATAATTTCATATTTTTACTCCGCTATTATATCAAGTTGTGATGTACGTAATTTTAAAACTATGAATATTAATATAACAACATTGTCTCTGAATATGACCCACTTTTTTAACATTGTAAACACTGATTTTCAGGGTCTAGTTTTCTTTTAAATTAATTATCCGCAAAGCTTCTAAATTAGAGGCTTGTCTGCAGGTAGGATAGTAAAAATAGGAAGTTAAATGTGAAAAATACATCACAAATACCCAGACCAATTGAAAATAAACCTTTCTTGAATTTATTTTGCACTTGGCAGGAATCAAATCCGCGACACCAGTTTCACAGTCGAGGGTCTACCCAACTACGCCACGGCGCCTGTCTAACTACTGTTGTTTGATAATGCTCTAATAAGGCGAAACAATTATCACAAATTTTATTTATTTATTATTTTTAAAATAAAATATACTTAATTGACCTCAAAAATCAGTGTTTGATTTTAATACTAATAATATAAATTATAGAATTGTACAAATTAAACGCCAAATCAATAAATACAGTTTTTTAATTGTTACTTTTTTATTCATCCACACGCTGGAGACATAAGCGATCAAGAGTTTTACAACACCCATGTGTATTTACTGGATTACCTCAGTTGACGTTCCTCTTGTAAGGAAATGGGTTGAGCAACTCTTACGAAGTTATTTTTTACGTTTGCCACTTTCTTGCAAACATTGTCAACCTGCTTAGACAAAATAATATTATTATACATGATTATTTATGATAATACAGGAGGTGAAGACATCCGACTACTGCGAATATATCCGCCCCCCGATCGACAAGTACAAGACGCTGCAGTTTGGGTCGTTTGACGAAATCAAGGACGTGGGCTACCAGCACGGCAAGGGGTACTTCGAGGGGCAGAAGCGGCGCGGGGCGCTGCCTGTGCTGCGGCAGGACGGCGGCACGCACAGGGAGGCGCAGCACCACCACAACGCCAGCGAGTGAGTCCTATCTTCAACTGTCCAAATTTTTCGTACACCCTGGATCAGCTCGGGAATCCGTACACTGGATTCCCGAGGGATCATTGTTACAATATTATAGATTCTCATCCTTGAAATTGAGAAGGAAATATTTGGGAGAAGGAAATCTGTGTTTACGACCTGTTATCACCTTGTTTTAGTGATCGATTTATACTCCGTATAACATTCACCATTCTGCCCATGATAGAACATCCATGATACTGCCTTACAACCACTTTATTTGGAAGGGAAAGAGCTCTACAAAAATGTATATAGTAGCGATGTTGAAATCATTTTATATAATATTAAATCATATGTTAGGGTTCAAAATATAATTCTAATTATAATTTCAAAATCATCGCTATGTTTGGTATTTGGTCGAGAGCTATTTACCTATTATTACTGCACTTTCGTGACTGTATGGCATAATATGGATATTTAAATTTTTTAATAAAGAGAAATATTTGTGTTTTTATTATTTACACAAATATTTCAATTTCATACTACTTCTGTGAGGCTAAGCGGCTCATTATTTAAAATAGGTATCAAATTGTGGTAGAGTGGGTTCGAACCGAGAAACTCTGACTTAAGAATCCGCGACACTAACCACGGGACCACAACCCAACATTTGTTTTCGGCTGTCGTTTTTCTCTTTCGTAATCCGTAATCCTTCATTCAGGGTTCATGTTTCAAATGCTTTCTTGAGCGGAGATTTATTTTTATAATTTCCTAAATAATATTTTTTTTTTGTGTACAAAGGCATCGGTATTGTATAAAATGTAATTACTTTTAGTTTAATCAATTTAATGAACTTAAGAGTCTGCGACACTAACCACGGGACCACAACCCCATACCGATTTTATATTTATACTGTACAAGAAGTTTTATATAATGTATAGTTTAGTAAAAATTAATCTAGCAAGGTGTCATAAGATAAGTTTAAAAAAATAAACTTATTTTTTTCAAATTACCTTTTATTTTAATTAAAGAATTTGGTTTTAAAAATAATTTATAAAAAAAACACTAATGTACATTTTGTTCCAGATACACTTTCACAGACTTGGCCCAGATGGTGTGCAAGGTGGCCCCGGGTTCGCGCTCCGACGAGAGCTCCTCAGAATCCGAAGACGACGGGAGGGAAGTCCACTTTGAGGGATATGCCTCGGAGCCTAGCGCCGGTATACTGGACGTAAGTGTCACCTCAACTTTGTGGTTTTTGATCTCCTGATAATTCCTACTTTCCCGGTACTTTCTAGAATGCCTTAACTCATCTTTACTAAACATATCTTGCACACGGTTTATTTTATTATATTTTTTTAGTAAAATTATTTTATGAGACTGCTATTTTCCATAGTTTATGTATTCCAAATAAGCTCACATTTTCCAATAGATGAATATATATTGTTTTGTATTTCTTGTTGGGCTTTCATTATACGAGTTATTATTATTATTACTTTTTATTCCTTTAAATAAATTAATAAATTTTAGCCCGTCATTTGTACCTAATACAAAAACAAACGAAAAAACTAACAGGTGCCGGTCATTTTAATTTTCGTTACTACATTTCAAGCAATTGCATTATGTGTTTTAATAATGACTAATGAAAATAATTTATTTAAATATAAAAATAAAACATAACAAAATACATGACAACTTTTTTACTAATGTAAACATGACTATTTTTGAGAACTACAGATGTATATTTTTAGAACTACAGATGAGAACTACATCAATAGTTGAAAATGCAAACTGTATAGAACTAGCCGTATTTACAAATAAACTTAAAAAAATGGTATTGTGACACGTGTTTTGATGCATTCCGCATCATTTTAAAACACCGAATGATGCAGAATGCAGTGAAACATGTGTCACAGTAGATTTTAAGAAATAGTGGTATTTACTAAGTAAAACATTAATTAAAAATGGATAGATTTTACCACAAAGTGACTGCCGAATCAAGTAATGAAACTTTAAAAAATGGTCTTATACAAGTGTTTTATTTTTATATTTAAATCATCACGTTATTACACAAATTTAATACCAAATCAATAAATAAAAATAAATAATTGTGTTGTTTAATTGATTAATTCATTATAATAATTTCAAATTTGATTAATTACTAATGATACCATGTACCAGCCCTAATGTATAGAAATGAAGCATGGGGTTGGCTTAAGAATGATGAAAGTAAACTGAATGGAGTTGAAAAGTTAAAATCATACTTTATTTACTAAAAAACTGAAAACTGAAATCAGGTTTCGGCCAATTTTTTTTACCCTGCATTGAAAAATGCTGTGAATTGAAACTGCGGGATGTGCAAACATCAAGTGACGTAAGATGTATATCATAACGAAATGTGTCTTACACTAATTATTATTTTTATGTTGGTATTGATCATCGCTGATCATGAATGGCGCTGTGACGTAGTTGAGTAGATGCTCGGCTGCGAAACTGGCATCGCGGGTTTGATTCCCACCAATTACAAAATTAATTTAAAAAATATTTGCTTTTTAATTGGTCTGGGTGTTTGTGATGTATTTGCACATTTACCTTCTTATCCTATCTGCAGACAAAGCTCTAAAAGTAGAGGCTTTGCGGGTTATTATCTTTTTTAAAGATTTTTTTATCAATATAATAGATGAGATGAATGAGATGAATGAAGGAGTCCGCCTCCGTAGTGTAATGGTCAGTACGCTCGGCTATCATTCTAGAGGTCCCGGGTTTGATTCCCAGGGGGGATCAAATAAATATAAGTATTTTTTTCACTGTTATATTTATTAAATATGTAGCGGTCAACAGGCCAGTCAACCCTACTGATAATAGAGCGAATTCTCAGAATGCAATCACTGCAACTCGCAGTACAAACGAGTCACCGACCGGGAACAATAAGGTGCATACGTCCCATTGCATTTTGTTGTGACTAGCGTTTCAAAGACAAAGGAACAATGGGTTCCCAAACGATATAAAAGAGGAACAACCCCGGACTCGCTCTCTCACTCCTCCGCCGGGAATCCGCCAAGTAACACCGTCGCCGTCACGAGACCGCCGCATCAAGACCTCGCTACGATCTCCAGTCCCACCGTCACGAGACCGCCGCATCAAGACCTCGCTACGACCTCCAGTCCATCACCCTCGTCAGCATCAAGGAACTACTCCAGTCAGCCCGACCGTACATCTACGCCACCGCTACGCCGTACCGTCTCGTGTAACATTTATGGTTAAATAAATATCTATTCAACACGACCGTCTTCTTCCTCGTTACCACATCCCCAAAGTGGTGACCCCGACGTGATCACGTCGGGGTCACCACTTTGGGGAAGTGGTAACCCCGACGACTACAGAACACACGCAACCTTCCGAAAAACCGACATAATGATGCCAGCACAGGGAGCCAAAACAGCAGCAACATCAGCATCCGGATCCGGCGAAATCGCACATGTGGCAGTACGACTGCCCCCCTTCTGCGCAGACGACCCCGAGATCTGGTTTTTAATTGCAGAGCGGAACTTCGAAGCGGCGGGGGTGACGACAGAAGCAACGAAGTACCGGCACATCATCACAGCGTTGGACCCGAGGTACGCGGCCGAGGTACGGGACGTACTACTCAACCCACCGGAGACGGACCCGTACACACACCTCAAAAGAGAACTGGTTCGCCGATTGACAACCACCCAGGAGCAGAAGATACGGCGGCTCCTGGAGCAAGAAGAGATCGGCGACAGGAAACCAACTCAGTTCCTAAGACACCTCCGCAACCTAGCAGGTGCAGTCGTCCCCGATACCGTCCTGAGGACACTATGGATGGGCCGCCTACCACAGACAATGCAGGTGGTCCTGGCGACCCAAATGGAGGTGGGCCTCGATAAAGTGGCGGAGCTAGCCGACGTCATCGCCGACGCCACCAGCCGACCGGTCATTGCGGAGGTACCAGCGCGGGATAGCATCACGGGATACATCGACGAACGTATCCAACGGCTGGAGCAGTTACTACGAAGGGACTTCCAGGAGATGCACGTATCGGCCGTCGAGAGGCACGACGCCCGGAGGGAGCGACAGTACGATAGCCGCTCCAGAGACCGCACTCCGGGGAGATACGCCCGGTTCGACAACCGCCCACGGAGCCAGTCTCGAACGCGCTCTCAAAGCAGGGGGAGTGAAGCTTACGACGATGGGATGTGCTGGTACCATCGCCGATTCGGAGCGCACGCCCAAAAGTGCCGGGCCCCCTGCAATTTCCAGGCGGGAAATGGCCAGGGAAAACACTGATGGCGGCCAGCAGTCCTAACCCAACCTCCAGCCGCCTTTTCATCACAGACAGACAAACGCAAACACAATTCTTAGTCGACACAGGGGCCGACTTGTGCGTCTATCCCCGAAACAAGATCCGAGGCCGTCACGACAAGAAAGCGTACGAATTGTCGGCGGCAAACGGCACCACAATTGCAACGTACGGAAGCATTACCTTGACACTCAACGTTGGACTTCGGCGAGACTTCACCTGGAGGTTCGTAATTGCAGACGTCTCAAGACCAATCATTGGCGTCGATTTTCTAGCCCACTTCGGACTATTAGTCGACGTCAAAAATCAACGTTTGATCGACCAGGTGACTCACATGTCAATTCCCGGACGCAGAAGCGTCGGGGAAATCAGCTCGATAAAAACAGTGACCGGCACGTCACCGTATCATAACCTGCTTCAGCGATTCCCTGACCTCACACGACCAGACGGAATCATGAAGGAATCACGACATGCGACTGTCCACCACATCCGGACCACTCCAGGACCTCCAGTCGCCGAACGTCCTAGACGCCTGGCACCAGACAAATTTAGGACAGCAAAAAAAGAATTCGAGAATATGGTTCGTTTGGGCATCGCCAGACCATCGGAAAGCTGCTGGTCATCCCCCCTACATCTTGTGCCCAAATCAGACGACCAATGGCGACCTTGCGGCGATTACCGAAGCCTAAACGCTAGGACAATCCCGGATAGATATCCTGTCCGTCACATACAGGACTTCGCACAATCGCTCCGAGGTAGGAAGATTTTCTCCACAATCGACCTAGTTCGGGCGTACAACCAAATCCCCGTAGCCACGGAAGACATCCCGAAGACAGCCATCACGACCCCGTTTGGCCTCTTTGAATTCCCATTCATGTCTTTTGGCCTACGAAACGCCGCACAAACCTTTCAGCGCTTCATCGACGAAGTATTACAAGGTTTAGATTTCTGCTACGCGTATATCGACGACATACTGGTAGCATCCTCAACAAAAGAAGAGCACGACAAACACCTGAATATATTGTTTACCAGACTCCAAGAATACGGAGTAGTAATCAATACGGCCAAGTGCCACTTCGGAAAACAGAGCGTCAAGTTCCTCGGCTATCTCGTGTCCGAAAAAGGCACGAGACCCCTTCCAGAAAAAGTCGAGGCAATCCGAAAATATAGTCGACCCGAAACAGTTAAAGAGCCACGACGATTTTTAGGCACGATAAATTTTTACAGAAGATTCGTGCCTAAAGCTGCAGAAACCCAAGCGCCTTTAAATACGCTATTAGAAGGCAACGTGAAAGGTAGGCACCCCGTCGCGTGGACCCCCGAGACGATAAAAGCATTCGAGGAATGCAAAGAGGGCCTAGCACAAGCGACGTTGCTCGCGCATCCGGAAAGCGACGTGCAATTGGCCATCGTCAGTGACGCATCCGACACGACTGCAGGAGCGGCATTACAGCAACTGATCAATGGAGAATGGGAACCCTTGGCATTCTTCTCGAAAAAATTCACTCCAGCGGAACGCAAGTACGGAGCCTACGATCGAGAGCTTCTAGCTATCTATTTGGCGGTAAAATACTTCCGACACATGGTAGAAGCCAGGACCTTCACTATATTCACGGACCAAAAACCGATCACATACGCATTTCAGCAGAAGGCAGATAAGTGCTCCCCGCGACAGTTTCGCCACCTCGATTTCATTAGTCAATTCTCTACAGATATCCGACACGTAGCGGGCAAAGACAATGTTGTAGCCGACGCATTATCCCGAATCGAAAGTGTAGAAAAACCGATTGATTATACAATTCTCGCAGCCGACCAGAAGACCGATGAAGAGATTAAAGAATTCCTAAACGAAGGATCAGTACTCCAACTAAAAAAAGTACAGATCCCTGGCACCGACACGGAAGTATATTGCGAAATCACAACCAATACTGCCAGACCGTTTGTTACGAAACCCTTCCGAAAAGCAGCCTTCAACGCGGTACATAACTTATCGCACCCGGGCATTAAAGCGACCGCCAAACTCATAACACAAAGTTATGTATGGCCATCCATCAAAGCCGACTGTAGGGAATGGGCGCGTAACTGCATACAGTGCCAACGAAACAAGGTAACCCGACACGTCTCGGCTCCATTAGGGACATTCCCGATGACGTCATCCAGATTCGAGCACGTCCATGTAAATATCATAATTATGCCGACATCAGAAGGATGTCGATATTGCCTCACGTGCGTAGATCGTTTCACCAGATGGCCCGAAGCTTTTCCTATCAGAAACCAAGAAGCGCAAACAGTAGCTCGAGCATTCTACGAAGGGTGGATCACCCGGTTCGGGACACCCCTCCGAGTCACCACAGACCAGGGAAAACAGTTCGTGTCGAACCTGTTCAGAGAACTAAATAATTTGGCAGGATCAACACAAATAAATACGACTGCGTACCATCCACAAGCGAACGGGATGGTAGAGAGACTTCACCGCCAACTGAAAGCAGCCATTAAGTGCCACCAGAACGACCGGTGGACGGAAACCCTCCCGACAGTATTAATGGGCATCCGATCAGCCTGGCGAGAAGATCTCGGATGCACCTCAGCAGAAATGGTATACGGTGAATCACTCCGACTACCCGGCGAATTTTTGAACACACAACTCCAGGGCGAAAACGACACCTACAGCTTTCTAGGCCACCTAAGGAAACAACTGAAAGACCTGCAGCCGGTAGAAGGGACTCACCACGGGGTAAAAACGACTTTCGTCTTTAAAGATCTCCCCTCAAGCACCCACGTGTTCCTACGAGATGACACCGTAGGGGGTCCTCTAAAATCTCCATACAGCGGCCCGCACGAAGTGGTGAAACATGGAGAAAAGACATTCACTATACGAGTGAGGGGCAAAGAGCGGACAGTAACTATCGACCGCCTAAAACCAGCATACACAATGAGTGAACCAACGTTAAACACAACGAGAGTCTCTGCATCAAACCAAAACGTCGCGAATAAAACACCATCAACAAATATAAACACTAAAACAAGGACAGGACGCATTGTCAGATTTCCAAGGAAATATGAACCGTAAGCGAAACAAATTGCGAAACTCCAACAAAATACAATCACAATTAAAAACAAGCATTATTGCAATTGTACGACGAAATGTGCATCCGAAGCAAACTCAGAAACAGCTCATGACTGAAATCCGATTCCAGAAATTATGATGAAACAACAGGAGCGATAACAAAATTTACGAGTCAGCTGATGGTAGAACAATAGGCCATAAAAGGCGAAGTCGACACCGCACGCGACAAAATAAAAGTTGAATGACATCTAGTACTACGATCAGCAGTTTCATTCACAATAATCGAGCAAGCACACAATATAAGTACGTTAGATATACGACTAATCGTATAAACATCGTATGATAGTATGACGCATAATTTCGCTGACAGGGGATCTTTTCGGCAATAAATAACCACGATAAACGACGAACGACATTCAGTTCTAATAGTTGTTTGGACGAGAAGCAAGCAAAATGGGAAAAACGTACAGCAAAGAGGAAGTTATAATCGCCCAGACAGCGACGGGAAACGTCCAGACGGAGACGAACCCTCACCAGATCGAGTGGGCCACCTTCATACTTGTGACGATTGCCGTGGCCTGCGCTTTGATATTTGTGATCTGGAAGTGGTGCAGTAGATATCACGGAAAGAAAGCCCTGGGAGAGTTCCGCACATCACAGGCAGTAACGACACCCCAGATATAACGAATCGTGAAAACTTTTTCACTGGGGCCGGGGTATGTAGCGGTCAACAGGCCAGTCAACCCTACTGATAATAGAGCGAATTCTCAGAATGCAATCACTGCAACTCGCAGTACAAACGAGTCACCGACCGGGAACAATAAGGTGCATACGTCCCATTGCATTTTGTTGTGACTAGCGTTTCAAAGACAAAGGAACAATGGGTTCCCAAACGATATAAAAGAGGAACAACCCCGGACTCGCTCTCTCACTCCTCCGCCGGGAATCCGCCAAGTAACACCGTCGCCGTCACGAGACCGCCGCATCAAGACCTCGCTACGATCTCCAGTCCCACCGTCACGAGACCGCCGCATCAAGACCTCGCTACGACCTCCAGTCCATCACCCTCGTCAGCATCAAGGAACTACTCCAGTCAGCCCGACCGTACATCTACGCCACCGCTACGCCGTACCGTCTCGTGTAACATTTATGGTTAAATAAATATCTATTCAACACGACCGTCTTCTTCCTCGTTACCACATCCCCAAAAATATTACCCTGGACTGGTACCTGAAGCGGAGAGCTGATCACCTTTCCTTCATATGTTTACATTACGCTGCGTTTATATGATGCAGTACCCTATGCACCATTGGGGTGCGGATAAGGGTTTGAATAAAAGAAATGAATGAATGAGTTAGAGTGTAGAGTTGCTTGTGTAAAACTAAGATTAACATTTTGTTGAACATTTTGAAATCGATTACACATATTTTGAGAATGTGCCTTTGTATCAGTTAACCCTCTGCACATTATTGGGCAGTATGTATAGCCAGTGTTATGATGACATTCCAGCGAATGGGATCCAGTATGGAGAACTCGTGGACCACAGACACGGAGTTGGGTGGAACATTTTAGTGTCCGACACCAAACTTGTCATGTTTGTATGGAACTTCTCTTACTACTCAACCTGGTGGTGGAAACTAATCAAACTGCTTCTTATCTATGTATTAAAATTAATAATAGCTTCCAACTCGCGCTCCAGTGTATTGTCTTCAGCACATGACAATCGTGGATTTAATAATTGGAGCACACACTGCGCACTCCGTGTCCTCGTCATTTCTGTTGTGCTGGTAGCCGTGTGCAGAGTCCTCGTGAATACCGTTCACGGAGCTTCTCCATTCATCTCTGTCTCTCGCCCGCGACTCCCAGTCACCATCTATCCCCGCCAACCTCAATGTGGCATTCACTTGGTCCTTGTACCTCGTATAATGCCCTCCTCGCTTTCGTCTTCCTTCGAGAAGCTCACCAAACAAAACTATCTAGTCCAGGTAGTCCTCATTAAACTCACTTAAAACGGGAAAGGTATTTTTACCCGTTTGGTCGATTGATGCTTAACGACAGTAAGGGTATTTTTACATTCTGCGCCGCCATCATTTCAAAGTCAGAAAAGAAGGAATTATTTAATTGTTACACGCTCGGAGCGCACAGATGTGTTCACTAGTTGTGATAGCGGAACTACATGTCCGTTTTTTAAGTAGGTACTATAGATGGAAAAAAGCGGGAAACTGTTTTACTTTACTATTTAGTAAACAGTTTGATACTATTGATTTTAATTTTCTAAATATTTTATTTTATTTTTTTTATTGGACTAAATACTATTTTACAATTTTTTTATATTTGTTTTCTATTTAATGTTTTGTGTTGGTGTTGAATTTTCAATTCTGTTCTTTTTTTTAATACATGTCTTGTCAATTTACCTGCTCTTATTTCATTGCTTTTTTACATATTCGTATTGAAATAACATTTTAGTATTTCTTTTTACTAGCTTTCATTTGCTTTTAATTAATTAATTTATTTAAGATTATACCTAAATAATATATGTCCGCTTCCGTGGTGTAATGATCAGCGCGCTCAGCTACCGTACTGGAGGTTCCAGGTTCGATTCCCAGGGGGGGGTCAAATAAATATTAGTAATTTTTTCACTCTCATATTTATTGAATATTACCCTGGACTGGTACCTGAGGCGGAGGGCTGATTACCTTTCCTTCATGTGATAACGATCCAGATAACACTGCGTTTATATGATGCAGTGCTCTATGCACCATAAGGGTTTGAACGATAGAGTGCTTCAAATATTAATAGCGTGTTCCTTTTAATAATGGTTTTCTTTATTACATTTCTTTATTTTCTTTTAATGTTAAATTCTAAGACGTTTTGTTCCCAGCATTTGTGTCAGCATTTCTTTTCATTTCAATTTGAATTTTTCAGGATACTATGCAAGACCGGCGCGTCGGGTACTCACTGTCCTTCTCCGAAACGGAACTGGACTCTGAAACGGAGTTATACGAATCCAAAAAGAAGAAAAGATGAACTCCACAGACAAACATACAAACGTGAAGACTGCTTAGAAAGAAATATACTTTTTCATACCTCCAATCGTACAACATCTTCAATCAGCTCTAAACATTAACTGTTAGAGTGCTGAGAATCCATATATCGACTCTGGTATCCTTTGCCAAAAGCGCAGGCGTCTATATACTGATGTTGACACCAGTGTATTTTGGTAGTCAAGTTAGGAGTTGTGTCACAGCATGCGTGTTTCTAATGTTTCAATTCGTCAATAATTTCGCAAATAAACTAATTTAATTCATGTATTAATTGTTAAATGAAACACAGATTTTTGAAGTTTACTAAGTTGTATTTTATTCTTTAAAAAAAAACACATAATAATTAATATTGTGACAATTGTCTCGCCTAGTTGTGGCATTTTCAAACGAATGCCATTCATTCCAAACAAACATTCATTTGAACATGCCATAACTAGGCGAAACAATTGTCACAGTATTAATTTTTATGTTTTTTTTTTGTAACAATAAAATACAACTTAGTAGAATCAAGAAATCTGTGTTTCATTTAACGATTAATACATAAATTAAAATGGAGTTCTACAAATTAAACACCAAATCAATAGATAAACAAATTTAACCCTAGATTACTAAACTATCCTAAAAGTGATATCGTTACTGAACATTCATAAAAAATACAATATTTTAATGATTTTGAGAGATGTGAATTCTTTAAGCTTAGTATTAAATCATAGTTTTAATGTTCGCTGATACTTTGCGGCATATTTTTTATAAACTTTATTACAATTGACAAAACCCAAATATTGTTTTTAACTACTTTATTTTTGGCAATATTTTTCTAGCCAGTGTTGACTATACCTTGTCTTCCTTATGGATATATATGTATCTACCCATTGCTGGAAAGGACAAGGTGTTTTTCGAAACTGGTTGTAAAAATAGTGGCTAAAAACAATGTTTGTACTTTGTTAATTTTTATACATTATAGCTTTATTACTTTATAAATTTTTGTTTGTTTTATTTATTTATTTATTTGATGCTTTCTTTAACAAGTGACTGCCAACTACGAGATGATTCGTAGATTGCGGTCCTTGCTAGGACGCCGACTAGGAGTTACCTCTTACTGTGTTTACTTGCCATATTCCTGCAGCTACGATAAAATTAGTAGTATGTCAGTGCTAATATGGATAGATGGAAGAGAACAAAACAAAAAATCAATGCTGGTTTTCATGAACAGAAAAATTATCAATAAATAAACAGAAACTATAATTAAAAAATAAATTATTAAAAATCAAAAAGTAAAAGAATATTTTTATTGAAAATGAATGAAATTTGCTTTTTATACTTATTTTCTGTTGTCGTGGCAGTCAACATGTTATAAAATTATATCTCTTCAAGTATTTTAATTACTACATAATTCTGTGTGTTCAAGTCATCGACAAACTCCTTTTTTTCTCATAAATTAAGATTATAGTCTCAAACTACTACATCTATATGTGCCTTTATTTCTTATTTAAAATATATTGCACAATGATGCACAAATCAAATACATATTTACAGTGACGTTGAGATATGTTCTGCATTATCAGAGGCAATGTTATAGGGGATAAATGTTTTCAAGTTATATTTCAATTGAATAATGACTCATTTTAGTCATTTCCGCTTGTTAAAAAAAATACAATGTAAAATATTTACCCCTTATAATTTTTCCTTTTACTATGCGGTACCTATCTTGATATTATAAGGAGGTTTACTGTGACTGTTTATTATTATTATATATATATATATATATATATATATATATATATATATATATATATATATATATATATATATATATATATATATATAAATGCTCATGCCATGTTTCCTTACTAAATCAACACTTTTGAATTACAGTAAATATCTAGCTAATTTAAATAGTGTTGTTTTGTGAAATGTTCTCTTAATTTTGCTTAATTAAAGATATGTGTATTTGCCACACAAATACCCCTGTATTTGAATCAGAAAGATATGTGTATTAGCTACAAAAATACCCCTGTATTTGCTACACAAATATGTATACATGTATTTGCCACACAAAGATATGCGTATTTGCCACGCAAAACCCCTATATTTGCCACACAAATATACCTGTATTTGCTACACAAAGATATTTATATTTGCTACACAAAAATACCTATATTTGCCTCACAAAGATATGTGTATTCGCCACACAAATATTCTTGTATTTGCCACACAAAATACCTGTATTTGCCTCACAAAGCTAAGTGTATTTGCTATACAAATACCCCTGTATTTGCCACACAAAAATACCTGTATTTGTCACTGCTGTTTTGGTAGAAGACGGTTTCCGTTAGTTACGTAAATATTTTTTGTTTCTTTGAAAAGGAAAGTTGCCTAAAAAATGACTAACTAGTCAGTAGTCAGGTAATTATTTACGATCTTATCTCCATTATTTAAATATCTAACTATGTATCTCTTACAATTTTATGTATTTGAAATGTGACAGTATAATAGGCTCTTTCTCAATACCTCTTTAGAAAAATCTCATTTCTGCCAATAGTATACTAAAATAACATACTACATATACTAAAATTACATAGTACACTAAAATATCATTTATGATCAGTATTAAAGAAACCGATAGATAGATTTTTTTGGGTTAAGGAAGGCGTGTCGTTAGCTTTTTCCCCTTCAAGAAATGTCTGAAACATCACTAATGTCTCCTTTAAACCTTAAAATTCCATCATATCTCTTCTTCCTATTTGCGTCTGCCTACTAATTCAAACAACTGTTTAAAAGTACAAACCTCAACTATTCACACTAGTGTGTTTTTGGTTGGTTGGAAGATATTTCCGCATAGTAATAAGCCTACCAATACACTTGATAATAATAGATATTATGAATAATTTATACAGCGCCATTTTAGTAAAATACTACATCAAGGGCGCTTCACTGTGATTTAATTGGGGAAAAAATACTAACACACTTCGGACGGGAAAGGTATTTCTACCAGTTCGGTCGATTGATGCTTAAGGATGGGGAGGGTATTTTTTACCTTCCGCGCCAGCCTCATTTCAAAGTCATAATTTTTTTCAAAAATAATTAATGTTTTTATATGAGTATTATGTACCAATCTCTTTGTTAAGGTCTTAACTATATGTACATAATTATCAAATCCCATAGCCAGCGGTCCGCAGGCGTAAAAAACACCCATCCGAAATGTATTAAGGAAATGACTTTTTTTTAGTTTTTTTCCAAAGATCATCTCTCTCTCTCACACTGTTTCTAAATGCTGGTGGAAGAGCATTCTATGCCATCTTTCCCGCAACAGCAAAAGCAGGCTAGACAAATTTAGTACGCTGGTTGCGGGCTGGTTAGATCGCTTTACGTATGGCAGTTGTTGTTACCGATCAAAGCGTGAGACGTCCATCAACCAATTAGTCTGGAATGTACAGCTCTTTTCGATACTCTGGAGCCGTATTATGTGTTTTTAAATAAATAAATGTAAAATGTTAAAATCTAAATCCAATCAGTGTTTAGTCTTTTTGAAATATTCCTTATTCTTTTTGAAATATTGTATTTTATTTCTCTCAATTTTTGTAAATTAAAATATCAGAATGAAATATCAGTTGAAATATCCAGAGTGTTTCCAATAATTTCTTGTTATTTTCATTCATTTTAATTACGAGACAATAGTTTTTATTATTATTATTTATATTCAGTTCATTAATTCTATTTTACCAAACTAAATCTTTGAATTAGTTCTTCTAATATAATGATACTACTAATAAAACATGTAATATTTGAGATTGTATAGGGCAGCACAAAATTAATCACCCTATCAGAAAAAGAGTGAAAAAGATGATATTTAAAAAAAAATTATGTCTTGTATGCAGGGCTTTTTTCCATGTAACGCAGTGAAACGGCGTTCCGGCACCTTTTTTCAGAAAAAAATATCAGTTTTAGAATAAAATACATATTACATAATGCAAGCAGGGTTTTTATCTAAACAAAAAAGGTCCCAGAACTCACATCATTTTAAGCTTTTTACTAAAAAAAAAAGAATATATATATATAAGAATATATATATATATATATTCTTTTTTTTTTAGTAAAAAGCTTAAAATGATGTGAGTTCTGGGACCTTTTTTGTTTAGATAAAAACCCTGCTTGCATTATGTAATATGTATTTTATTCTAAAACTGATATTTTTTTAACTAGCCTTTATATTTTGCTAGAAAAGGGTCGATATGTATGTATTTAACAGCTATATAATGTGTAACAATTTTAACTGAATAATCAAAAAAAATCTTTTTTTTTTTTTAACATCTAATGTAGTTTCTTATAGTTTATTAATGTTTTGTACATATCTTCCTTAACCTTTTAACCGCGTTAACTTTGTTCCTGAGAGACGCCGGTGCGCGGCGGTATTTTGCCGTTTTTTAAATTATTACTTTTATCATGTATTTAGTTAAGAAACGATTTATTTTCCTAAACAAAAATGTTCAATGGGATTCATTGTGCCTTTTTGGTACTCTATAATACACTCGTGTCACATTATTCTCGAAATATATCGTAATATAAACAAATAAGATCGTAACATAAATAAATCAAAGCACGCATCGTGTGTCACTCTTACCCACTGGCGATGCGTAGCGGCGAGAGTGAGACAGATATAGGGCATGATTATGGCGCGGACTAATTACCGACCGCAAGAAAAATCAGGGATCTGTTCTTTTATTTATCCTTGTGATGTTACAAATTATTAGTCAGATATTTCAACAGATGTCATAAGGCCAAGGATTGACGTATTATTTTATCGAAAGTTCCACACCATGAAAAAATCCCTCCAAGTTGAACTGAGGTTCGAAACTTGGAGTAAAGTAAAAACACAAACGGTTATGTCAGCCGCGTATAGGGAATGTTTAATGAAAACACATATGGTTATGCGAGCCGCGTGGATCCGGTTAATATCTTACGCGCATATAATTTATTTAGAGAGAAACCGTACAAAATGGTTTGTATAAAAAATAACACTCAAATAGAAATCCATAATTTTGTTTCTATGTATTAATTTACAACTTTGTGTACAAATTTTGATAGCTTTCTAATTTTCTAATAGATTAGAACTTGTTTTCCGCTTTCTTATGCCTTCCAGATACTAGTATATATTGAACTTTGAGTCGGATACCCAATTTGGTAATATGCAAAATATGATCTTCAATTGTGTCTAAATAGACACAATATGTAATATTTTTAACTATGTGAGATGAAGAAGTTAAGGAAAAAAAATGTAAATATGGAAGTCTGGGTATTTAAAAGTAAAAATATTTATAGTGACTTTAAAACAAAGTTAGATTTTAATAATTAAATGGAAAATCACAAAGATAGTGCTTCAAATATAAATTATATCTTTTTTTTAATCCCCAGACTTCCATGATCCCATTTTATTTAAACACACTCAAAATATTTTAATATGTTATTTTCCTACATTATCAAAGAAAAACTAAAAAAAAAAAAAACAGCAACAAGTATTATGTACATAGCTATTAAAAGTACTCCAAAAGTGGGTCGATTTATTTTTTAAATCTAAAGTATTTTATATGAATATTTGAGATTTTTTTGATTTCTCTAAAGCGCCATTTTAAGGTACTTCAAATTTAAAAAATATTATGTCTAAGGTGTAAATATTATAATGTTATAGAACTCCTTTATCATAGTTACCTTATCCAAATATTATTTTATGTTTCTTCAATTGTTTAAGGAGATGAAATCTCTAGTATATTTTCATAGTATTGTAATAAATTCAATTTAGATTATAGCAAACATTGTCAAATTAGCATATACATATATGCTTTATAAGATTGTCAGGAAAATTCTGGACTTGGCTGATATTTCTTTAAACACTTCAAGGAACTGATTTATTCTTTCTCAGCCGTTCGCATGTACAGTGGGCAAACTCAAACATGGCTGTGAGTTTTTCACCCTTGTATTCATTCAAACCCTTATCCGCACCCCAATGGTGCATAGGGCACTGCATCATATAAATACAGTGTTATCTAGATCGTTAACACATGAAGGAAAGGTGATCAGCCCCCCGCTTCAGGAACCAGTCCAGGGTAATATTGAATAAATATTAGGGTGAATTAATCACTTATATTTATTTGACCGCCCCGTGAATCGAACCCGGTGCGGATAAGGGTTAGAAGAATGTATCTTGAATGTAAAGTGTCCCTTTGCCACACAATGTGAATATATATACCTGGTTTACGAGACAATAAACTCAATCAGTTCATGAATACTAACTATTTTAGCTCTCTCCTTATCATTCGTCTTTTACTTTATGTAAACCACAAAAAAATATATTTCAATCAGTTTCGGCATAACCATTCCCTCTTTAGGTTAACTTTAGTTGACTGGCAGGGTAATATTTATTCTGAAATCACTAGTATACACAGTATTACACAAAGTAAACTATGAATGATAAGGAGTGTTTTTTTTACCATACCACAAAATTAATGCTTTAAAAATATTAATTTAAAAAAAAACTATTTAAATATTTAGTTTAGATTAACGTCTTTGCTTCTCGAAACCCTTACGGTTTAAAATACTCCATATTCTTGGTAATATGAAAAACCGACAGAACTTTTCCGACAATCTTATTTTGTTACTTTTATGAAACAACCAGTGAAAGGTTTTACTATGGTTTGAAATGACATAGTTGTTAGTGAAGTGTGTCAATGACTCGTGTGTACTCAGATTATGAGCCATTCTCATTATTTATGTTTAACTAGTCCATGTATTTGTAACATTAAATAAGAAATTGTATTCAATCAAACATTTTGATTAAATATGTTATTATTGCTTAGTTTATACCTCACCTTCAATTTAGTCCGATAAACAATCACGCTTTTTTTTCAAATAGTTTTTCCCGCTTTTGTGTAAATAAATAATTCTTATATACTTTACTTTTCACATGGGTCGGTAAAATGTTGGAAGCTCTCTAGGCCATTGAGCCACGTTATAGGTTTGCTATAGGTTTGCTTTACGACTCTCCCAACTTGACCTCACCTGGCATAAATTATTCTGAATGGTTTATTAAGAAATTCAATCCAAATTGATTTAAATTTGCAAAGTCTTAAAACGGCAAAACAAAATGAAAAGTAATATTTTTAGACCCAAAGTTCCAAACTCCATCAGAGTTGACCGAACATAGTACTGACCCAATCCAAAGCTTAGTCTTTATCGATATACAATTCAACGCTGTATGTTTATGTGTTTGTTATATCAACTCTAATAGCTAGATGTGTGCATTCTATTTAGACAGAAAAGCAGTGACTACCCTGGATTACTTACGTTCCTTTTAGAAACACAACCAGTGCCTACTATGTCTTATCCTTACCCTAACCTAACCCAACACAACCCTACTGCCTACTCTGTGCATGCCACTGCTAATAGTGTTATGCATATATTGTGTTATACACCTAAACAAAAATATCAACATTTTTTTTTTTAATATTCTAAAAGAATTGAATTTTTGAAGTTTAAAATTTACGTAAATAGTTGTTATCGGACATGATTGGGTGTAGTTTCAGTGATTATTTATGATTTTCTATGGTTATTTAAATATTTCCTTGGAATGTGTGTTGAGTGAGACACATTTTCTGTCTAAGTATTCTTTTATTTAGGAAAAATAGAACCAATTTTACCATTATTATTAATACTAGGACATTGTGATCATTTTATTGTGTTTTTTTTTTGTTCTTTATTGAAACGTATTAGGCCTATAAAGAGAATGAATTGAGAATCACTTGTGTTATTGTACAATTAATACTCATAAGGCAGTATTAGCAGGGTAGATTGGACAATCTTGGAATGATGAACCGTTTTGTTTAGGTAATGCCTTCATCGTGTACAATATGTGGTTCTCGGTTGAACTTAAACAGGTATTAGAATAAGTCTTTTTTACATTTTAAATGTGACGCTGAAAATATATTTATGAAAAATAAATTTATTGAAAATACTATTGTCTTATTTATTTAAAAATCATTTTCTAACACATAAAAAATAGTAATTTATTACATTTTCGCGTCCGGAATTTTTAAATTCGAAATCCAGAATAAAGTATTCTCAATCGAGGAGAATAATATTCTTGATATTCTTTGCATACATTTTTTTTTTAGATTCTGTTTGTAATTTCAAATATTTAGTTTTCACCTGCGAAATTCCGAAAATTCAAAACACGCGTGTGTTATCTACCTCAGATAGCCAGCAGTGAGTTTTCCAGCGATGTTTTCTTCATTCAGAGTTTCCAATACCATCCAAATCAAATCCCCATAAAAAGTCTATCTTTCACGAATCCCATTCCAAACGCAAAATATTTTTTGCTTAAAAAAAACGGCGGCGGTGTGTTTTATAAATGTTTGAATTAGTAGGTTTTTATTTATTTTCTTGTTATTTTTGCATGTTGGTACCTATTTCAATCATTCGGAATTGAGAGGAATAGAAACGCCCGTTTGCAGAGAGGCTTAAAAGTGATCGACTTGATTTTCGAAACGCGTATCATATTTTTTGACAGTTGACAGCGGACTTTGAGAGTTATGGATTTTTGTATTTGATGTTTTGAATATTTAATTAGCTTAAACAATTTTAATGTTATATTATTATATAAAAAAAGTGCATAGATTTTAAACATTTGTTAAAATAAAAACACGCATTAAGTTTCAAAGCAATAGCGCAAATTGTAAATAATGGACTTATTACTCAACAAACGCGAAAACCTAGATACGTTATGCCGAGTTTGTTTATCAGAAAATACAGAATTTAAAAAATCTATTTTTGAAGATTATCAATCGAGTAATATTGCAATGTTGATGATGTTGTTCGCGCGAGTGCAGATAGTTTGCGAGGATGGCTTGCCGGACATCATCTGCTCTCGGTGCTTAGGGGACCTGGAGACTGCTAACAGCTTCAGGATTCGCTGTGAACTTTCCGACTCCATTCTGAGGAAGTTTCACAGTTACTCAGACCAAAGTAATACACCGGAAACATTTGCAGAGATACCAGAGACAAAAAATGTCATAAAGAAAGAAGTACCGTGTGAGGTGCGGATTAAAACTGAGCGTGAAAACTTCACAGAGAGTGATACACAATATGATGATCCATTGGTTGAGAATTCTGGGTCAGAAACTACACAAGTCAAGACAGAATCAAAACAATCAAAAAACATTTTTTCAAAAACCCCAAAATCCGCATCTCAAAATGAGCTGGAAAGTATCTCAAATAATTCAAATCAATCAGATAAGGAGCGTGGTTGTTTAGATTCTTCCAACGAAAATTCTACCATTGGAAAAAATCTCAAAATCAAATCTTTCATTTGTCATATCTGTAATAGGCCACTGAGAAACAAAAAATCTCTTGAAAGTCATATTAAGAATATGCACAGCAAGGAAAAGCAATTGCTCCTGGGAAAAATAACAGGATATGGAAAAGAAAGACGATTTCACTGTTCCGAATGCTCATACTCTACACCTCGAAAACAAACTCTAATTTATCATTCCAACACTCATACCGGAGAGAAACCCTACAAATGCGATGTGTGCGACGCTCGCTACGCCCAGCACGGCCCCTTGACCATACATAAAAGAGTGCACAGCGACAAAATGTATTACACTTGCCACGAGTGTGGTAAACAATTTAAGTACAAGATCACTCTGGAACGCCACTACATGGTCCACACTGACATCAAGAACTTCATTTGCGAAATCTGCAACAAAGGTCTCAAGACAAAACACAGTTACGAAATCCACAAAAAGAGGCACTTGAATATTCGCGAGTACAGTTGCGAACACTGCGGACGCGTCTTCGTATCACTCGAAGCCCTCATCAACCACCGCAAGAGGCACACGGACGTCAAGAAATTCGAGTGCAACTTTTGCGGGTTCAAGACAAGAACCAAGGGAATGCTCCTCAGTCATATGAGACGCCACACTGGTGAAAAGAACATCAAATGCGAGTTGTGCCACCACACTACTTACGATAATTACACTATGAAACTTCACATGGTCAAGCATACCAAGATCAAACGGCACTCTTGTCCTATCTGCCACATGCTGTTCACTCGTAGCGTGAGTGTCAACAAACACATGAAGAGCTTACACAATATCAATTATAAAGTCAATGACTATGTCGATCGAAGAATTATCAAATAATTTCCTTTTTTAATTTTAATAACAAAATAATCACAAAAGATTACACAAAACAATTGCGACTATTAAAATATCAAATTAATATATTTAAAAAAAGGTCTTCCATCAACCCTTATCCGCACCCCAATGATGCATAGCTCACTGCATTATATAAACGTAGTGTTATCTTGATCATTAACACATGAAGGAACGGTAATCAACCCTCGGCTTTAGGCACCAGTCCAGAGTAATATTGAATAAATATTAGAGTGAAAAAATCACTTGTTATGATATTTATTTGACCCTCCCTTGATAATCAAACCCGAGACCTGTAGTACTGTAGCCGAGCGTGCTGACCATTAAACTACGTAGGCGGACTATTTCTTAAAATCCAGGTTTTAAGAAAAAAGTAGTATTTACCATGTAAAACTTAAATTAAAAATGGGATAGATTTCACTAAAAAGCGACTGCCGAATCAAATTAATAAAAATGATTTCTCAACTGTTTACATGCTGTATTTGTTTTATTTCTCCTTTCCTTCCACTAGGTTAATTTTCTGAATACTTACTTATTCATCCATATCTACTCCTTATGTAGAGCAAACGGAATCCACAAATTGCATCCGGGCTCTTTTGTCGGCTGCCAGCTCCCTTGCACCCTTCTAAGTAAGATCCGCGTCCCAACCTGCCCAAAGACTGTCAGCAGTCTGACCTTGGAAAAGAGCCAAGCTTGATGGCGGCTCTTGAAAGGTATCCAAAGTAAAAGCGTAGCCAACTCTATATCGCCTTTTCTTGACGACAGTTGTGACCATGCGCTGTGTGTTCTATGCTCTATTTCCTCGTTCCTCAAAATTTTGTGAATACAATTATTTTGATTACATATTGATATATTTTATACATACATCAATAAGTCATTCCCATAATATGGGAATATTATGTCAATAAAATGAAGAGTGTTTTATGCATAAAAAAAAAACATTTTTTTATACCTTTAAAGCGATACCAATGTGCATATTGAGACATAATCTCTTAAGTAGAACTTTAAAAAAATACATTAATCTCCAAAATATTAAATTTTAAACCGAAATGTCATTGACATCTACTTCATATTTTGAAATATAATACTACAATTTTATTTTACAAGTATATAAAAAAATCTGAGCACTTCTTGTCATTTGAAAAAAACTACAGGACAGAATTGTATCGTTCTTAGTTTATATTTGTAAATATGGGTACATAAAACAAATAGAAGAGTTATCCACTTAATTATGGTGACCAATTTAAATTTCTATAAAAACTAGCTTTATCATTCACACAAATTCATACCATTGATTCAGCCCAGACTTAATTTACATATCGTAATTGTGTACTCATTACACACACATTTAGCAAAAACTAAATGAAAACTTTATAGAAAATTAATTTTGTTTTAATTTATTTTAAAATGATTAAATATCCATTCATAACAGTACGATACAAAGAAAAAATGTTAAGAGTTGTAATAATTTGCAATCAAAACATGTCGCAAAAGATGTTGTTTATTATGTATTTTTTACATCTTCTTTCTCCATCTGTACCCTACCTGCAGATGTGCCTTTAAATAGCGATTTTGGGAGTTACAGTGGTAATAAAAATGCAGGTAACAAAATTCAATTTGTAGATTTATTGTCATTTTGAAGAAAAAAATTGTATCAATGTTTTAAATAAGAAAGAAAAATGCCGTAAAGCAAGTATCATCACATATGAGGCCCCTTTGATCCCGCAAGAGTTTTTCTTTATTTTTCGCAAGTGATTGAAAATGACCAGCACGAACTTGGTATTAAAGGCAACTATTTTAGAAAGTATCTACCTATTTGCGATTGTGGAAATTCTTCTACCAGAAGATGCCTCTTTTTTTTAAAGAGAATTATTCAATTCTTTGAAAAACTGTTAATTAATTTCTTCTTCTTCTTCTTATTATAGGCCTTGCGGCCTGTTTTTAAGAGGGATTAGCCTCCTGCGACGTTGATACCCAGCTATCGACCCATCTCTTTGGTGGATTGCCCGGGAGTCGTCTACCAAGGGGTTGGCCGTACAGTGCGATGTGGGGGGAGTCTGGATGGTTCCATTCTCCTCACATGCGCATACCATTGTCTCCTTCGTTGCCTTCCCCACCTAACGACATCTTCGATCTCGCATATTTCCCTGATCCTGGCATTTCTGATTCTATCTCGAAGACTCTTGCCTGTTATGCTTCTCAGAGTCTTCATTTCTGACACTCTAAGCGCATTTTTTGTGGCAGCGGTGTCTTAATTAATTTACATCTAATTAATATCTCTCATAATTTCAATAATTTGAATTTTTAGAATTTTTACTTAATCACCCTTCTATCACTATAATTTCCAACTCTATAAGATATTTTGTGAATCCGCATCATGTGCTTATTTATAGCGATGTTTCGTTTAAACTTTGCCGGACAAATTGGGCAGGAATATTTTCTTTCGCCGGAATGAGTAGCCATGTGTCTTTTAACGGCATAATTGTCATAGCCTTTATATTCGCAAAGCTCACATTTGACATTCTTTTCTTCCGTGTGTCGCCGCAAGTGACCGATCAATGCTCTTTTAAGTCGGGTTTTATGTCCACAAAAGTCACACTCGAATTTCTTAGGGTCGGTATGCATTTTCACATGGTACTGTAGATCTATTTTGTCCACAAAAGTGCGTCCGCAATATTCGCAGCTGCAGGTGCGGACGTTTAAATGCCGCTTCATATGGATGCGCAAGTTAGTTTTACAGGAAAGCTGCTTGCTGCATATTTCACAGGTGAATACTTTAGGATCGATATGAAGAAGTTTATGTCTATGGTAACAGCTTTTATTTTTAAAACACTTTCCACACTTCGAACAAGTGAAAGATGTTTTATCACTGTGAAGAGTTTTATGATTTTTTAAGGTATTCAAATCATAAAAGCACATGTCGCAAATGTTACACTTGTAAGGTTTTCCTTCGGTGTGTCGACTCATGTGATATTTTAAGTGGCACTGTACATAAAAGGAAGCTTGGCATACGTCACATTTGTAAGGCTTATCGCCAGAATGCAGTTTCTTATGATATTTCAGGCTGTTTGTGTTGGCGTAACAAGCACCGCAGATATCGCAAATGTATGGTTTTTCCCCTGTGTGAACTCGTGAATGTAATTTTAGTTTATACTGATTATACGTAGAGTATTTACACTCGGGACAGCTGAATTGCCTGGTTTTTCTTTTATCATCACTCCTATCTTTTGTCAACTTAATTTCACTGTGAATAACACTCTTTTGCATCTTTAAAGACTTACTGCTTTCACATGTGGATTTATCATTTGAGACTTTATTAAACTTATTACGTGCCTTGCATTGTTTACTTGAGGTTACTTTATTTATTAATGATGTCGTTTTTAATTGCTTCTTTCTAGGTTTAATAAAATCAGCAGTTTCTAGTGGGGTATTATCATCAATCAATGGATCGTTTTGTACGTCACTATCTATATTATCTTCTAACTCTGATTTGATAATCCACTGTTCACAAGGCACTTCTTTCTTCACATTTTGTGTATCTGATGCCGGTTCCACAGTTTCCTGTTTATTATTTTGGATGAAGTCGGCATAAAACTTCCTCAAGAGAGAGTCGGAAAGTTCACAGCGTAGTCTGAAGCTGTTGGCCGACTCCAGATCTTGCAAGCACTGACCGCAGATGACATCGGGCAAGCCGTCCTGAAAGACTATCTGTACCCGGGCACACAACATCACCATGGAAGCAATATCGTTTGATTTGTGTTCTTCAAAAACAGACTTAGATTGTTCTGCGTTTTCTACTAAACAAACTCTACACAGCTGCTGTAACTTATCCGTATTATGTAGCAAAATCCGTGTTAATTCCAACTCTCTCCTGTTCATTTTCCTATTGTTATTATATTATTCAACAAATAGTAAAGTAGGAAATGTGAACAACCAAAACATTATCTCGAACAAGGTAATTAATATTTCATTCCGACTTAGGGGTTTAAATATATAAATTAGTTTGCAAGAAAAAAAAAATGTCGATGTTGCTACTGATTCACGGCACCTGTACGAAAATTTGACATTTCAAACGTCAAAATATTAGTACATAGATAACAAAAATATTGACAGCGAACCTAGGTGTCAACGCCTCCTAAATCTGATTTCAGTAGGTAGGTACTTAACATAAATGATAAACAAAAATTTTGTAACTAATCATCACGCCGCTTTACTGCAGGGGTAGGCAGAGGTAATATAACGCCATACCACCTTGTCTTTGCAAACATTTTTCGCTTCAGCCACATTCATGCATCTCCTCACACATTTTCACCGATTATTTCGACTCCTGACCTGAAAAAAATTATATATTTATGATAAATATGGGTTATTCTACTAGTGATAAAATACAAATTTTCAATATTAATATTTTCAGTAATTTTATTATGAATTTCTCATTACAACGTTCAAATGATGCACTTTGTATGACCTATTATGTATTATACTGTAGGCAGAATTTTTTTTTTTGAGGTATTTGATTTCCTAATTACACATTAAAAATACAGTTATATTTCTTTTATAAAAAGCTTTACAATAAAACATTGCCTTTGAGCCAATAATTTCTTTTATTTTCATGATTAAAAACATAAAATAAATGTACTCAAAAATTTATAATAACTAAAAGTAAAATAACAAAATACATAAATATACTTTTTTTCATTTTTCATTATTACAATCTGTAATATATACTGTTTTGTCCAACCCCTTGCGTGTAGTGGATTATGTGTTTCGTTATCGTGTTGGACATTCCGTCCTATTGGAGAGCCATAATAAATAATAGCGTTTTCTAGATGCCATTTGCCATTACCCTAAACAAAAATAAAAGACCGTTACAATTTGATACCGTGTGGGTAGGTTTCTTAATACTGTTTGCTGGTACATTTTTAATAAATTTGGCTGGATTTTAGTTCTTAAGGGATATGTCCTGATTGTAGGATTTCTGTATACATGAGTAATTGTTCTAAATCAGTGAACAAGGTACAGTTTTTAAATAATTGTTATTCTTTGGATAAACATCTTGAAAGATGCAAGCTATTTTATTTTATGGCCTCAAATTATAACACCGATATCTCCAATTTGTTAATATCATAGTCGTACAGGAGAAAGTGACCAGCTAACAAAACGTAAAATGTTCAGGAGGGCCATTTAAGTCACTTTTGCTTGGCAAGAAAATAAACATCAATGCAGTTAGTCATTTTTAATAAGACAATATATTATACTTCCAAGTTTAAAATCCTTTGCCATTTTTTTAGGGGAATATTAAGCTAGTAAGAAATCAAAAAGTCAATGATCACGTTTTTGTAAAAAAAGCACTTGGTCACTTTCTCCTGTATGTCACGTTCAGAACATGGTTATAATACATTTATAAATTTTTAATTATTATTTTGTTTGTAAATAAAAATAAGACTTGACACTGACAGAAATACTCTTACTGGGTGACTGCCAAATAAATAAAAGTATCATTATAATACAAATAATATATTAAGTAAATTTTTACAACAAAGATGTACAAAAATATTTTTTTGACTAAGAAATCTAACCCCTTGTGACATTGTCTTCATGTAATTATATTCAAAACACTGAAACAATCCTATTCAGTGAAATACATTATCTTATCTATCATTTCATTTCTTGCCGATCCGCAAAATCACTGACTTTGTAAGAAACCTTGTGTATTCGAGTTATGTGTCTGTTAATATGATTTTTGCTTTTAAATTTGACTGGACAAATGGGACATGTATATTTTCTCTCTGCACTGTGTCTTTTCATGTGGTCTCGCACTGCGTATATATCATACCCCGTGTAATCGCAAAGCTCACATTTGACATTTTTTTCACCGTTGTGTCTACGGCGTAGATGACCAACTAACACCCGCTTAAATCGAGTTTTAAACCCGCAAATATTGCACTCAAAGTCCTTAGTATCAGTGTGCATTTTTGCGTGGTATTTTAAATCCATCATATCTAAGAAAGTCAGTCCGCAGTACTCGCAACTGTAATTTCGGATGTTCAAATGTCTCTTTATATGGACGCCGAGGCTTTTTTTAGTTTTATAACGGTTGTTGCAAATTTCACAAATGAAATCTTTTGTGTCAGTGTGTACCAGTTTGTGTCTGTCTATGGAATTCTTATGTTTGAATTGTTTTCCGCATTCGGGGCATGTAAAACGCATCTGATCGCTGTGCAGTTTTTTGTGAGAGTACAACCCACTAGACTGACTAAAGCTGGCTTCGCAGACATCGCATTTGTATGGTTTTTCGCCAGTGTGTGTTCTGGAATGGCATTTCAATTTTGATTTAAAATTTGAAGAGTACGAACATTCAGAACAGTTGAACCTTCTCTCTGCACCTTTGCCTGTCACATATCCCATTTGTAGAGTTTTCTTCTCGCTGTGCATGGAGCGTACGTGACTCTCAAGAACTCTGTTACTGCTTAAATTCTTACCGCATATTGTGCAAATGTACAATTGAATTTTATCACCTTTTTTTTCATCATCACTGTGATCGGGCTGAGTAGTGTTAATATCATTTTGTTCTTCCTTTTTGTGGAAGCGTTTGGTTTTAAATTTATATTTCACACCTGTATTTTTTTGTGATTTCTTCTTTAACTTCGGTTTTGATTTAGCTTGAGAAAATTTTGATGAGTTTTGAATAAATGGATCGTATTGATCATCGATATAAGAATTATTTTCATTCTCCGATTTAATCCCTGGTTTTACATCAGTAAGTCGTAAGAAGGATTTTTCGACTAATGGATCAATCGGTGAATCACTATCGACAAAGTCATCTTCCAGCTCAGACTTAATTCCCTCAGAAGTTTCTTCTTTTGCAGCATTGATTGTCTCTTCGGGGGTTTTGTTTTGGTTGCTGTAGAACTTTCTCAGAAGAGAGTCGGAGAGTTCACAGCGGGCTCTGAAGCTGTCGGCAGTCTCCAGATCCCGTAAACACTGAGCGCAGATGATATCGGGCAAGCCATCTTGGCAAACTATCTGCACTCGTGCGCACAACATCACCATGGAGGCAATACTGTTAGATTTATGTTGGTCATAAACAGATTTAGATCGTTCTATGTTTTCTGTTAAACAAACACGACAAAGTTTTCCAAAATTTTCACATTTCTTCAGCAAAAACTCTGTCACTTGCAACTCGGTTGTATTCATATTGCGTGCCTTAATAAAATCATTGATGAATGAACAACTAAACGAATATTTCGCTTAATATTAAGTTAATGTCTTTTCATTAAAAACGTTCAAAATGAAGACTATATGGCAAGATAAAGGCATCGAACAATGTAACAATTCATCGCCCATACTACTAATTATATTATCGTCACAACAAATGTCATCTGTCACTGTCACTGCTGTCACAAAAACAAAACCAGAGACAAAGAATAGTTAGCAATACCTACTTAATTAAATAGGTACCAAAGATATAGGTACATACACACACATACACAAACAGAGCACCATTTGTAAACACAAGTAATATATTTGGGAGGCAGTGACATACATCATACAGTAAATATATATAATAAAACCCTTATCCGCACCCCAATGGTGCAAAGGGCACTGCGTCATATAAACGCAGTGTTATCTTGATCGTTTACACATGAAGGAGAGGTGATCAGCCCTCCGCTTCAGGTACCAGTCCAGGGTAATATTGAATAAATATGACAGTGAAAAAATCACTTATATTTATTTTACCCCCCTTGGGAATTGAACCCGGGACCTCCAGAACGGTAGCCGAGCGTGCTGACCATTACATTACGGAGGCGGACATCATATAGTTATAGCTAAAATACAAATCCTTACCTAATAAAACATTTTTTATCGCATTAATCTATCAAGGTATTTTGTTAACGTAGGTATTCAAAGTGTCGGCTAACGATTATCTAAGCCCAATTAATAATATATAGCCGCTGAAATACAATCGTATACATGTAAAAGTATTGTATCCGAAATACCTATTGAATGTATTTATGTTTTTTTTAACTGCAAAGCTTCTATTCTTAAGATTTGTGACGGATAAGTTGAAAAATGGCGTAGGAAAATGAAACAAACATCATAACATCCACATCTTCCGGAAATAAATCAAACTGCAAAATCTGTCGTTCAAAGAAAACAATAGGTTAACTCTTTTTTCACACGATTTTGGAAATCGTAAGATCCAATTCAAAGATTATATATGATCCAATTACAATGCCTCATGACTTTTAGGTATGGATGAAAGGGTTACAAGAAATGGCATATCTAATAATTAAACCAATAGTTATAACATTTCATACAATACCGTTGCTTTTGTTCACGAAAAATTGTTATTTAGGAAATTATAAAAATAAATCTCCGCTCAAAAAAGCATTTGAAACATGAATCCTGAATTACGAAGGATTACGGATAATGAAAGAGAAAAACGTCAGCCGAAAACAAATGTCAGGTTGTGGTCCCGTGGTTAGTGTCGCGGACTCTTGAGTCAGAGTATCTCGGTTCGAACCCATTCTACCACAATTTGATACCTATTTCTAATAATGAGACGCTTAGGCTCCAGAAATAGTAAAAAATTGAAATATTTGTGTAAATAATAAAAACAAAAATATTTCTCTTTTTTTAATTAAAAAAAAATGAAACGAAGCTAAAATAATCTATAAAGATATATAAAACAACTTCATGCAAGTGTTAAAGCGCGTAATATGATCATTTTTAATAACTGAACACCATCTGTACATAGTACCAAGGAATACCAATAGAAAGATTTTGTTATATTTGGTTTGTTTTCGGTTGGTCGATTTGTCGATTATGACGTTTATGAAGCTGAAAAATTTACACAAAAACATAAAATTCAAATTTAGTGAAACTTGTCTGTGTTTTATAATATGTGATAAATTCTTATGCATTATTAGTATATAATGCTTTCTACATTAGCAAAATGCGGATAGTGGAAATTATTCACGATCTAACAAGATTCTAAATAGTTTCAACAATAAAATATTGCAAAATGAATGAGTTACAAATAACAGAATTCCTGCTTAAAAGATCCGATAAATTGCAGCAGCTATGTCGAGTTTGTTTGTCAGAAAATACAGAACAGTCGAAATCTGTTTTTGAAGAGTATGAATCAAGTGATATTGCTTCCATGGTGATGTTGTGTGCTCGCGTGCAGATAGTCTGCCAGGATGGCCTGCCCAATATAATCTGCCCTCAATGCTTCGGGGATTTGGAGACCGCCAACAGTTTCAGGGTCCGCTGTGAACTTTCTGATTCAATTCTGAGGAAGTTTTACAGTGAAATTATACAAAAGGATTTTCAGGAAACAGAAGAGAATTTAGTTAAAGTAGAAGTGCCTTGTGAGCCTCAGATCAAATCAGAGTTAGAAGATAATGTCGACAGCGATTCCACAAATGATCCACTTATAGAAAACACTTCTTACAATAAACACAAGTTGAGAAAAAAATTATCTAAAAGTAGCAAGATGAAGTCTAAACACAAGAAAAAATATCTACCCTCAAATGATGAACATTTCGCAGAAATAATATCTCAAGATGAAATCTGTGATGAAAGTAATAAACCGAGAAAACGAAAGAAAGAGAAACCTGAAAGTTTTATTTGTACAATATGCGGAAGGCCATTAAGCAGTAGGTATTCTTTACAGCATCATATGCACACTATACACAGTGAAAAAAACAAAGTTCAATTAGGAAATGTTACCGGATATGGCGAGAATAGAAGATTCAACTGTACCGAATGCCCGTATACTGCGCGCCGAAGACAAACGCTAGTTTATCATGTGCATAGATTGCACACCGGCGAAAAACCCTACAAATGTGACGTGTGCGGACACTGCTTCACGCAACCGGCCTCCCTGATATCCCACAAAACAGTCCACAGCGATAAGATGAACTACACGTGCTCCGAGTGCGGGAAACAGTTCAAACGATCCTGCCATCTGGACAGGCACAAACTCGTGCACAGCGACGTTAGAAAGTTCATCTGCGAAATCTGCAACAAAGGCGTTAAGACGAGCCAAAGCCTCGCGAGCCACATGAAGCGCCATCTCAACATCCGCAACTTCAACTGCGAGCATTGCGGTCTCACATTCCCCGTCAAGGTGGACCTCACAAACCACCTCAGAAAACATTCCACAAATAAAAAATTTGAATGCCACTTTTGCTCGTATAAAACACAACTCAAGAGAGTGCTCATCAGCCACATGCGACGACACATCGGGGAAAAGAACACTTATTGCGAACTGTGCGATTATGTGACTTACGATAAATACGCGTTGAAAATGCACATGTTGAAGCACACTGGGGAAAAAAATGTCCCTTGTCCCATATGCCCGATGAAATTTGGTCGTAGCCCTTCTCTCAACAAACACATGAAACGAATACACAAAATAGATTATATGTTCCGAGATCATGCCGATAGAAGGATCATTAAATAATGAAATAAAATAATGTTATTGTATGATTAAAAGTTTTACCTTTCCTTCCCAGTGATATGTATTTACTTACAACTCGACTTTAACAATGAGAATATCAATATAAAATATAATAGATACGGGCTCAGAATTTTTTTCCTCCGTAATATGTACTACATAAAAGGAGACTAGCCATCAACTGGCATAGATATAAGTACTAAAAGGTATTTTCCAATATATGATCAATTTGTTTTGACAGGTGCTATCAGTTAGTTGTTAATTTTTAATTATGTTTCAAGTTTATTGAGGTTAATAATTAATTATATTTTATTAAATTCTAATTTTTATAAATTTTTACTTCTTCTTCTTCTCATTTTTCTAGATCCTAAGGGCGCTTGTCCACTACCCGGAATTTTACGGTCCGGTAGTCCGGTTTAGAAAAATGAAAACGACTATGACAGTTTAGTGTGATCGAATTTACGCGCAACGTGTTCACGCACCGATCAAGAGCTCCAATCCGAAGAAAGATGGACAAAAGCACAAGCCAATCCAAGCCAATCACCGTTTTAAAACGCTAGCTGATGTGCCAGACGGTAAAATTCCGTGTAGTGGATAAACGCCCCTAAGGATCTGTTTTTGCCTCCGCTTGTCGCTCTTGGGAATTTTTACTAATATGATTATTAAACATGATATATGCACAACAAACCTGAATGTGATCAGTAGTTAATTTCTCTGTCCATAAATATTGTTCAAAAGTGTAAATAGTTGTCCAAAATGTTTTGCTGAGTTTTCTATTTTAACAAGTTTAAATCTTTTGTAACTAACCTAATATTTTAGTATCATACAGTTTATTAAAAAAAAAACAAATAAGTATTTTTGATTTCAGTAATTGATTCTGCAGTCACTTTGTAGTAAAATCTATGCATTTTTAATTTAAGTTTTACTTAGTAAACTTACTTTTTTGATTTAAGTTTTACTTAGCAAATACCACTATTTCTTAAAATCTAATTATTATTATTTTTTATTTCTTATCAGTGGGAACATAGATATAAAATAAGAAACAGCTCGTACCCCCTCTTGAACCTTCAACGTCTCAAGGACCCAACTCTAAAATTTAGAATTACCTCCACATACGGTGTTTGAAAATGATGCGGAATGCATCGAAACACGTGACATAGATTTGTAGAAATAGTGGTATTTGCTAAGTAAAACTTAAATCAGGAAAGTATTTTTGAGTTAATTATCTTTCGTAATGAGTGTTTATATTGCATTATTCTACTTCTTTTACATTATTAAATGAAAGCTTTGATTCTTGACCTAACATTTGGTTTAACTTAAAAATGTGTTTTATAAATTTATTTATTTCAAAAACATATTATATACATAAGTCATATATCGCTCACTCCTTTCAAGAACGTCATAAATCAGAAAACTTGATTTTTCAGGAGAACGTTTTTAAACTTAAAATAAAACACAATGTATTAAAAATAAATATCAAGCCACTTATTAAACTTCTAACTGTGCAACAGATCTTTTTAGGTAAAACCTGAAGGTTTTTTCTCCATTTGAAAAATATTTAGTACATTTAAAAAAATAATTAAACAACACCTTTTCTTCAAAATGGAAAAATAACACTTTCTGCAGGTAAATATCAAGTTAAAAATGTGACTCTTTTGCTGGGATATAGTAAATTTTCTGGGCATTCCGAAAACATGCACAACTGAAAATTGACGATTTTTTTATTTATGACGTTCTTGAAAGGAGTGAGCGACATATAATATTCCCGATGAGTAATTTCTATTTCTCATTTTTTTATATAAATTAATTTAATTTGCAGATGGATATATAATGTTAGAAAGATATATTGTTATAAATATTTTCTATGTTCATATATTCAATAAACGTATTATGTTAGGATTAATTTGAATTTATTAACTTACAATGGCAGTAAAATATTTAATGACAGTTTTTAAGTTATGTTGCACATTTTTAAGTACAATATCGAGCACTCTGATACGTGTATAAGTACAAATGATACTAAGGGTATTGATTTATTTATTGATTTGGCGTTTAATTTGTAAAACTCCATTTTAATGTATGTATTAATTTTTAAATCAAACACAGATTTTTGAGTCTACTGAGTTGTATTTTATTAACAAAAAATACATAAAAAATTAATATTGAAACAATTGTCACAATATATTTTTTTAATGTTTTTTTGTTGTTAATAAATACAACTTAGTAAACTCAAAAAAATCTGTGTTTGATTTAAAAATTAATACTTAAATTTAATTTTGGTATTGAAAATAAGATATTTTATTTAAATTGGTAGCAAATAATCCAAAACAAATTATGTAGAGCCTACCTTTTTGTCCGCCTCTGTAGTGTAATGGTCAGCACGCTTAGCTACCGTTCTGGAGGTTCCAGGTTTGATTCGCAGGGGGGGTCAAATCAATATAGGTGATTTTTTAACTCAAATATTTATTCAATATTACCCTGGACTGGTGGGCTGATCACCTGTCTTTTCATATCTTCACAATCAAGATAACGCTTTGTTTATATGATGCAGTGCCCCATGCACCATTGGGGTGTGGATAAGAGTTATGAAAGACCTTTTTTTTTAAATATATTAATTTGATATTTTGATAGTCACAATTGATTTGTGATTTTATGTCATTATTTTGTTGAAAAATGTAAAATAATTATGTATTTTACTCAAATATAAACTCGGTAGGTCCAAGGAAAACTCAAATATTCAAGAGTGACAAATTAGTGATTTTTTTAGTAGTATAATTTAATTTAGTTGGAAGCTGCATGTAATATTAACCAAGGATATTATTTAAGGTGGTCAGACAATGTGACGTAGTTAGCCCTGAGAATTGGAACAAACTTTAGCATATACTTTAAGGCCCCGAATAAATTATATGAAAATGTACAAAACCTCTAAGTTCTCATTATTATTCTGGTACAAAAATATATGTTTTAAATATGCAATTTTTAAATACTGTTATTTGCTGACCAGCTATACATGTTTAGCGTCTATTCTTTAATTGAATTTATAAAAATGGTATCTATATGGTCATGGTATACTCAAAATATTGAAATGGACATTTTAGTGTAGCCAATTATTACTACTGTTTTCAATTTTATATTTGTTGGTTTAGAATTTAGAAAAATAATTATTTATACAAAATAAATTAATATTACTCATGTTACCTGAACCTTGTTTTATTATACATTTATTTCCTTCCATTATATGGCACATTTTAAATTATGACCAATTGATTTATGTCCTGTGAAAAAGTTATCCCTTTTTTCTCCATTTATTTATATCATACAAGATATATTTTGTTGTATTATTCTTCCCTTATAGTTTTTTTGGAAAATGTTACTTATATTAGTATATAACCACTCCCTGAGATTTTTTTGTCTACCAGTTTCGAGAATTAACCGCCTTTTCGTCAGAACAATCACAACCACAGCATGCAAACAATACACCTCGTCACTATCATTTAGTTATAAGTGTGTGAATAGTGCTATGGTTGTCCTGACGAAGAGATGGGTATGTCTCGAAACCGGTAGACATAAAAATCTCGGTGAGTGGTTATATACTAACATTACTGACATTTTTATAAAAAATATAAAAGTTTAAAATAGCTGATTGAAGCTTGAGATATCTATAAAATAATTCCTCTAAAATTGACAGGTTTTTAGATAACCTGCAACCGTATTATTCATTGATTTATGCCCAGGAGAAGAGAGTTTGGATTCTGACCAATAAGAATTGAAATAAAAGACTTGTTTAAACTTAAATAATATTTATTTAAAATAGTCAATTTAGTTGAGGTTCTCTTCCGCTCTTACATACTCTCCGATATCCGCCTGGTGATAGCAGATTGTGGATAGAGGGTCGGCGTGTTTGCACTCCGCCGTGGACTTGCCTACTACCCCGAACCCCAGCGGCAGATCAGACATGGAGAGGACTATGACTCCCTGGTGCTTCGGTGTATTCTCTGTTATTCTGCCAAGACCTGAACAAAAAATAGACATTGGGGATATATAATAAAATGTATCATAGGTGTCTCAACTTGATATGAAACATCTAATCGCTCTTTTTTTAAATGAAAGAAGATGGAAGTCTGAGAATCCCAGGCCTTACGACCTGGCATTTGGCTGGCTTAAGCAATCACTTTATACATTTCACTCACTCCATTCGACAACGTCATATATAAACAAAACTTGATTTTTCTGTAGATCGTTTTTAAAGTTTAAAAATATAATAAAATGTATTAAAAATAAATATCAAGCCACTTATTGAACTTTTTACTGTGCAACAGATCTTTTTAGGTAAAACCTGAATGTTTTTTCTCAATTAAAAAAATATTTATCGTTTAAAAATAAAATGCTAAAATATAAATTAAAATATAATTAATCTAAGTAATATAAATTATAATAAAAAATGTATTGAAAAAGAGCTCCACTGACAAGACACAAGGTGGCTTTGGTGGGTCTCTGCAAAAAATTGTTTAAAATTGTGATTTAAATAAATGTATTCGATTTATCTTAATGAAAAAATATTTAGTTTATTTAAAATAATAATTGAAAATACCTTTTCTTCAAAATGCAAAAACAACACTTTCTGCCCTGTAGCGGGTAAATATTAAGTTAAAAATAGGCCGCTTTTGCTGGGATATAGTACATTTTCTGGGCATTCCGATAACATGCCCAACTGAAAATTGACAATTTTTGATATATGACGTTGTTGAAAGGAGTGAGCGATTTGTGTAATGTTCACCATGCTGCCCATTATTCAACATCCAAATTGCATTTTTTGGAACCTGTATATTTGCAATGTTCTTGAGTCTGTTTCACATGCGGGTAGCATTTTCAGTAGATTTGGAAGTATGGGTGATTGTGGGGCCATCAGTGAAATATGGCTCGCTCTATTTGAACATAGGTGAGTACATATTGTATAATATTGACATATCATCCATAGTGTGAATAATCCAGTGTCTAGTAAAAGTAAAATAATTATTCAAAAATAAGAAATTGTTTTAATTATATGCATAACTTGAAATAAACACAGAACTAGGAGTTTTTAAATTTTTTTGATTTCAAAATAAATTTACCACTTTTCATAACATGATGACCATACAGGAACTGTTGCTCTGCGCTCGGTTTCAGCCATATTTTGTACTTCGCATACGGACTGATGTAGTTCAAAGATGTTATGTTCAGAATAAATTTATTTGACTTTGTGAATTTTCCAAAACAAGTGCCCGCGGAGATCAAATGTCCCGGGCCGGCCGTCTGCGCGAGTCCTAATATCTTCTCTGACACGTAATACACTCGGTCCTTCTTCTCTCTGAAGCAATATGTGCCGTCTGGTCTGTCAATCAGTAATCTCACATTTGCGCCGATACTGAAATGATTTCGCAATTAAAACACAAAAAACAATTAAAAGCACATATTAGTTATTGATTCAAACATATTCGAGCACTCCCACCAATATAATAAAATCAAGTAGAAAAACATGTTTTTATTCATTTGATCTAACCTAAAAAGACTTACTATTTTGAAAGTTTCTCGAATAAAATTTTAGTTCTCTCGTCGGAAAGTCGCTTCATTGTGGAATAATTAGAGTAAAATAAATCTAAAACGACGAATAATCAGTTCGCCAGATAAAATCACAGATATTCAATTAAAAACAAAAACTACCGCGGCAATATCAAACGTCGCACGCACATGTATTTTGATTTTGACAATTCAATTTATATTATTGCCATTGTTATTAAAAATTAAATAAAATAAGTGCCTTATCATCATAAACAAAGTAACTGGTAATATACATAACATAATAATAGCCATAAAATTTTATAAATCATGTGTCGGCCATCTTGAATTTACTGTCATCTGTAATCTGTTACACGTCACCTTTCGCCGACGGATGTTTGTATTTTTACATGACTTAAGTGTTTTAATTTGATCAAAAGCTTCTGAAATTCTTTATAATGGTAAGAAACTAAATATTTCCTCAAAAACAAATATCTCATTGATCCTGTATTTATAATTTTGTTTAATAAAAGCGCCTTGCACAAATTCAACTTTTTTTTGTATTTATTTCATCAGAATTATCAATTTTATTCATTATTATTTTATTTTATTTTAGGTGCTCATAGCTGCAACAGTATGCACCAAATCGGGGTCAGGTAATGTGTATTTTTATCGTTAAAACATACGAAACAAAAGTTATTGTGTACCCCCTATCCTGAATAGTATTTGACAGTCACTTAACACGTATCTAACCATGTGAACTGTGAAACAATAAAAAAAACTGTAATAGATGTCTAGAGTAGAAACTGCGCCTGCTTATCGAAATTCGCAACTCACTAGTTGTATAAATATTCTAATATTCTATACTATAAAGCTTCTTGGCGGCGAGACGTCCGCAACAAAAAAACTATTAGACAATACTACGAACTGACTAACTAACTAACTAATCATCACGCCGATTTCCCGCAGGGGTAGGCAGAGAGAATCGAACGCCTCACCACTCTATCTTTGCAAACATTCTTTGCCTCTTCAATATTCATGCATCTCCTCATACATACCCACCGATTATTTCGACTCCTGACAGGGCCGCTTTCAAGTATTTGACATAAGTGCCAAGTTTTCTTTGGTCTTCCTCTGCTTCTTTTCCCAACTACATTTGCCTCATAAATTTGTTTAACCGTTCTTTCCTCACTCATTCGTTCCAGGTGTCCAAACCATCTCAACACACCTTTCTTAATTTTATCGATTATGCTTATCTCAGCTTTGTATTCTTTCTAACTAACTAACCATCACGCCGCTTCCCCGTAGGGGTAGGCAGAGAGAATAGAACGCTACACCACTCTGTCTTTGCAAACATTCTTCGCCTCTTCCACGTTTATGCATCTCCTCATACATACCCGCCGACTGTTTCGACTCCTAACCTGACCGCCTTCGAGTATTTCAATTTTCAATTTCAATTCAATTTATTCAATAAAAAAAATAATATATACATAACAAACAATATTCAAGGCGTATATATTAAAAGTAAGCAATAAGACTTAAAGGTGTAGAAGAATCCCGCTTCGGAAAACTCCTTCGGACACATGGAACACATCAATATCCAATGTGATATTGTTCAACATAGCGGTAGCTCTTCCTACAGGCATAACCATCGGCAGGTTGGTCCTGTGTATAGGAATGTGAAACAATCTATGCCGACGCTGTCTTAGGTAACTATCGGGAACATGCAGACCAATGCTCTGGATAATTTCAGGATTATCGATCATACCGGCATACCTGATCGTGCCGTGTATTCTTTCCTTATTTATCAATATCTTTTTCATGTAAGCAAATTAGTGATTTATTTATTTATTTATTTATTTATTTATTTATTTTCATAATACATAGATACATTCAATATACATATTCATTTCATATACACATTTATTATACGTATTACGGCTCTTTAGGCATGGCCTGTGTTGAGCCGAATACTAACATGGTAATACAAGTTTATATATATTTTTTTAAAATTTTTAATATACATATATTTTTTTTAATGATTAGATTATAAACATAACATACAGGAGATACAAAAATAATTTATGTTTTAAGGTTTTTTAGTGTGATAATTACACCTGGACTTTAATTAATTCACTTTCCACCTTGTCCCTTCCAATGTTAAGTAACCATCGATTGATTTGGTAATTCATGTTGTTTAGCTCTCCTATCACGTCAGTTTGTGGAAATGACCAAAGTTCGTATCGAGGGATTGCTGGCGGCCTTCCCCAAGTTGATGACGGCCGGAAAACAGCACACGTTTGTGGAAACCGATTCAGTCAGGTGAGAAACTGTTTCATTTTGTAAAGTTGTGTTGCGTTAATTCACTTGTCAATCAAAAACATGTTTTTTTAAACAATCTACAACATCAGAATTTTATTTGCGGCAACCGAATTTTATTTGCTATTTAATTAGTTTAATATGTTTCCTAACCCTTATCCGCACCCAATGGTGCATAGGGCACTGCATCATATAAACGAAATACTATCTTGATAGATCATTGCGTTTATACGATGCAGTGCAATTGTCCGCCTCATTGGTGTAATGGGCGGCACGATGTAATGGTTGGCTACCCTACTGGAGGTTCCGGGTTCGATTCCCAGGATGGGGTCAGATAAATATAAGTGATTTTTCACTCTAATATTTTTTCAATATTACCCTGGATTGGTACCTGAAGCGGAGAGCTGATCACCTTTCCTTCATGTGTCAATGATCAAGATAACACTGCGTTTATATGATGCAGTGCCCTATGCACTATTAGGTGCGAATAAGGTTAGATCTCGATGGAGAGCGGGAGTTATTTATTTATTTATTTTTTACTTGGATTTAAGGATATAATCAAATACAAACTAAATAAATACTAAAATTTGCTCAAATTTATCATTTTGTGTCTTACAATGAACACATAGTATGGTCGATATGTAAAATTAGAATTGTATTTTGTACAAATACAAACTAAATAAATCATTTTGTGTCTTATAATTTACACATAGTATGGTCGATATGTAAAATTAGAATTGTATTTTGTACAAATACAAACTAAATTAAAAGTAAAACTTGCTCAAATTTATCATTTTGTGTCTCATAATGTACACATAGTATGGTCGATATGTAAAATTAGAATTGTATTTTGTACAAATACAAACTAAATTAAAAGTAAAACTTGCTCAAATTTATCATTTTGTGTCTCATAATGTACACATAGTATGGTCGATATGTAAAATTAGAATTGTATTTTGTACAAATACAAACTAAATTAAAAGTAAAACTTGCTCAAATTTATCATTTTGTGTCTCATAATGTACACATAGTATGGTCGATATGTAAAATTAGAATTGTATTTTGTACAAATACAAACTAAATGAAAAGTAAAACTTGCTCAAATTTATCATTTTGTGTCTCATAATGTACACATAGTATGGTCAATATGTAAAATTAGAATTGTATTTTGTACAAATACAAACTAAATTAAAAGTAAAACTTGCTCAAATTTATCATTTTGTGTCTCATAATGTACACATAGTATGGTCGATATGTAAAATTAGAATTGTATTTTGTACAAATACAAACTAAATTAAAAGTAAAACTTGCTCAAATTTATCATTTTGTGTCTCATAATGTACACATAGTATGGTCGATATGTAAAATCAGACTTGTATTTTGGATCCAGGTATGTATACCAGCCGCTGGACAAGCTTTACATGCTCCTCATCACCACCAAGGCCAGCAACATCCTCGAGGATCTGGAGACGCTCCGGCTCTTCAGTCGAGTGGTGAGAATCCAATGCTCTTTATCCATACAACTATCACTTAAAATATTTCTTTCTTAGTATTTAAATATACAGTAAGATTAATGTATTTTATTAGTTACTTATGGAATTCTATTACAATGATATTCATCGACACTATCATACAAAATGATTTACAGTGAAACCTCTATCTATCGTTTTTAAAGGGACCTATTAAAATAAACTATGAATGCGGGATTAAGAGGTCAATACGCAAATAGATACGACCGAGTAAAGATACCGTCCTCCCAATCTGCATAACCATTCGTAGGCTAAAATTCTAAGAAGAATTCATGTTTCAGATGCAAATGTTTTTATTAAAAAAAGAATACAAACCTGAATAGAATTTTAAAAAATACTTTTGTTTTTTAACTGTTTTATTTTCGTAAGTCAATAGTATATTTTCGGCTTTGCAAATAGTATTTTTTCAGCATCGGTTATTGAATGTGCGTTGTAGAAAGTTTTCTTTCAAAAAGAGTGTGCACGCTTCTGGAAATGCAGGTACAGGCAGCGGCTCCTTTTCATCAATATCGACCTCTCCTGCTATCGGTTACACAAGTTTTCGATAGTTTCTATCCCATACGTTTTCGTTGAATGTAAGAAAATTGGAAATAATGTAAAAAAACAGACAAAATATATCAAATATGCAGCTTAATTCGAACGATAAATGCGGTAAATGGTGATAGAGAAACGATCGATGCGGTTTAGTTTAGTATGAAATTAAGTCGGGATAGAAGAAATAAACGACACATCCGATTCGAAAACGATTATTCGAGGAATAATAGATAGAGGTTTCACTGTATTTATGTAAAAATAATCATACCCTTCAATTTGTTAACTGATCAACAATCACTTTTACACACATTTTCAGATTGATAAAAATTATGTTTATGTTATGATTTATAAGAGACAGAATTGCAGGCGGATATAAACTAAGTAAATTACGATTCCTTTCTAATTTATAAGAAAAACTAACTATCACGCCGCTTCCCCGCAGGGGTAGGCGGAGACAATAGAACGCCACACCACTCTGTCCTTGCAAACGTTCTTCGCCTCTTCCACGTTCATGCATCTCCTCATACACACCCGCCGATTGTTTCGACTCCTAGCCTGACCAGAATAAAATAAGTTTATAAGTTTGTATGTAAATAATATTATAGATATTATATGATTGGTATTAAATTAGATTCCAGAATACTGCACTACTCTGAGTGAAGCCGAGGTGTTGGACCAGGCCTTCAATCTCATATTTGCGTTTGACGAGATCGTGGCTCTGGGCTACAGGGAGAGCGTCAACTTAGCGCAGGTATGAACAATTTCACTGCAGATTATTTAAATTTCACAACGCATTACTAAACAGTTGCATCTTTACTTAATCCATCTTTACCTTCCAGATCAGGACATTTGTGGAGATGGATTCTCATGAAGAAAAGGTCTACCAAGCTGTTAGACAGGTCAGTTCAGAACACTTGGCGTTAGCTAGTAAAATGAGTATTAATTGGTTTGTATAAAATAAAGATATTCCTACCACTTTATACTCTGTTTGTATGTATGTATGGGTATATGTGTAAACAGGGCATTTTTTTTTAAACAAAAAGGTCCCAGAACTCATTTTACTAAAAGTAAACCGAGCTTTTTACCAAAAGTGCATATTCAAATATCATTTAAATATTCATTTAAATACCATGTTTTATCATTTTGACAAATTATATAAATAAAGATTGTAATTACGTAAGTACAAACATTGTTTCGTCTAATTGATTTTGAAAAGTTAAAAAAATATAAAATTTATCCGTGGAAAAAAGTGCCGGAACAACGTTCCACCGCATTACAAGGAAAAAAGACCCTGCGTGGAAATAATGTATATATGTGTGTATGTATGTATATGTGTGTATATATGCATATATGCTGTATTTTGTGAAGCGCCCTTGAAGTGATTTCTCACGAAAACGGCGCTACATTAATTATCCAATAAATAAATTCAATTTAAAAGGCTGACATCACGAGGGTAAATGCTCGAAACAAGTTATTAACATTCCTCAGGCAGTTAAAAGGTCGAATGACTGACTGTTGATTGACTATCTCGTGTATATATATATATTTTTTAAATCTTTGTTTCTACAGACGCAAGAGCGTGAGGCCAGAAATAAGATGCGTGAGAAGGCGAAAGAGTTGCAGAGAGAGAGGCTGGAGAGCGCCAAGAAGGGAGGACCTCCAACAAGTTAGTATATCAAGTTATAAAATGACACGTACCACACCAACGTATCCTCGATCTATCCTTCTCAATATTACTTTCTTCATCTTCTGCATAACTCATTATTTTATTATACATCCAAGTCCTCCAGTACGGAGCTGGGAGGCTTGAATTTTGAAGTCTGCCATAAATCAAGGATAAGCCATAAAAAATATAACCCTTTTTATGGGATTCGCGAGCCTTTTGAAATTTGTTCTCATTCTGTCTGTTTAAGTCTGCTAAAAGTACTCTCTTAAAGTCGTAAATTTTATAACAAGTTTTGAAAACAATAAAATCTAAAATTGAGTGTTGCAATAAAAACATGTCGTTTCCCAGAATACCACTTTATTTTTACAATCAAGTTGGATAAAAATCTTTTTCATTTTCATTCGAACCCTTATCCGCACCCCACTGGTGCATAGGGCACTGCATCATACAAATGCAGTGTTATCTTGATCGTTAACACACGAAGGAAAGGTTATCAGCCCTCCGCTTCAGGTACCAGTCCAGGGTAATATAGAATAAATATTAGAGTGGAAAAATCACTTATATTTATTTGACCCCCCCTGGGAATCGAACCCGGGACCTCCAGAACGGTAGCCGAGCGTGCTGACCTATACACTACGGAGGCGGACGGATATAAATATAGATCTGATAATTGTAATATAAAAATTATTTTAAAAAAATATTAGTTTTATCCGAATCTAAGTATTTAGTAGTATTACTACAAATTCAATCGAACCCTTATCCGCACCCTAATGGTGCATAGGGCACTGCAACATATAAATGCAGTGTTATGCCCTCTGCTTCAGGTACCAGTCCAGGGTTATATTGAATAAATATTAGAGTGAAAAAATCTAAATCATATTTTTGTCTGTTTTCCAGATTCGTCACAAGCCATTTCCAGCTCGATGAGCAATTTCTCAGATTTGCAGTCGCACATTTGTGAAATTCGAGTCAACACCAACTACAATCCCCAGCCGACTATCACAAAAGAGTAAGTCAAATTAAAATTTAAAATGTTTAACTTAACAGTCGAATTTTGGCGAGAAAATTTGTCGGTGCAGGAAATCATCACCAAACAACTCGAAACAAGACTACCTGAACACTGCTCGCGTTAGTCTATAAAAACAAAAATATATTTGGCTCGGGCAATTCAACACCACCAAGTTGGAATACCATTTGCCCGAGCAGCACTCGGATTCATCAATGCAATATAAACTCCTTGCCCGAGTCACGCTCGGGATAATTTGGCAACTGGTTAAACAAATTATTTGTCCAATGCAAAAATTTTTCATGAGCTACTTATTGAACCTCCCCAGCAGTCAATTATTTCCATTTGTATCTAGTGTTTTTTTAAAACTGAAATGCTACGCTACATACAATATTTTGGAATTTTGCATATTTACTAACACACTAATGACAGGAAAGGTATTTCTACCCGTTTGGTCGATTGATGCTTAAGGACGGGAAGGGTATTTTTACCTTCTGCCCCGGCCTCATTTTAAATTCAGAATAGGAGGAATTATTTTATGTTTTTGTATGAATATTATGTACCAATCATAAATGTCTAAACTATATGTACATAATTATCAAATCCCGTCGCCAGCGGTCCGCAGGCGTAAAATACACCCGTCCAAAAGGTGTTAATTTTATATCACCTAAGACTTTTGAATATTGTGAAAATGTCAATGACATTCTTTCTTCTTCTCTTTCTTCTTTTTAATGTTCGCTCCCTAGGTGGAGCATATGGGCAAAACGAGACGGCTCCGAGTCACTCTGTCACGAGCCATCTCCTTGGCTTCCACCCAGGTCAGTCCGGCATCCCGAAGTTCCGCTGAGTATAGTCGGTGAACGGTCGTCAGCGGTCTTCCGGGGCGCCGGGATCCTCGGGGTTTTAAGAAGAGACACTAGGGGTTAATGCTCTCAGGTGGCATTCTAAGGACATGTCCCAACCGTGTCCGCCTTCTCCTCTTCAGGACTTCCAGCATGAGAGGCTGTTGGGTACTTCCTCATTCCTAACGAAGTCATACAACTTTACACCGAGTAGTCGCCTCAGTATTTTCAAAACTTTCCAGTTTGTTTCTGAGTTTTGGTGCCACGACTCACACCCGTACAACAGCATCTATTTACAATGACATTACTACAATATTTTTTTTCTTCTAACCCTCATCTGGACCCAGTGGTGCATAGGGCACTTCATCATATTGACCATTACTTAATTAAGCAAAGTGATCAATCTCACGCTTCAGGTGCCAGACCAGGGTATTTTAAAACTAATATAAGAGTGAAAAATCACTTTAATTTATTTTGACTCCCTATGCAATCCAACCTGTGGCCTCTGGGACAGAAGCTAAACGCGCTAACTACTGCACTGTGGAGAAGAAGTAGCATGCTCAAGAAGGAGTCAATTGAAACTAATATATCTTCCGAAATTTGAGTAGTGTCCATATAAAAGCTTGTCTTGCTGTCTCTACTAAATAAAAGCTTTCTCAATCCAACATAGATGGCTCTAGTGAACTCACATGTAGTGTCATGAGATAAAAAAGATATATGTAGGAGTTCCAAAAATTTGAGTAGTGAGGTTGTCAATCATGGGTAGAATGGTGAATGTTACATATGTGATCAATCAAATCACATGGTCATAAGCCCTATAAATACCCAGACTTATATATTCTTCTTCAACTATATAGAGATATCAAAATGAATATAAAGAAGAAAATTTTAGTAATTGAATGGTATTGATTGCAGGAAATCTCGTAACGCCATGAAGTTGGGCTCCAAGAGCCGTGATGTGGACAGTTTCGTGGACCAGCTGAAGAGCGAGGGAGAAGTGGTGCAGACAGCCACGCCGGGAGTTCGGGGAGACTCAATCACCCACGCTCCCATCAGGGCAGAGAATGTACAGGAGTAAGAACTAGTTTTTATTTTATCTATGGAATATGATTGTGGTAAAACATTTTTTTAATGAGGGAACACAGTCAATACAGTTTTACTTATAGGAGTAAGAACTAGTTTTATTTTATCAATGGAACATGATTGTAATTTTTTTTTATGAAGAAGCACAGTCAATACAGTATTACAGGAGTAAAAATTAATTTTATAAAGAAGCACAGTCAATCCAGTGTCATGTACCGGAGTAAAATCTAGTTTTTATTTATTATTATTGTTTTGTAAATTATCCATAATGATTATTATTATATGTACTCAGTTTTTGTGGCACTTATTTTCCCAAAACAATTGGACAACTTCTGTTTCTTTAATATTATACATGATATCGAAATGATAATTTTGTTTTTATTTTTTCCAGTGTGCATCTCAAGCTAGAAGACAAACTAACAGTCAAGATTGGCAGAGATGGAGGGATTCAAAACTTTGAGCTGACAGGTATTATCTTTAAATAACCTCTATTTTATATAGCAGGGACGGTCAAAACGTCGACCGGGAAACTTTTCTTAGTCCTGTAATATGCACAATATGAAAATATGCAATGTCAAGTTTCTAACGCATCCTCTGATACGATCCAAAATAATAATATTTAATATTATATACATATTTACTTAGTCCAAGGTAATATTAAACAAATATTGGATTGAAAAAATCACCTATATTCATTTTACCCCCCTGGGAATCGAACCCGGGTACGGTAGCCCAGCATGCTGACCATTACACTACGTAGGCGGAGCAAAGGCTATATAGGTTATTTATAACTTAATATGTAACTAGTCCAGCGGTGGACTGCAGGGGACTCAGAGGGGCACGCAGGAGCCCCTTGTTAAATTAAAAGAAATCAATATTCTCTGATTAAATCAGTAATCCACCATTAAAAAAAGTCATATCTATATTTTGTCGTTTGATGTGCATATTAAGTATTTTTTAATTATTTTTAATTATTTTGTATTTCGGATAGTTAAAACAAAATAGTACACCTCCCCCCTCCACCAGCGAGCCCCTTGTAAAAAAATTGGCAGCCCACTGGTCTTACAGTCGTTAAATATGTTTTATTATGGGGGTACTTGTTTCCAGGGCTGCTGACTCTGCGCATATCCGATGAACAGTTTGGGCGCATCCGAGTCCATATCAACAACGAAGACACCCGAGGTATCCAACTGCAGGTCAGTCTGAACTTAACCTTTTCTAATATTACCTCTCCACTGCTGGATATTTTTTTTTGAGACTTAATATTACACATAATTATTTTTACTTTTCAATTAATTTTTATTTATTTATTTATTTAAACCCTCATATGCATACAATGGTGCATAGGGCATATAAACATATAAACACAGTGTTATCTTAATCGTTAACACATGAAGGAAGGGTGATTAGCCCTCCGCTTCAGGTACCAGTCCAGGGTAATATTGAGTAAATATAAGAGTGTAAAAATCACTTTTATTTATTTAACCCCCCATCCTGGGAATCGGACCCGGAATCTCCATTACAGTAGCCGAGCGTACTCACCATTACACTATGGAGGAAGAATTATTTTTTTGAAACTTAATATTACATTTTTTTTTACTTTTACATAGTTGCTTAAAAATAATAACTTTGGAGAGAACCGTTGTTGTAAAGTATTGGTGATAAACTTTTATTTTTACCAAATTTACAAAAATACTTCAATTTTATACTATTTCTGTGAGTCTTAGCGGCTCGTTATTAAAAATAGGTCTTAAATTGTGGGTTCAAACCTGGAAACTATGACTCAAAAGTCTGCAACACTAACCCCGGGACCATAACCTGACAACGTCTTGTATTATTTGAACAATTTGGCTGTACAATTTGTGTATTGTTCAGACCGCATATGAGGGTTTAATATCGAGAGATCTTAATGAATCGCATAATGTAATAATTGAATCCCATCTTCTAGACGCATCCAAATGTTGATAAGGAGCTGTTCCGGAATGCCGGATGTGTCGGCCTAAAGAATCCGGCCAAACCCTTCCCTCTGCACACCGACGTGGGAGTCCTCAAGTGGAGATACCAGACCACGGCCGACAGCGCAATCCCGCTGAATGGTTAGTTAACATACTTTTCAATCCATGTCAGTGTAGTAATGGCCACTGGTCAAATAGATCTTTGTCAGACGGGAGGAATATCTAATTTAACATACTCAACTTATAAAGGATTGTATTAGACTCGTTTTGTGTTTATAACAGCCAATATAATTAATATTTGCATTTATCATTTTCTTTTGGAAAATTCACGTTCGAAAAAACCTTATATTCGTAAGTTAGCAATGAATGATGTCACAGAAACAAAGGAGTTATTTTAATGTTGGTGTCATTGCTAAATTATTGGCGGCCTCCCGCCAATAATTTGGCAATGGAATTATGGTCTCCCGTTCTCTACCAACAGTATGTAAAAGACGCCTTTAAGCGTTGCCCGCAAACAATGTGTTAAAGGCATGATAACGAAGCGACTATATATTTTTTATAACACCGGTATTTCTTTTTTTTTTTCACTTTTTTATATGCTTGTCGGTTTGCAGTAAACTGCTGGCCGTCGGAGAATGGTCAAGGAGGTTGCGATGTCAACATCGAGTATGAGTTGGACCACGCACACCTCGCCCTGCAAGAGCTCACCATCCTCATACCCCTACCGTGAGTTGCTGGTCATTAGTCAATCGAATATCGCCTGTGTGTGTGTCACATTATAAATACAATATTTGTATTTCAGAATGAGCTGCGTTCCGATAGTGAATGAATGCGACGGCGCGTACACTTACCAGAAGGGACGCAACATTCTGCAGTGGAATGTGCCAGTAGTGGATGCCACACAAAAGACCGGTACACTGGAGTTTACGTGAGTGAAACATTCTTATTTTTACTGAGTGCATTTTTGAGGGCTGGAATATAGTCTGGTAAATAGGTACTGGTGTAGTTCTTATGGCAACACTTAAAATATTGAAGATACATATACTATACATATTATTAATTAAATAATTAATGTAATTTCTTGATAAACAATCATATCGTGGGTGTTCTGGCAAAAAACTTAAACTCGAAAATATGCATTTTTGACTTAATGATGCATATTTTAAAGTTTCCAACGTTCTATAAACTGGCAAAATACACAAAATTTCATATATTTGTGGTTTCATAAGTAAATTTAAATAACAGGTTTTATTTAAACAGGGATTTTAAAGTTAAAGTTTCTTTGCCAGTATACCCACGACATAGTAAACATACATAAAATAGTTACGCTATGTCAAAACAAATTTCATTTCGATGGCTTTTTGACTGTAAAAAACATCGTATCACGGTTTAAGTTAGAACAATTTTTAAAAAAATTATTGAGTATTAAAAGTACATTAAAAAAAAAAAAACAATTCATAGACATAAAAAATAAAATATTCACATAAAAGTCGTTGAAAGCATTTTTAGGTATTCCACGTGGAAAATTCATAATAATTAAGCTTCTTTGATAATCTTCAAATTCTTCTCTTCGTACAATTAAACTTTTTTCTTCTTCTAATAAACCCTAAATGCTTCTTATGGTCTATAACCATGTATCTGAAAATCCTCATAAACTAAAAATATGTTAGATCTTGTTGTTTGAAATGGATTTCAAATAACATAACGCTGACATGACAGATATTTTATCTCAAACCACCTTTTTTTTAAGCATCTTGCTGTCAATTTATAAAAGACAAAAGTAATGCCTTCTAAAGGGGTTTCTTTGTTTTGGATCATAAACAACCTTAATTGATTTTGAATGCTTTTTTTTCCAGTGCCGCATCTTCAGTCCCCAACGACTTCTTCCCGCTGCAAATATCCTTTTTGTCGGAGACTCCGTACACCAACATTACTCCCGACACGGTGCTCGTTCTTTCTGAAGGAGGCACTCCGGGAGACAGTGTTAACTTTTCCATAGAAAAGTCATTCATTCCAGAGAAATATGAAGTTGTGTAGATGCGTAATAGTTACATATATTCACTGCCAAAGGGTAAAACACTTCAGCCAACAAATAGTATTCAAAGAACAACTTTCTGAACTGGCCTTTGGTTTAGTGGAAACTTCTGAGAAATAACTGCCATATATATATTTTTTTTAAATAAAAATTAATCTAATTTAAGCTGATTTTGGCATGAATTGACATCAATACCAGAATAGTAAAGTGAAAGTTTCTTTGTCTTTGTTTATTACCATGATAAATGGTGAATGTACTATCGCAATTTTATCAACAAGCCAATAATTATTTATTTTTGTGGGTTGAAATGTTTTCTCTTTTAACAGCTGATTGATTGTTGCTGTTGTTTTTTTTTTTAAGTTCTCAGCCATGTGTGAAGTTTTGAAAGAGGAATTTGTATTGTAACTATTATATAATTAAAAAAAAAACTAATAAAACGCAGTCTTTTGTACAAAATTTATTTAGATTTTTAAATACACCAAACACAGAAGCATTCGATGGATATTTGTTGTTAATTATAAGTGATACTTAAAAAGTTTCTGCTAAGATTTTTTAATACAAAATGTTTGTTGATGCAAATAAAGATAAAATTTTAGTGCAGAAATAAAGTTTTTAGCGTCGAGGTTTTATAGTAAAATAATGCAGTGCCTTCTATATACATTTTGAACAGATCATAGCCTGAGTTTAGTAATGTCACATTGGCTAATATTAATAACCAGCTTTTCCTCACATATCAGTCATTGAGTTCTATTACTTATCTAAAGAGCTACGATGGAAAGAACAGTTAAAAAAATATTTGAGATTATTAAGAATGTTACTCAATACTGCTTACTAAAATTGGTAGATATGTTAAATATTATCCATGCAGATTTCTTGCATTCTCAATTTATCTATGGTTTTTTGCTGAATCAGCGTGCTTCATTTGAATTGAATATGATGTTGCCGGTATACTGTAAATTTTTATTTAGTGACTTTTCAAATAACATAGCAATCCATCAGCTGGGCCAATGTTAGCTGATATTTAAAATGTATATTCTATCTTATTTTCCAACATGTAATCTTCTTCAATTTCTTATAATAAATAAATAGACATTCAAATACAGATCTTATATTGGACGCCGCATTATGTATTCTCGGAATTGTAATTTATTCTCATCAAACCATTTTTAGAAAAAAGTTTTACCCATTATTATTAATTGAAATCTATTAAATTTATTACATACATATAATTTTTGTTGAATGAAAATATGAGCGAGGTGTAATAATCATTATATGATGTATTTAATATAATAAAATAAATAATTATGTCAATAAAAATGTCTTTTAATACTGTTTACATATAAAATATGAAAATTTACAGATGGATAATTGGGCATTCAATACTAAAACCGCAAATGAGTTATAAAATTAAATAACTGAGCAATTCAATCACATACGTGAATATAACAAACACAATGATACTCAGGTTCAGTGCTGCAGAACAGCGTTTATTATTTAATATAATTTTGTACTTAAGTTATACATATTTATATATAAACATATATTTATTATTATTATTTTTTTATTGGACACTGTCTATCCTCACTAGGTATTTGGAGATACCTGTTCTGAGGTAGGCAGGGTATGCTTATTCTTTTTATAATACAGCTTTATATATATTTTAATGATAATATAAAAGTGGTAAGACTGAAATAATATGAAATAATAATTATAAAAAGAAAGCAAATAAAGAGTTGAAATAAAAGAAAAGTAAAATCTAAAGGAGTAATATTATTCTATATACATATACTGGTATATGTATATATTCTATATACTGGTGTCATTATTATGATATAATGAATAAAATACATTTATTTTGTAAAAATAAATTATTGCAGGTTGGCAGAAATTTAAGTCCATACAGCGGAACCTGTCATAATGAGTAATTCGCATAAAGAGCAAAAACAAAGTGAATAAGTTGTTCCTTTAACGAGCGACATTTTGCCTAACGAGTTACAGAGAAAGGGTAAGTCCATTTTTCACGACATCCACTTGTGAGCCGGGACTTCCGCTCCGGTCAAAACAAAAAATGTTTTGCTTAACGAGTAAGATTCTGGAACGAATTATGCTCGCCTAAATGGTGCATAGTGCACTGAGACAGAACAATGCAATTTTTACTCGATCACCAAGTTTAGTTAGTACCAATGTAAAGGCACGGTAATCAGTCATAGATTGTGCACTAGATTTTCGGATATAAGAGTGGAATATTTGATAGGATACATATGACTTTACGTTACATACCATTTACGAGGATATGGGCTGTTCAACGTACGTGGCGCGTGATAGACCGGAATGGCGAAGGTGTCATTTGTTGCTGCAAACCAATCCACAAGATTGAGACCACAGAAGAAGACACATCGGCTGTCCAAATTTAAAACACTACTGTGTTTACTGTACTTACTAGAAACATTTTTTTGTAGTACGTTTTTTTTGCATTCATGGACTAAGTAGACTCTACTTAGTCCGAAAATGCAAAAAAAACGTACTACAAAAAAATGTTCCTTACTGTGTTTTAAATTTGGACAGCCGATATGACTTGAGTGAAAACCCAGGTTGAAAGACAATTCTGCTATGTGGAGGAGAAATAGTAAATAGAAATAGGATAATAGCAGCAATGGCTAAGGCACTCAGGGTTGTACGCTATGAAAAGTACGAGTCTGTTGAGAATAAAACATACATAAGTACCTACTTACAATACAATTATCTATTTTTAATTAAAAATAATAAAATACTGACCTACAACTGCATATAAATCAAATGAAACAATTATTATTGTACATTTAAGTTATTTTTCATAAGATTTTTTGTTATTAATAATAATAACAATAGGATAACTTATTACAATAAATAAATTTCATATTCTAATTATGTATAATTAATATTTGCAGTACACTCAGACCTCGCTTTGCGTCGTTTCACTTTGCGTTTTTTCGAAGTTGCGTAGTTACTGAATTAAGACTCATTTTCGCATTGCGTCATAGTTTTTTGACTGAATGAAAAATATGGTAACCTATCTTTGATGTTTATATGATTTCCAATGGGAAAAGGCAATTCACTTTGCGTCGCGATATTTTGGAACGTATCTACGACGCAAAGTGAGGTCTTAGTGTACTAACTTTGAGATTTTATATCATAAAACTTAAAAAATTACTTTATTTTAATATATTTTGGTCATCAGAGATTTTCTAATACATACTACGATATGAAATGAAATGATTCATGACAGGCTTAAAGACTACAAAAAAGGTAAAATACTAGATAGTTTTTATTTTATTATTCTTCTATCGGTTGTATCATTAATCTTATATTGTATCCCGTGCGTATACATCATGTGTTTATTGACTCCCGTGCTACGAGAGAATTTGATTTGGCAAACTGGGCAGGAATAATTCTTTTCTTTGGTGTGCTTCCGCATGTGGAGCTTGAGCTCCACTCTCGTATAACAGGATAACTCGCAGAGCTCGCATTTGAAAAGTCGGTTTCCGGTGTGTCGCAGCATGTGCGTTTCTAGACTCTTCTTCACATTGCACCGATATTCGCATAAATTGCACTGGAAACGCTTCTCGTCGCTGTGCTTCTTCCCGTGACTGATCAACTCCACCCGCGTCACAAACGTGGATCCGCAGACCTCGCAACTGAAATTTTTGATATTGTAATGCCTGTTCATATGATCGTCTAAAGTTTGCTGTGATCGCAGCCCCTTATTGCAGATACTGCACTTGAATTTCTTGATGTTATTGTGAACGTTTTTATGGTTCTCATAAATAAATTTGTGTTTGAATTGTTTCCCGCACTCAGCACACGTGTAGTACATTTTGTCACTGTGGCTTTTTTTGTGGACGTATAAAGAACTAGGTTGGGCGAAGCGGCGTTCGCATATATCACATTGAAAGGGTTTTTCCCCGGTATGAATGGACATGTGATACCCTAATGTGTAGCTCCGAGGTGTAGAGTAAGAACACTCTGTACATTGGTACATTTTAACCGATTTAAGCTTTTTTTCATCTCGATGCATACTCACCATATGCTTCTCTAAAGAATACTTAGTACTGAGGACTTTACTGCACAAATGACAGGAAAATTTCTTAGTTGCATTGCCATTATGTAAACGTGATTTCACTTTCTTTTTGACTTTCAGTTTGTCTTCTGTCTTTATTTCTTCAAATTGATGTGATTCTGCAGCGACTCTTTTAGACTTGTCAATCAAATCAACCTGATTATTTATCACTGTTTTCAAGGATGTTGTAAGAGATGCAATGTTTTCATTATCAGAGTCCTGAAAACTTCTGTCGCTGCGGTTATCAGCTTCAAATTCAATCCAGTTATCAATTACTTCGTCTTCTTCTTTTATGGCGTCAGATGTACTCGGCAACTGCTGTATTTCGTTCACGATTCCAGCCTGAACGACGTTGAAATATATCTTTTTCAACAGTGAATCCGAGTACTCGCACTTTGTTCTAAAATTATCCGCTGTGCCTAATTCTTCGCAGCAAACTTCGCAAATAACACCGGGAAGACCATCCCCACTTTGTAACTGCACCCTCGTGCAAAGAGCTAATTTTTCAGACAGAGAGGTTGAATTGTTAACTTCGAAAAGTGAAGTAACTTGACCTGAATTTTCTGACAAACATATCCGGCACAGCGTATTCAATTTCTCCGATCTATTAATAAGAATATCCTGAATTTCATATTCTGATTTCATTTTTGATTTGGAACGTTTTTTCACATTAAAAATTAATTTCTAGAGAATGTATTTGCTAAGAAAATTAACTATCAAAACAAAACTGAACACAACTGTCATGCTGGTCACTCACGACGAGGAAAATAGTAGATTTTGTTACATTTTCTCTGGTTTTGTAACGTTCAAGTACGAAATTTGGAAAGACGAAAGGTTTCACTGCCAACCTGGCGATATGACGCGAAATCGAATACCTACAGCGCCATCATTAGTATATAAATCTTTGTATATAAGCTTCGTTCGAGTCTGGCCGGGCGGCCGTTATGAATTCATTGCACAAACTAATTTATATAATTCATTGTAAACAATAAATGACAAGCCGGGTGATCTCGTGTTGAAAATAACTATTATATATTGGAAATGTGAGTACTTCATTATTGGTAAGGCGTTTCCTCTCATTCCGCCGTTTGCTAAACAGCTGTCAAACAAATTACGCAAGAAATTTGTCTCGACTGCTGCTCAAATAAGCGCTAATTAGAAGAAATATGTATTCTATAACCTCCGGAATGACCCCATCAACAGCATTGCAGGTAATCAACTGTTTTTGTTGTTGTTTTTCATGCCTGAAAAACTGTGCAATCTTCTTTGTGTGAAATGTCATTTTGACAGTCCGTTGACAGCGAGTCTGTTTTTATTATTGTTTTTATGTTATATTTTAGGTAAAGTACGGACAACCGGCATAGTTACAAGCACATTTATTGTCATATAATGTTATTTATTGCACTATATGCATATAAAATAAGATTCAACAAACACAAAAGATGTCATTCAAAAAATAGCTACAGCACGTGGCGTATAGATTTTGAAATGGTTTTCCAGTTTTACTTATACAGTTACAAATGTCAATTTACTAGTGGGTGCAATGCTTGCCCATGTTTTGTTCACAAAGAAATAGGTATGGATGATAATTAATAAATAATATTGGATATATGATGTAAGAAGACCAGCCCGACGAAGCTTGCAATCGCAAAACCGGACTGGACTCTTTTGCTGACAAATTTCCAGCCCCCATCTGTGCTCCACGAGTAGTTTTATGATGAGGTTGGAACTCTTCATATCAACCCCTCCGAGAAGCCTGCCACTGTATACCTTATAAGACCATCTTAGTGTATACCGGTGTCTGATATCCTCATCATCGGAGATCGCTCAGTGGGTCGTAATGCTAGCAATTATTTTTCAAACATAAAAACTAATTCTGTAACTTTGTTACCTTTTCAGACTCTTGCAACTATTGGCAAATGACTTGTCGCGGCAGAAGGGTTCCATTTCCCCCATTGTGTTGGCGCTTTGGACAGTTTCATTTCCTAGCGCTGGATCAGAATATATAAACTACAGAGGACGATTCGGCATTGTTTTATTTGGATGTGTAGCCAGTAATTACTGTTTTAGTGTTTGCAGATATGTATAGGCAGATAGATGATATAACCATGAAACGTGTGTTATTGCACAATTTTCTTGGGAGTTATTCATCGTGACTAATATATATGTATACTCTCCCCCCTGAAAATAAACATATTATGCTCCTAAATATGTTTTTATTTTGTTCATTAATGACCGAGATCCTTGAAAAGTATCATCCTATCCCGCTCTCTGTGATCTTACAACATTGACCTTAATTTTTTACAGAAATGCAATCTAAAGTAACTAACTGACCATCACGCCGCTTCCGCAGGGATAGGCAGAGAGAATAGAACACCACACCACGCTACTCTTGTCTTTGTACACATTCTTCTTTACGCATCCCCTCACACATCCTCCTCCCAACCCTTCTCCGCACCCCAAAGGTGCATAGGGCACTGCATTATATAGAAGCAGTGTTATCTTGATCGTTAAATACACGAAGGAAAGGTGATCAGCCTTTCGCTTCAGGTACCAGTCCAGGGTCATATTAAATATATATTTGACTGAAAAATCAATAATATTTATTGCGACCCTCTTGGGAATCAAACCCGGGACCTCCAGCATGGTAGCCTAGAGCGCTAACCGCTACACTATGGAGGCGGACCTCATACATACCCGCCGATTATTCGGATTCCTGAATTGACCACTTTCAATTATTTTAAATACTTGATCATGCCAAGTTTTGCCCGGTCATCCTCTGCTCATGTTCCCAACAAGATTCGCCTCATAAATTTCTTTTACAATCCTTTCTTCGCTCGTTCGTTTAGATCTTTTATAACTAACTAACTAACCATCACGCCGCTTCAGGCAGAGAGAATAGAACGCCACACCACTCTGTCTTTGCAAACATTCTTCGCCTCTTCCACGTTCATGCATCTCCTCATACATACCCGCCGATTACTACGACTCCTAACCTGACCACTTTCAAGTATTTGGCATACCTGATCGTGCCATGTTTTTCTTGGTCTTTCTCGGCATAAATTTGTTTTACCGTTCTTTCCTCACTCATTCGTTCCACATGTCCAAACCATCTCAACGCACCTTTCTTAATTTTATTGATAATGGTTATCTCCGCTTTGCATTCCTTCCTTATTTCACTATTCGAACATCTATCATACATCGTTTTGTCGCACATTCTTCTGAGAGATTGCATTTCGACTGCACTCAGTCTACTTTCATCCTTCTTTTGCCAACTCCATGTTTTACTTCCATACATTAGAGTTGGAACCAGGACTCCGTTGTGCACTGCCAGTTTAGCTTCCGCTGATAGGCTTTTATTTGCCATAACTGATATTATTAGAGGGTATTTCTTTTTCATCGAGAATTTTAATGACTTCCTTTAATCTGACTCTATCGAATGCTTTAGTAAGACCTACAAAGCAGAGGTAAGCTGTCTTATTGAACTCTATTGCTTTTTTAACTAATTTGTCTAACAACAAATGTGTTGAACTTATTTACGTCCGAGTTCACTCGGTTTCTCAGCGTCACATATTTAGCATATTCTTCTGGTGACGGTGAGCTTCTGTATTTCAGATGGCTTTTCTTCGGCGAGTTCCTTGACTTCATCAGTAAACCATTTTATCAATAATGATTATCTCAGCCTTGCATTCTTTCCTTCTTTCACCATTCGAACATCTATCATACATCTTTTTGCCTCACATACAAATAAAACTAACTAACTAACTAACCATCACGCCGCTTCCCCGCAGGGGTAGGCAGAGAGAATCGAACGCCACACCACTCTGTCTTTGCAAACATTCTTTGCCTCTTCTACATTCATGCATCTCCTCATACATACCCGACGATTATTACGACTCTTGACCCGGCCGCTTTCAAGTATTTGACATACCTGATTGTGCCAAGTTTTCCTCGGTCGTCCTCTGCTTCTTTTTCCAACTACATTCGCTCCATAAATTTGTTTAACCGTTCTTTCTTCACTCATACGCTCCACATGTCCAAACCATCTCAACACACCTTTCTTAATTAATAATGTAATAAATAATAAATAATATATATATAAATAATAAATAATGTATGTAAAAATAAAAATAATAGATCAACCTGGCTGATCGGTGATAATATGCGTGAATAGCCTATAAATAAAAAAAAGACATTCATAATAACAGCAATGGGGGCGCGAGATAGAGACAGGCATGAATATAGAAAGAGGTAGAAAGACATTCGCCGGAGCTAGCGGTTGAGTTCGGCTTCGTCCACAGAACCAAAGATCAATTAACGAACATCTATTTACTTATATTTCTTCTTTTTTTATGGCTATTCACCCTTCTAGCCAATGCGAGTTATTTTTTATTTATATATTATTATTTTACACTTTTTACAATTTAAAAAAGATAAATGTTTGAGTTTTTATTATTTACAAAAAAAAACTTCAATTTCATACTATTTCTGTGAGCCTGAGCGGCTCATTATTAGAAAGTGGTATGAAATTGTGGTAAAGTGGTTCGAACCGAAAAACTTTGATTAAAAAATTCGAGACACTAGCCACGGGACCACAACCCGATACGATTTGAATTATTTGTTTTTTTTTTTATTATCTTATTATGTTTTTTGTGAAGTTTATCTGTATGTATTTATATATTGAGCCTTCCTACATGTACTATTGTAACCCACAAATGTATAATTTATATTTTTTATTTTTTAAATGTTTTTCATGATATCTTTAATGATTCTTCTCCACGCGTGCTTTCAATCGTCTTCTGTCCCCTGCATCAATCACCCTTCTCCAGAATCAGAATGTCAATTTGTCACTGACTCACAAAGCCGGCAATTCGCCGCGCCGCACATAGGGGCAAGATGACTCGAAAACAACAAAAGCGCGATCGTGCGGAACAGCTTTTGAAGATAGTTCTGAACGATGCAATCGCCGCAGAATTGAAAATCTAGGGAACTCCACTCTACTTTCACAACTAGGTCATGCAACGACAATGAATCTGAAAGCTTCTGGACAGCCAGTTGCATCCAAATTATTAGCAGAAATAAAAATTATTACAAACAAGTTTGGGAGGTTAATAAGGTTGAGAGGTTAGTGGAAAACGGAATGCTAATGCTGGAGAGGTCTGAAAGGAAGCCGTCATTAAACGGGCACCCAATGAAATAAGATCTAGGTCTCCAATTAATGCCCTGCAAGTGCAGGCCTCTGACGCCCCCTCGGAATTATTAACTATCATTTTTTTAAATCAGAATATTATATTTTTTAGTCGAAAATTTTAAGATAAATTTACATGTCAAGTATTGTCTTCTCAATCCAATTCCATTTTCCACTAACATCTCAATCTCATCGACCTCCCCTAACAAACAAAATTAATTGAAAATCATTTGTAAATGTGTATGAAATATATAAAATAACTAACTAAACAAACCAACTTAATAATGAAGCTAACCCCAATTACAGGAAAACAAACGATTTCAATTCAAATCGTATCGGGTTGTGGTCCCGTGGCTAGTGTCTCGGATTTTTTAATCAAAGTTTTTCGGTTCGAACCACTTTACCACAATTTCATACCACTTTCTAATAATGAGCCGCTCAGGCTCACAGAAATAGTATGAAATTGAAGTTTTTTTTTGTAAATAATAAAAACTCAAACATTTATCTTTTTTAAATTGTAAAAAGTGTAAAATAATAATATATAAATAAAAAATAACTCGCATTGGCTAGAAGGGTGAATAGCCATAAAAAAAGAAGAAATATAAGTAAATAGATGTTCGTTAATTGATCTTTGGTTCTGTGGACGAAGCCGAACTCAACCGCTAGCTCCGGCGAATGTCTTTCTACCTCTTTCTATATTCATGCCTGTCTCTATCTCGCGCCCCCATTGCTGTTATTATGAATGTCTTTTTTTTATTTATAGGCTATTCACGCATATTATCACCGATCAGCCAGGTTGATCTATTATTTTTATTTTTACATACATTATTTATTATTTATATATATATTATTTATTATTTATTACATTATTAATTAAGAAAGGTGTGTTGAGATGGTTTGGACATGTGGAGCGTATGAGTGAAGAAAGAACGGTTAAACAAATTTATGGAGCGAATGTAGTTGGAAAAAGAAGCAGAGGACGACCGAGGAAAACTTGGCACAATCAGGTATGTCAAATACTTGAAAGCGGCCGGGTCAAGAGTCGTAATAATCGTCGGGTATGTATGAGGAGATGCATGAATGTAGAAGAGGCAAAGAATGTTTGCAAAGACAGAGTGGTGTGGCGTTCGATTCTCTCTGCCTACCCCTGCGGGGAAGCGGCGTGATGGTTAGTTAGTTAGTTAGTTTTATTTGTATGTGAGGCAAAAAGATGTATGATAGATGTTCGAATGGTGAAAGAAGGAAAGAATGCAAGGCTGAGATAATCATTATTGATAAAATGGTTTACTGATGAAGTCAAGGAACTCGCCGAAGAAAAGCCATCTGAAATACAGAAGCTCACCGTCACCAGAAGAATATGCTAAATATGTGACGCTGAGAAACCGAGTGAACTCGGACGTAAATAAGTTCAACACATTTGTTGTTAGACAAATTAGTTAAAAAAGCAATAGAGTTCAATAAGACAGCTTACCTCTGCTTTGTAGGTCTTACTAAAGCATTCGATAGAGTCAGATTAAAGGAAGTCATTAAAATTCTCGATGAAAAAGAAATACCCTCTAATAATATCAGTTATGGCAAATAAAAGCCTATCAGCGGAAGCTAAACTGGCAGTGCACAACGGAGTCCTGGTTCCAACTCTAATGTATGGAAGTAAAACATGGAGTTGGCAAAAGAAGGATGAAAGTAGACTGAGTGCAGTCGAAATGCAATCTCTCAGAAGAATGTGCGACAAAACGATGTATGATAGATGTTCGAATAGTGAAATAAGGAAGGAATGCAAAGCGGAGATAACCATTATCAATAAAATTAAGAAAGGTGCGTTGAGATGGTTTGGACATGTGGAACGAATGAGTGAGGAAAGAACGGTAAAACAAATTTATGCCGAGAAAGACCAAGAAAAACATGGCACGATCAGGTATGCCAAATACTTGAAAGTGGTCAGGTTAGGAGTCGTAGTAATCGGCGGGTATGTATGAGGAGATGCATGAACGTGGAAGAGGCGAAGAATGTTTGCAAAGACAGAGTGGTGTGGCGTTCTATTCTCTCTGCCTGAAGCGGCGTGATGGTTAGTTAGTTAGTTATAAAAGATCTAAACGAACGAGCGAAGAAAGGATTGTAAAAGAAATTTATGAGGCGAATCTTGTTGGGAACATGAGCAGAGGATGACCGGGCAAAACTTGGCATGATCAAGTATTTAAAATAATTGAAAGTGGTCAATTCAGGAATCCGAATAATCGGCGGGTATGTATGAGGTCCGCCTCCATAGTGTAGCGGTTAGCGCTCTAGGCTACCATGCTGGAGGTCCCGGGTTTGATTCCCAAGAGGGTCGCAATAAATATTATTGATTTTTCAGTCAAATATATATTTAATATGACCCTGGACTGGTACCTGAAGCGAAAGGCTGATCACCTTTCCTTCGTGTATTTAACGATCAAGATAACACTGCTTCTATATAATGCAGTGCCCTATGCACCTTTGGGGTGCGGAGAAGGGTTGGGAGGAGGATGTGTGAGGGGATGCGTAAAGAAGAATGTGTACAAAGACAAGAGTAGCGTGGTGTGGTGTTCTATTCTCTCTGCCTATCCCTGCGGAAGCGGCGTGATGGTCAGTTAGTTACTTTAGATTGCATTTCTGTAAAAAATTAAGGTCAATGTTGTAAGATCACAGAGAGCGGGATAGGATGATACTTTTCAAGGATCTCGGTCATTAATGAACAAAATAAAAACATATTTAGGAGCATAATATGTTTATTTTCAGGGGGGAGAGTATACATATATATTAGTCACGATGAATAACTCCCAAGAAAATTGTGCAATAACACACGTTTCATGGTTATATCATCTATCTGCCTATACATATCTGCAAACACTAAAACAGTAATTACTGGCTACACATCCAAATAAAACAATGCCGAATCGTCCTCTGTAGTTTATATATTCTGATCCAGCGCTAGGAAATGAAACTGTCCAAAGCGCCAACACAATGGGGGAAATGGAACCCTTCTGCCGCGACAAGTCATTTGCCAATAGTTGCAAGAGTCTGAAAAGGTAACAAAGTTACAGAATTAGTTTTTATGTTTGAAAAATAATTGCTAGCATTACGACCCACTGAGCGATCTCCGATGATGAGGATATCAGACACCGGTATACACTAAGATGGTCTTATAAGGTATACAGTGGCAGGCTTCTCGGAGGGGTTGATATGAAGAGTTCCAACCTCATCATAAAACTACTCGTGGAGCACAGATGGGGGCTGGAAATTTGTCAGCAAAAGAGTCCAGTCCGGTTTTGCGATTGCAAGCTTCGTCGGGCTGGTCTTCTTACATCATATATCCAATATTATTTATTAATTATCATCCATACCTATTTCTTTGTGAACAAAACATGGGCAAGCATTGCACCCACTAGTAAATTGACATTTGTAACTGTATAAGTAAAACTGGAAAACCATTTCAAAATCTATACGCCACGTGCTGTAGCTATTTTTTGAATGACATCTTTTGTGTTTGTTGAATCTTATTTTATATGCATATAGTGCAATAAATAACATTATATGACAATAAATGTGCTTGTAACTATGCCGGTTGTCCGTACTTTACCTAAAATATAACATAAAAACAATAATAAAAACAGACTCGCTGTCAACGGACTGTCAAAATGACATTTCACACAAAGAAGATTGCACAGTTTTTCAGGCATGAAAAACAACAACAAAAACAGTTGATTACCTGCAATGCTGTTGATGGGGTCATTCCGGAGGTTATAGAATACATATTTCTTCTAATTAGCGCTTATTTGAGCAGCAGTCGAGACAAATTTCTTGCGTAATTTGTTTGACAGCTGTTTAGCAAACGGCGGAATGAGAGGAAACGCCTTACCAATAATGAAGTACTCACATTTCCAATATATAATAGTTATTTTCAACACGAGATCACCCGGCTTGTCATTTATTGTTTACAATGAATTATATAAATTAGTTTGTGCAATGAATTCATAACGGCCGCCCGGCCAGACTCGAACGAAGCTTATATACAAAGATTTATATACTAATGATGGCGCTGTAGGTATTCGATTTCGCGTCATATCGCCAGGTTGGCAGTGAAACCTTTCGTCTTTCCAAATTTCGTACTTGAACGTTACAAAACCAGAGAAAATGTAACAAAATCTACTATTTTCCTCGTCGTGAGTGACCAGCATTACGCAAGGGAATGTAGATGGATAGTTCTTGAAAATATGTTACAAAACCAGAGAAAATGTAACAAAATCTACTATTTTCCTCGTCGTGAGTGACCAGCATGACAGTGACATTAGGTAACAAACAGAAATTATTAATTTATATCCAAATAAGCTTAAAACATGAATAGTTTAGTGACTGAATAAAATTACTTCTTACACGAAAAAAATTGTGTTTTGAATTGAGTATTTATTAGACATTTACAAACGAAAATGAAAACCGAACTGGAAATAAAGGATATATTAGTAAATAAATCTGATAAATTGAATTCCTTATGTCGAATTTGTTTATCAGAATGCAGTGAGAGCTCCGACTCTTTATTCGAGCGACGCGAATCCATATCTATTTCTGAAAGGATTATGCAGTGTGCTCGAGTGCAGATACATGATCATGACGGGCTCCCTAACAATATCTGTTCTCCGTGTTCAAGTGAACTGGACATCGCTGATAACTTCAGGGTGAAATGTGAACTCTCCAATTCACTATTCATCAAGTTTTACTTGGCTGGAGAACTCATCACATTGAGCGATAATATCCCAGACCCCGTGAAGGATGAACTCATTCCAAAATTTGAAATCAAGGTAGAAGAGGAATCCATTAACCAAGAAATAGATTATAAAATACCTTACGATAAAAATGTTAAGTATTCAGCTTCGAAACATCATAAAAAGGAATCAAAAAGGACGAACGTGAAAAAAAAACATAAGTCATCTCGTAGGTTAGAAGAAATTCTCTCAGATGCCGATATGGATTCAGATATACTCTTCGTAACTGATTCTTTATCTCCAGCGGAGTCAGATTCAAAAATCAGTTTTGGGAAGGAAGTGGATGGCAAGGCTTGCTGTGAAATTTGCAACAAAGTACTCTGCAGTAAGTATACCTTGGTAAAACATATGAAAACGGTACATAGCGAAGAAAAAAAACGGAAAATGATCTCTGGTTATAGACAAGCGGATAAAAGATTCCACTGTCCGGAATGTTCCTTCTCCGCCCTACGTAAATTCAAGCTTCTGAACCATCTTCGAGTCCACACGGGCGAGCGACCATTCAAATGCGAAATCTGCGGCAATCGATTCTCGCAGAAAACGAATCTCACAATGCACATGAAGATTCACACGGGCAGGATGGATTTTATCTGCGATACTTGCGGTAAACAGTTCCGACATAAACAGAATTACAAGAGACATCAAAGCGTACACGAGAACGCCACCGACTTTACGTGCATCATCTGCGGCAAAAGACTCAAATCGCCGGACACTTTGAAGAGCCACATGAACAGGCATTACAACATTAAAAACTTCAGTTGCGAAACTTGTGGAATGATGTTTGTGACCCGCGTAGAACTCTGCAATCACTCCAAAGTGCACAGCACCGAGAAAAGCTTTCTGTGTGATCTTTGCGAGTTCCGGACGCGAATGAAGAAGAACTTGGTAAAGCACATCCAGCGGCACATAGGTCTGCGCGCATTCAAGTGTGAATTGTGCGATAACTCTTTCTTTAGCGCCGAGAAACTAAGATACCACATGCGAAAGCACACCAAAGAGAAGAACTATTCTTGCCCGGTTTGCGCCATGAAATTTTGCCACAGCTCAAGTGTGAACAAGCACATGGCACGAATACACGGGATCCAGTACAAAGTGAATGACACAGTGGATAGGAGAAAAGTCAAATAAAATAAATAAATATTTAGTTATTACAATAATTTCTCTCCCGTGCTGGTTAATGGTTTCAATATATAGGTCTCTTCCATCTTCCTAAACGAACTAAATTAAATAATACATGGTATATTTGACCAACTAGGGCATTCATTTTCAAATTGTTCAATGTGGTATTATGCACACTGCTTACAAACTAATCATTCGGATGAAAATTCTTTAAGAAAACTCAAAACTGCAGATTAAAATAAATTTTTTGTGACATGATTAACCTGTCCGGGAGTATGGCCGCACATGTACGGCCTTACCAAATTTTCCTCATAAGGAGTATGGCCGTACATGTACGGCCGATACAAAACATGATTTATGACATGATTTATATTAAAACATGTTTGAAACACGATTTACGGCGCAAAATTATCGAAATTTTGATAAATTATGTTTACTAGTGTAAATAAAAAAAAATATTCATGAAAATATGTTGCTTATAGCATGGACTATGATTTAAATTACAAAAAAGTAAATAAAAAAAATACCAAAAAACTCACTCCACAAATACAGTTTTGTCCGCAGAAACTTACTCCCGGACAGGTTAATATACCAGCCATAGCAGGAAATACATATCGCTCACTCCTTTCAACAATGTCAAATATCAAAAATCGACAATTTTGAGTTGTGCATTTTTTCGGAATGTCCACAAAATGTACTATATCCCAGCAAAAGCGGCATATTTTTAGCATAATATTTACCCGCTACAGAGCAGAAAGTGTTGTTCTTGGATTTTGAAGAAAACATATGGTTTGATTATTTTTTTAATTCAAACAGAGAAAAAAACCTTCAGGTTTTACCTAAAAAGATTTGTTGCATAGTAAAAAGTTCAATAAGTGGCTTGATATTTATTTTAAATACATTTCATTATATTCTTAAACTTTAAAAACGATCTCCTGAATAATCAAGTTTTTTGATATTTGACGTTGTTGAAAGGAGTGAGCGTTATGTGATTTTTTTAAATGTTTTCGGCATTCATATAATCTTTAAACACTTTTGAGATCTTAAATAATGTTTTTTTTAAGTATTATTTTCCATCCCATATAACATTTGCTTATATGGGTACAGAGGACATTTTCTATGTTCTGTGACCATATTAGCCACTTTTTTTACCAGAGATGTTGCATGGGTACTCATTGGGAATATTATATGTATATGACTTAAGTATGTAATATGTTTTGAAAAAAATAATAAAAAAGATTCTACTAAAAAAAGAAATATTGTAAAAATACACCTCATTTGACAATTTTATACGGTACATATTTGATAAGATCCTGAAGAATGTGAATAGCACTTGGTGTTCATTTACTTGAATTATTTGTGTTTACTGATGTACATTGAATATTTTTTTCAAATGTACTACTTTTTATACACATTTTTTTATATGTATTCAATAATAAGACAACTTTAAAAATAAACTTTGTTTTATTTCAAATTATTTTAATATTTTTTGACCTTCAATTGACCCAATCTGCACACAATGGTGCATAGGACACAAAATCTGATTGACACAATGTTAGCTTGATCATTGTAGCAGAGGCGATCAGTCCTCAGCTTAAAGTAGGTACCTGCGGTCTAGAGTAATATTAAATAAATATTTGAGTGAAATCTCATATTTATTTTGAGATTTATAAATTTTTGGACCAGATCGGTAATCTTTTTTGCTGCCACTGCTTTGCCAGACATTCCGAAATTCAACAATTGCTTGATTGGCATAGCATAAAGCCACAGTTGAGAGCTTATAACTCAAGAACAAAACCAATGCAGTGTTTTCACACAGAAATGTTTAGTAGCTCTGGGCTGGCACTTGTAACATGTTGCTTGCTTTCATGTAATTATCAAAATTGTGCAGTTGTCCGGAGCAGCGCTACATGCGCTATTAGGTGCAGATAAAATAAAATAAGAAAAAATAAGGTTTTAACATATGATCTTCTTCTAACCCTTATCCGCACCCCATGGATTTTATCTTGATTGTTATTTACATGAAGGCAAGGTGATTACTCCTGCGCTTCAGGGACCAGTCGAGGGTAGTAATATAAATAAATTGTATTCGTAAAATCACTAATATCTATTTTCACCCCCACCCAGGACCTCCAGTACGGTAGCTAAATACCCTAACAATTACACCACGGAGGCAGACACAGATTATAGATACATTTAAAATACGCAGCAAATTTCTACTAGATATAAAAATACTGAGTATTGATTTTAAAAGAATAATAGGGTGTTTCAATAAAAACAAATCGATTTGAATATATTTTTATTTAATGATTCTTCTATCTGTGTGATCTCTGTACTTATACTCTACATTATGTGTCCGAAGCATATGTCTGTTAACGCTAGGACTATGAGTAAATTTTTGTTGGCAGACTGGACAGAAAAAACTTTTCTCTTTCGTATGTTTCGTCATATGTCGCCTCAGAGAGTATACTTCAAAGCTTTTAAATTCGCAAATTTCACATTTGAAGTTTTTCTCTCCGGCATGACGCCTGATGTGTTTGACCAGCGACTTTTTTAATCGTACTTTAAAGTCGCAGATGTGGCATTCAAACTTTTTCACGTCCGAGTGCCTTTTGGCGTGGTTGATCAGATCTTCCAGCGCTACAAAAGTCAAGCCGCAGAATTCGCAACTGTAGTTTCGTATGTTTAAATGACGCTTGATATGTATTGCGAGGCTTTCTTTCGACTTCAAAGCCTTGGAACAGAGGTCGCATTGGAAGTTTTTGATGTTGCTGTGAACTCTCTTGTGACTTTGGAGCTTTTGTTTGTGTTTAAACTGTTTGGGACATTCGGGGCACGCAAAGTACATTTGGTCGCTGTGTAATCGTTTGTGAGCGTTTAGACTGCTGGGCTGCGTAAAACAGCTTTGGCAAACGTCACATTTATAAGGTTTCTCTCCTGTGTGAGTTCTGCAGTGCGAAACTAGAGCCTTTCGCCACGGTGTTGAGTAAGTACACTCGGAACAATTGAATCTTCTGTTCTCTCCGAAGCCTGTTATATTTCCCATCTGCAGTTTTCTTTTCTCGCTGTGCATTGAGTGGATATGATACTCAAGAGACCTACTAGAGCTTAGGGACTTGTTGCATACATTACAAACAAGAGATTTAGTTTTACCTTTGCGTTTTCTGCTATTAACTCTGGTAATCTTATCTATACTCTGGCATTTAGACTTGGATTCTGTTTTATTTAGGGAATCCTTTCTTTTTGGCTCGGAATTAAGTTCTGTCTCCTCAATCAATGGATCATATTGCGTATCACTAGCATCTAGTTCAGATTTAATCCAAGAAGATTCCTTCTTTATGGCATTATCTGTTTCCTGTGTATTGCTTTGGATAGTATCGCTGTAAAGTTTTCTCAGAAGAGAGTCAGAAAGCTCACAGCGGATCCTGAACCTGTTGGCGGCCTCCAACTCTCCTAAGCATTGAGCGCATATAATCTCGGGCAAGCCATCGCAAGGGACTATCTGCACTCGGGCGCACAACATCATCGTGGAAGAAATACTACCAGATTCGAGGTCTTCAAAAACAGACTTTGATAGCTCTTTGTTCTCTGACAAACAAACTCGGCATAGTAGTTGTAATTTTTCAGATTTTTTGAGCAATTCGCCTGATAAAGTTATTTCCGTTTCAGTGTTCATGCTGCAGATTGGCGCATCGATGAAAGAAAATTTTAAAGTCGACGATGATTATTTCTTACAATTACATTTAAAACACAGTTTTAAGAAGGGTAATAAAGGTGAAGTTTTTAAAAAATAAATTTTCGTTTTTATCTTAATTTTGCTAGGCATACGACACTGTCCAAAGATTATATACTAGATACTGTCCAATGCTATCAAAACACTAATACGACCCAACACTAGCATATAATTTCACCAATCTGACAGCTGTCAATTTTATTTACTAATCCATAGATTAATGTACCGTAAGCACTTTCAAAGCCTACTATATCATTGAAATAGCTTGGTAGTTTAATGTTATCAGTAGAGGTTCATCCCCGAAAAATAGCGAGTCAAATCTCGATTCTTCTTCGTATCCAAGGGTTCATAGGGCACTGCATTAATTCGATGCATGTTAACTTGATTATTCGTAGAAACGAGTTATTGAAATAGTTTTGTAAGAATACAAAACTATTTCAATAACAATTGCTGTATTATATTATATGCCTATTTAAGATTTTTTGTCATAACGTGTAATAATAAGAAATATAAATAATAGTAAAATAACAAAACACATAAATCAATAAATTCCATTTAAGCCAGGTCATCAACCCTGCCCATCAAATCCCAATTGGGTAGAATAGTTGTATTGACAATACGAATTGTCCTTCTTAATGTATCAAAATGTTTCAATATTTTGTCACCCCCGTATACACTGGTTGGCGTATTCGGCTACTGCGCTAGAAGTTGAAAAAATATAATTGATTTTTTAATTGATCTAATATTTATTAAATATCATTGAGACCTAATACGGGCTTGAGGCGCAGGATTGACCATTTTGCCCTCATGCAATTAACAATCAAGATAGCACTGCATCGATGCAATGCAGTTAGTACCCTACACATTTTTGGGCGCAGACAAGAATCAGAGAAGAATAAAAATGACAAAGAAAAATAAAGAAGGCGTTGGAAGTATATTACAAATTAAGGATTGATCTACATAACAGCCAGCAGAATATACCATATAATCTTTGGTTGGCATTTTACTGCTCAACAGATATGTAGAACTACTGACAAAATACAAAAAGGTCCCAAGTTCTGGGGGTAACATTTAAATCCTTTTTCAAAAAATATAATTCAGTCTGTTATAAAATAATAAGGATGTGAATGCTTTAAAATAAAATTTATATCAAATTGCTAAAAGACTAAAATGTTATAAATTTTATTGACTGTCCTGGGAATGGGGAAAATAGCAACATCAAAAATAAAACAGTGAAGGCATTCGGCAGAATCTTTATTTTTATTTAATGACTCTTCGTCGATCTGTGTGGTCATTGACTCTATATTCCATCTTATGCTTCCGCAACATGTGCCGATTGACACTAGTGCTGTGCATAAACTTCACCTGACAAACGGGGCAATAGTAATTTCTGACACAAGTGTGCTTTTTCATGTGGGATTTGAGTGTGCGCACATCGTAAGTTATATATTCGCACAGTTCACATTTCACATTTTTTTGCTCGGTGTGGCATCGCATGTGACGGACCAGACCCCTTTTTATCCGAGTCTTAAATGGGCAATGATGGCATTCTAAATTTAGCGAATCGGTGTGGATTTTAACATGGCTTCTGAGTTCTTCCGACGCTACGAAGGTGTGGCCGCAATGCTCGCAGCTGTAATCTCGAATGTTTAGGTGCCGCTTCGTGTGGACCGTGAGACTCTCTTTGGTTTTGAACCCCTTGTTACAAAGTCTGCAAATGAACAATTTGGTATCATTGTGTACTCGTTTGTGTGTTTCGTACGCCTGTTTATGTTTGAATTGTTTTCCGCATACTGGGCAAGTGTAGTATGTCTGATCACTATGAGTTCTCTTGTGGATAGTTAGGCTGTTGGGTTGACTAAAAGAAGCTTGGCAAATATTACACTTATAAGGTTTTTCGCCAGTGTGAGTTCTGGAGTGGTAAATCAAGGCTTGTCTTCGATTGGCGAAATACGGACATTCCGAGCAGTGGAACCTTTTATTTTTCCCGTAGCCGGTGATATTACCTAATAGAACAGAGCAATCTTTTCTATGAATAGTGCGCATGTGATTCTCGAGTGAGTTTTTGCTACAAAGAGGTCTGCCACAAATTTTACAGACAAAAGATTTGACATCTCTTTGATATTTTGTTTCTTCAATGCAAACATTATCTGTGTTTCTTTGAATAATCGTTTCACTTTTTTTAATCATAGTGCTTAAGACATTCTTACGCGATTTTTTAAATTTAGATTTTCGTTTTCCTCGCTTTGTTTTCAACTCGATTTCACTAAGTTCAAATGAAGAATTTTCAACCAATGGATCAATTTCCGAATCACTACAAACAAAGCCATCTTCTAACTCTGACTTGATTATCTCACCAAATTCTTCATTTTTCACGATGTTTGTATTTTCTTCTGTTTCCCGCGTATTATTTTGGACAGAGTTGTTATACCACTTTCTCAGAAGAGAATCTGAAAGTTCGCAGCGGACTCTGAAGCTATTAGCTGTCTCCAGGTCTCGTAAACACTGAATGCAGATGGTATCAGGTAATCCATCCTGGCAGACTATCTGCACGCGGGCGCATAGCATCATCATTGATGCTATACTATTAGATTCGTGTTCTTCAAAAACAGACTTAGATTGTTCTATATTTTCTGACAAACAAACTCGACATGGCTTTTCAGATTTACTTAAATGTGTAATTTGATACTCATTATTCATCTTATATAAATCGAAAGAGTGTTTGAAGGACACAAATTCAAAAATCTTTAAAAGATATCATGGACGTTCTAGTAATTTACTTGACACAAAAAAAGTCCACCAAGTGTCAACTGTCATAACAAAAATAAAATTGCCAACGTAAAACTGTATCCATAGACTAAACCAAAGACTGAAATATACTATAATGTGTATGTAGGTACTTACCTACAAATGCTCTGATTAGTGCATAGGGCAATGCAATTACGCGATATTACCTGTATCCTCAATCACATGTAGACAAGGTGATCAGTTCTATGCTCAAGGTATCAGTCCAAGTTAAACTAAAAATAGCGCGGAATTAATCACATTTTTTTTGTTAAAAATTAAAACACTTACATAAGTGTAGTTTTAAAAAAATCATCTAGTTTTGTCATTCAAATAGTTAAGAAAATAAGGTACACAAGACACAAGTAAGGTAAGTAACCAAATAAAACCTATTTATTTTTCTAAAAATATATAAGTATGTATTTTGTTCAGTGTAGTTAGCTTACAGCAGTGTTTTCCAACCTTATTTGTACTATGCCCGACATCAATAATTCAAAAATCTCCATGCCTCCCCACCCCTATCGTATCAGTATGATCATCTAATTTTTATTTACTCAATATATAAAACGCGCACATAAAATATATACTTTTATTTTTTAAATAAATAATAATATGTACATAGTTTAGTTTATTTTATTTCAATTTTAAAGTAATAACCCGCAAAGCCTCTACTTTATAGAAGCTTGTCTGCAGGTAGGATAGTAAGGTAAAGATTTATTATATACATACATATATTATATATAACATTGGTACTCGAAAAAAAATAAAAGCGATCCTTGGGTTTGATGTGAGCTGAATGAGTTTTATGTGGGACTAATTTGGGAAATGCGTTTTTCCACAACAATGCAATAAATATTAATTAATTGTATTATTTTCTGACATCTCATCAATGATGAAGAAGAATATGGAAGTCTGGGCATTTACAGGGCTGAGGACCGTCATAGGCTGGTTTAAGTGATCACTTTACACACGTGTAACATTCACCAATTCTACCCATTATTGACAACCACACTACTCAAATTCTTGGTGCTATATAGTTCTATATATATGAACCAATTTAGAAACCTTGTTCTTGAATCACTAGAACTTCACTATTGGTGAGATGAAAAGAAGCTTTTTATTGAGCAGAAACTCTTTTATTAGTATGTGAGGTCTGAATCCTGGATTATAAATCAGACACATGAGAAACGCCAGAAAATATCATTTTCATTTTTATTATTATTTTAGCTTATAATTTGATAATTTATTTACAACAACAACAATGTGAACAAGAATTTGGACACACTCAAAATTTCAAAATGTGTAAATATTAATGATTTGTGCATAGCCCCTCTGAGGCGTTTATATTGCCCCCTGGTGGGGCGTATGCCCCACGTTGGAAAATACTGGCTTACAGGAACAAAATAACTTGATGGTATTTTTGAGCAACCCACACAACGCTGCTTTTTATCACAACATTAAAAGAACAGAAAGAAAAAAAATCATATAAAGAAACTTTTTCCCTATTGGATTTTTACAAAGAAAAGGTATTCTAAAAAAGGAAAAAAAAAACAAAATAGAAGGGGTTAAAGTTTTATTTAATTACTCGACGATCAGTATGATCATTATGTCTGTAGGCGATTTTATGTATTCGCCTCATGTGGCTGTTGACACTTGTACTATGGATAAATTTTATCCCGCAAACCGGACAAGAGTATTTTTTTTCCCGTGTGTGTTTTGTCATGTGTCTTTTCAATGCGTACAAATCGTACGCGGTATATTCGCAGAGATCACACTTGAATGATTTTTCTCCCGTATGTCGTTTCATGTGGCCGATCAGAGTGCGCTTCATTCGGGTCTTAAACCCGCAAATATTGCATTCAAATTTCTTAGTATCGGTGTGCTTTTGCACATGCTGGAGCAGATTTATGTAGGACACAAACGTGAGGCCGCAGTGTTCGCAACTGTAATCGCGAATGTTCAAATGGCGCTTCTTGTGAACCGCGAGACTCTCTTTGGACTTGAGACCTTTGTTGCAGAGTTCGCAGATGAATTTTTTTGTAGAATCGTGGACCCTTTTATGTCGCTCGAAGGCGCTTTTGTCTCGAAACTGTTTCCCGCACTCGGAGCATGTATAGTACATCTTGTCGCTGTGCATTCTCTTGTGGGAGGCTAACGATCCGGGTTGACTGAAGCAGGATTGGCAGACATCGCACACGTAAGGCTTGTCTCCGGTGTGCGTCCTGGAGTGATACAGCATAGCCTGTTGTCTGAGGGACGAATACGGACATTCTGAACAGTGGTATCTCCGATTTACTCCATAGCCAGTGACATATCCGTATGATATTTTCTTTTTGTCACTATGCATGCAGTGTAAATGTCTCTCTAACGACCGGCTATTACTAAGAGGCTTACCACAAATTTTACAAATACACAATTTGTTTTTTTCTTTTTTTACTATCTCTATTTCAGAGGATGTGCTGCATTCAATATTTGGAGGATCATCAAAATCATTACTGGATCGAGGTTTTTTGCATTTGGATGAGGTCAATTTATTTTCTGATACATTTTTTAATTTGCGTTTTTTAAATTTAACATTAGTCAATTCTAGTGATGAATTCTCAATTAATGGATCGAATGATGCATCGCTATCCCCGTTATCTTCGACTTCAGACTTAATCCACTGTTCACAGGACACTTCATACTTTACAACATCCTGTGTTTCTATTCCTTGTTCAACTGAATTCTGTGATTTACTTTGGATAGTATCGGCGTAGAGTTTCCTCAGAACAGAGTCGGAAAGTTCGCAGCGGACCCTGAAGCTGTTAGCGGCCTCCAGGTCTCCTAAGCACTGGGCGCATATGATACCGGGCAAGCCATCCTGTAAGGCTATCTGCACTCGTGCACACAACATTACCATCGAAGCAATATCACTTGATTCATACTCTTCAAAGACAGATTTAGACTGTTCTATATTTTCTGACAGACAAACGCGACACATGTGCTCAAAGCTCTCAGATTTATTGTGAAATGTATCTGTTTCGGATTCGGTACTCATATTTCGGTATTATTACACTGTCTGTATTGCGAATATTTTAATTGGTTTTGATTGTATTTGATACCTTTTTCTTATTACTTCTTTACAAAGATATTAAAGGTTGTGAAAAGGTTTCACGATAAACTTTTGTTAAAAGTGCAGAATTATAAACTGAGATCAATGTAATTAAAATCTAAAATAGTAATATCCGGCTCGAACGTTTAAAAACTGACAGTACGATATAATTTTACAGCGAACATATGACAGTTCCAAAGATAAAATAAAACTCATAGAAAAAAGGAAATACGCTCAAAAAATTTGACGTATGAAGTTATAGTAGGTACTTTTATTTTCCAATTCGATCGAAAATTATTATTTTATCCATATATTATTATATGGATAAAAAGGTTTGGAAACAAGTTATAAATTTCACGAGAAAATTAAACAATTTTGATGAGAACTTGACATCTCATCAAAGATGAAGAAGAATATGGAAGTCTGGGCATTTACGGGGCTTACGACCGTCATAGGCTGGTTTGAGTGATCACTTTACACACGTGTAACATTCACCAATTCTACCCATTATTGACAACCACACTACTCAAATTCTTGGAAGTTCTATATATATGAACCAATTTAGAAACCTTGTTCATGAATCACTAGAACTTCACTAAAGACATCTATTGGTGAGATGTAAAGAAGCTTTTTATTAAGCAGAAACTCTTATATTAGTATGTGAGATCCGAATCCTGGATTATAATCACACACATGAGAAACGCCAGAAAATACCATTTTCATTTTTTCATGAACAAGGTTTCTAAATTGGTTCATATATATAGAACTTCCAAGAATTTGAGTAGTGTGGTTGTCAATAATGGGTAGAATTGGTGAATGTTACACGTGTGTAAAGTGATCACTCAAACCAGCCTATGACGGTCGTAAGCCCCGTAAATGCCCAGACTTCCATATTCTTCTTCATCTTTGATGAGATGTCAAAAAATAATATTAAGAAATTTGTTAAGAGCTTCCGTCTCAATCAGTTATTTTAGGACTCAGCAAGGTTACTGCCATAAACACTTCTTTAATATTAAAAGTAAAATAAAATAAAAGTAGTAATATTTTTTGTTTTGAGTCATTAGTAATTTTTAGAGTATTGTTCAAAGAAACTTGTCCATTTTTCTATTATGAATTAAATATTTGATCTAATAAATCAATTTTATTTATTTTGACCTTCCTGGAAATCGAACCCGAGACCTCCAGTATTGAGTCACACAGCCAACCACTACACTATGGAGGCAGACTAACACGAGTACTGGTATGCAATCCTGAATGACCTAGTCATTACAGCTATTCTATTTTTTCCTACCCACTCTTCCTTTTCTATTTCCTTTCCCATATAGCAGTAATGTCCTTCACCATGCCTTTGTATAATATATCGTGGGTATACTGGCAAAAGAGTCTCTCTGCACTCCGCAATATCCTCAGTCCCGAAAAGGGACCGCATCATTGTAATGGGAGACCTCAAAAGAAGTCGGCACCAACGTAGCACTTGGTCCAACAGTTATTGGTAGCTATGGCCTCGGTTGCATTAACGATAATGGTAAGCGGCTCATCAAACTCGAAACCTTAAATGAGCTTTTAATAGGTGGTACAATTATTCCAGTCGTAACAATCGGCGGGTATGTATGAGGAGATGCATGAACGTGGAAGAGGCGAAGAATGTTTGCAAGGACAGAGTGGTGTGGCGCTCTATTCTCTCTGCCTACCCCTGCGGAGAAGCGGCGTGATGGTTAGTTAGTAAGTTTTTTACAATTATGTATGAGGAGATGCATGAACATGGAAGAGGCGAAGATGTTTGCAAGGACAAAGTGGTGTGGCGCTCTATTCTCTCTGCCTACCCCTGCGGAGAAGCGGCGTGATGGTTAGTTAGTAAGTTTTTTACAATTATCACTAGCACGCAAAATTTCGCAAAGCACACACATCAGCTATTGAATATATCAGAAAAATGGAAAGGTGCCTGGTGTCGACAAAATACATCCGGAAAACGTCAAGAGTGGCATGGACACTATCTTCAACCTCCTGTATAACCTAGTTTCAAAGGTACGGGAAGAAGAGAGGTGCCCGAAGGATTGGGTAAACGGGGAAAACACCACAAAAAGGGTGATCCGCTGTTGTGTGAATACTACCTGGCATTACTCTTTTAAGCGTTTCTGGAAAAATTTGGGCAGGTAATAAAATTACCAGGCAGGGCGTGTGCTGCCCATATACATAACTTACGATGCCTTTTACAGCAAAGTAACAAATGGAACTGCGCCCTTGCCTGCTGTTTTGTAGACTACGAAAAAGCTTTCGACAGCCCGCACAAGTCTTCTCTTTGGGATATAACAGAAGCATATGGAGCTCCTGTCAAAATTGTGGCCATTATCAGAGCGTTTCACACTAACAGCGAATGCAACGTTAGAATATATGATATGTGCAGTGAACCATTTCAGGTCTCTACTGGGGTGAAGCAAGGCTGTGTGCTAGCCCTGTTTCTCATCATGTTCGACTTCGTCCTACGAATGTCAATCCCACCGGATCGAGGAATTGCATTGAGTTTTGCTCAGAAACTATGCGATTTAGAATATGCGGATGATGCAGTTCTAATAGAAACATCGATTGTAGCCCTGCAAGATATAATTCACTCCCTTCAAATCAACTCCGCTCGGTTAGGCCTAAGAGTGTGACACTCCCCCCCTCAGCAGCAGCGAGAGACAAACGGAGAGATTTGAGAGAGCGATGAGAGAAAGGTGAGAGATAGATGCTGGTTAAAAAGGCCGGGATCGGATTGAAACTCTATAACACTTTCAATTTCACTGCCACTTCGTTTATTATTTAACAATAAAAACATCAACAATATTATTAAATTTTAAAACTATAAACTCTATAATTGTTTTCGAAGTAAACTTTAACTACACGAAATTTACGTATAACTAACTTAATTAAAGCATAAAATTACATTACATCTACGAAGGCCTGAGTGGGCCCCGTATAAAACGGCATTAGCGGCCGCGTGCAGGGGCGTGAAAGTGGCCCTGCAAGGGGGCGGTGTGACATCCCTTGTGCTGATGAAGTGGCCGGTAGGAGAGAGTAGAGCGGCAATCACGTCGAGGCGTTGGGCGTAATCCGCATATCGAAGCGGAGATACCGGATGACGCGCCCAAGTCACCCATGTGATGCGTGGCGGAGCGTACTCCTGACGTTCCGCATGAGGCCGGCAATCAGCCACGCACCGCCGCCACGTCTTCACTTTACTACTTGTATGACACTTACAACTTCTTATATTTTTTTACTTAGCCCCCCCCCCGGTCGAAACCGGGGAGCTCGCGAGGCAACACGTCCACCCGCTAGTGATTCCAGACGCCGACTTCTTGCCGCGAGGCCCTGGGATCCTTCCCGGGCTGGGGGTAGTAAACAAATGTCTTGGAAGGGGGAGAAGATAGTTGAGTTGCTAGGTGGGCTACAGGCTGGAAATTTCCCAACTCGAGGCTCGACCCAGTGCGTACTTCTAGACAATAGCCGGTACCTGAAGCTGACCGAGGCTTCAAGCATTCAGGCCGACCCTCGCAATAATTTATCCAACGAAAATATTTTAAAACAAAATGCATTTTTATTTTTACGGAACTGAATTTTCGACCAGACTAAAATGCCACACATCAAGTGAATGCCAAAAAGACCCATGTTATCTGAACTGAATGTACGGCTCAGAATGGCATGAGCCATATTCAATAAAATGCGCAATGTCTGGGACTCACTGCTTTTCTTGACAAAAACCAAGTGTCGTCTCTTTAACGCCTGCATCCTAACAGTGCTGCTGTACGGATGTGAGTCGTGGCACCTCACCAAAGCTCAAAGCAAGAATACTAGGTGTAAAGTGGTATGACTTGGTCAGGAATGGCGATGTGAGGAGAAGAACCCAACAGCCCCTCATACTGGAAGTCCTGAAGAGGAGAAGGTGGACATGGTTGGGACATGTCCTTAGAATGCCACCTGAGAGCATCAACCCCTCATGTCTCTTCTGCTAATCCCGAGGACTCCGGCGCCCCGGAAGGCCGCTGACGTGGCGTCACCGACTATACTCAGAGGAACTTCGAGATGTCGGACTGACCTGGGAGGAAGCTAAGGAGATGGCACGCCACAGAGTGAAGTCCAAGTCTTTCTTAGCCATCATCATCCTGTTTCTACATACTTATTTGCCAAATATTTACTCTTACATTTACATTCCCTTGGCATCCATTCGCTTCAAACCATCTCATTTTAAATTTTCTCAATTATCCCATCAAATGTTTTAAGTTGTAACTCTCATATATTATTTTTCTGCAATCGTTTATCAATAAAACAAAATGATGCTCTAAAACTGTTGTTTATTATCTAAAGTTTATTGTATAATTGTATTATATAAATGATTGTGAAAAGGGTGTAAATAAAACTTGTATTTGTACAAATATTTCTTAAAAATAAATTGATGGTGGGTTTCATTAAATTAATTATAACAAGTAAATCTATTCTATTAAATCAAAACAAGTCAATGATATTTTGTTTTTATTCTATGCTTTTTGATCAGGTGTCTTTTCATTTGAAGTCCAGAAATAAATCTTTCTCTACACTCAGTACATACAAAAGGTTTCTCTCCGCTGTGTATTCTTTCATGTATTTTGAGACCCGCTCTGCTCACGGTCTGGTAGCTGCAATGCATGCAAAGGAAATTCTGGTGCCCGGAATGCACACGTTTGTGAATATCTAAATTGTATTTTGAAATTCTCTTTGTGCCGCAAATATCACAGACATACCGGCCCTCCTTGACATGTCTCCTAGCATGGTTGTCCAAAGTGGATTTAGAGGTGAAATTTTTCTTGCATGTTCCACATTCAAATTTTTCCTCAGTGTGTGTCGCCAGGTGTTTGAGAAAACTGTTTCGAAAAGTGAAATTATTTCCACAGATATCGCAAGTATACTGGGGGTTGTCAGCATGCAAAGATTTGTGCTTATCCAGTGTCGATACATTTGAAAATGTTTTTAAACACGCTTCACACGAATACACTCTCCTTACAGTGTGACTTTTTAAGTGCCTGCTTAAAGCTGAGGGGTACGGGGCAATGAAATCGCAAATTTTACAAATATTAAGAATATCGTCCGATATGTTTCTTTTTATTTGGACAGCGAAAGGTTTTTTGAAAACACCTTCAGCTACACTCAAAGTTTTTAGTTTAGTTTCCAAAATGACATCAACTACTTTATTTGTCGAGATCTCGTTAGCTATGCTTATCGGTCCATAAGGGGATTTGAAATTCAAAATGTCATACTCGTAATCTCCACCAAGATACTTCTTGTAATCAATTATAGGTTCACAACCATCTAAAATACTAGTTCCCTCGATAAGTTCATCTTTTATTTCAGTCCCCTTTTCTTCTTGTGCGGTTAATTCCAGACTTACTAACAGAGTTGGAAGTTTATCATAATATTTTATCAGGATATCGTTAGAATGATCACACTTTACTTTGAAATCGTGAGAAGCTTTTAAATCCTGCAAACATGCGTTGCAACACTTGTCAGGTAGATTTGTGTGCTGTACAAGTACTTGGTTTACTGTCAACAAGTTGACAACCAAAAAGTACTCCGAAAATTCATTCAGCGGGTTAAGTTCATCAAACTCATTCAAGCAAATACGGCATGTGCTGTTCTTCGACCAGGAGACATCCATTACACGAAATACCGTTTTGAAATTATTAGACGAATCTGTTAGTTGCGCGCGCGCTCTTTAAGGTTGACCTAGGTCTTGTCAGAATATCGTCAACATAAACCGCACAATCAGGGGCGAAAATAATATTTATTTCGTCGATTTATATTTATATGTATAATTTGAAACAAATGCACATAAATAAAGTAATTTCTAAACGTCAAACACCAAAATTTACTGTATAGCGGACAACAAAAAAGAAAGGAGAAATTTGACACCACAGAATAATAAATAAATATTTATAAACAAACCATAGATGAAAACGAAGAATGGTTTTCATCTCGGAGGTCACCCTACCTAAACAATACAACCGTACTACCAGTGCCTTCTAGATTGTGAAACGACTTTTTTTCTCTACGTGAAATTTGACGTTTCAGCGGGAATACAAATACTGACATTTTATTTCTTGATATCTCGCAAACAAATTTGCTGATATGTATAGAAAATTGTAAAATGGAAATCTTTTGGAATTTTTACTTTGATATATTTTACCACAAAAATTAAATATGTATCATTATTTTTTTTAATGCCTCTCAGCAAAATGTGACGTATTTGACATTTGCGCATATACCTACCGGTGCGCATAGTGTTTTTACGATCGAACGGTACTCTAAGCTTAGTAAAAAATAATCCGATAGTTAAGTATGAAGTACTCTAAGGTATGAAAATATATTCATCTCCTTTTGTCAGCTACTAATTTAGAAAGATAAAAAGAAACAAAGTAAAGAACACAAGGTTGCACAGAAGCGTAAGAATCTATAACTCAAAATAACAAAAAGAGATGGAACATATTTAATATAGCGCTATCTTTCTTATGCAAAGCACAAAGCATTTTAATATTCTGATTTGTGTATTTTAAGCTTACAGTCTGTATTATATATTTGCGGCGTTGATCGGTAGCTGTCGGGAAACTCGTCTTTCGATTTTTCGCGATTAACGCAATTTCACATTTTCATAATAAATGGCAGATCGCGCACCTAACGGCCTCGAATTGACGAATGGACAGAGGAAAATGAGTGTTAAAATGAACGGAATGGAGGGAAAAACTCCGTTTTTGATAGGCGTTGCAGGAGGCACAGCCAGTGGAAAGGTAAGAAAATCTTTTACCGTTTAGGTTAAATGGCCGATATCCAAAAATAGACTCAATTTTCAAAACGTGTAGGGTTAAAAAACGCTAATATGTACTTTATTTATTCAGCAGTTTTGTAAATTTTCATTGGTAGTTATTTTGTTGTTTTCATTTACTGCAATAACAAACAATACGAAAAGTCCTTGAAGACTGCCAGGCCACTATCATAAAAGTTAACTGCGCATATAAATTCTGGGAATACCGCAATACATATTATGTTTCATTTTTACGATAATGCAGCCCGTTTTATCGCTTAATCTTTTCTTTGAACAACATGTTCATTACGGTTTTGATTTTTTTTCTAAAGGATTATTTCACAATGTTAGGTTAGGCTAGGTTTGGCTATTTGTGATGATATCTAAACAAATCGCTCACTCCTTTCAAGAACGTCATAAATCAAAAATCGTCAATTTTCAGTTGTGCATGTTTTCAGAATGCCCAGAAAATGTACTATATCCCAGCAAAAGAGGCATATTTTTAACTTAATATTTACCCGCTACAGGGCAGAAAATGTTGTTTTTGCATTTTGAAGAAAATGTATTGTTTAATTATTTTTATAAATAAATTAAATATTTTTCAAATGTAGAAAAAACCTTCAGGTTTTACCTAAAAAGATCTGTTGCACAGTAAAAAGTTCAATAAGTGGCTTGATATTTATTTTTAATACATTGTGTTATATTTTTAAACTTTAAAATTGTTCTCCTGAAAAATCAAGCATTTCGATTTATGACGTTCTTGAAAGGAGTGAGCGAAATATGAAGAGTTTACCAAAATGGGAATATGGAAGGGTTACTCTGTAACATTCACCATTTTACCAAAAAATGAGAAAAAACTAATACACATTTTTTATATCAATTTCAGGGATGAAATTCAAAAAAATAATCAATCGTACATATTTGTGGTGACATACAAAAAAGGGGCACAAGTCCTATAGTATATGTTACAGACTTGCGCCACTCTTCCGTTTCACCACAGATATATTTCAATAACTCCTTCATAATGTCGAGACATTAATAAATACCTTGCTAAGAACATATCGCTCACTCTTTTCAACAACGTCATATATCAAAATACTTGGTTTTTCAGGAGATCGTTTTTAAAGTTTAAAAATATATTAAAATGTATTAAAAATAAATACTAAGCCGCTTTTTACTTTGCAACAGACCTTTTTAGGTAAAACCTGAATGTTTTTTCTCCATTTGAAAAATATTTAGTATATTTAAAAAAATTATTAAACAATACCTTTTCTTCAAAATGCAAAAACAACACTTTCTGCCCTGTAGCGGGTAAATATTAAGTTAAAACTATGCCGCTTTTGCTGGGATATAGTAGATTTTCTGGGCATTCTGAAAACATGCACAACTGAAAATTGATGATTTTTTTACATATGACGTTGTTGAAAGGAGTGAGCGATATGTAGGTTAAAATATCTACATGTGATTGGCTTATCTGTAGATGGAATTGGTCTGGCAAATGTTTTCAATAACTTGCTTTTTAATGACCCTTTGCCTTCCATATCAGTTGATGCAAGTGAAGTGCAGTTACATATGAGTTGATGCAAGAACACAGATTCAAATATTATAATTAAATTAAAATATTATATAAAACATTTATTTTAGCTAGAAGAAACAAAAATCCACTTAATGATCTATAAACCTTGTAAATAATAAATGCAACTCCCATCTATAAAAAAAAACAGTCTCAAGGAGTTTTGAATTATTTTATTTAGAATGATTTTATATTGCGGTTTGAATATGCCCTCATTGAGTTTTCCCATGTCAAGGGCACATTTTACAATAATCATTCTTAAAATAATAATGAAAGTAAATTAATTACGCAATCAAAAATGACACGGCTAAATGATACGATTTATTTCAGATATACGCACTTCCATTATTCATTTATGATAAGCTCTTTTATATTAAATTTCCATTTTAATTTTGTTAGAATCTGTCCAGGTTTCTTGCAATTTTTCTCAAAATGAAATTTTTGATCTCATTATATGGTTATGTCTTATATCGTTTGATTTTATTGGACTCCTTTGCGTTCCGCTTTCAGAGCTACCATGCGGTAGGTTTATCAGTGTGTGCAACCTTGCGGATATGGTTGTTTGTTCAGTTACCTACTAATGACTAATTCACCGCACTAGGGTAGAGTTGTCGCTAGTTAAGAATGCCAAACTCTCATAGGGTGACCATGGTGAAAATATATAAATATATTAGAATTTATTTTTAATATAACTAACTCTAATTTTTTATTTGAAAATTGGCACCAGGATAATAATACAACGGTATCTGATTTTTAGTCTGAGAGATGCGTTTAATATTAAAACGCAGACGATATAAGTGCAGATTCAGTTTAAGTTTTATTATAAATATAAATGCATATAAATAAAAATAAATTATGAATATCTCAATGTGTAATATAATTAAAAAGTATATATTTACTTTGTAAATTAAATGAATATTAACATATTATAATTACCTCCATCAATGCATAACGTTTATTCTGAATGTTTTTATAAACATTTAACACAACTTCCTTGGTTTGTCCAGATAAAGCCCTTCCTGTCCCATCTTCAAAACTTCAGACATGGTCACTGTATACAAACAGACATGCAGCAAATTGAAACGCGTTACTTCTACATTTACGTGCTTGCATATAACACAAATGATTTCTTAAGTGTTAGTTTGGCATTCTTATGTGGTGACCAGTACAATAAATTGTTGTTATTGTCCAGTCCACAGTGTGCAAGAAGATAATGGAGAAACTGGGCCAGGTGGACATGGACCACACGGAGCGGCAGGTGGTCTGCGTGAGCCAGGACGCCTTCTACCGGCAGCTCACGCCGGCCGAGAAGCTCAAGGCTGACCGCGGGCAGTTTAACTTTGACCACCCGGACGCGTTCGACAACGACCTCATCCTCTCCACGCTGCAGGACATACTGCTCGGCAAGAAGTGCGAGATACCGGTTTACGACTACAGGAAGAACTCCATGTAAGTTTGTTTCTCACTTTGCCCTTTACTCTTTGTATTATGCGTCATGACAGTGCAAAATAAAAAATGAAGTGTGAAGGGTGATTCACTCCTGATAAATCCCAAGTATTCAACACTCCTTATCATTCATCATTCACTTTGTGTAATACCACTTTTAAAAACACTAATTCGTGACTACCAGTTTCGGAATAAACATTCAATCATCAGGTCATTAAAATAAAATTATATGGTCTAACATTTGTATAAAAATAAAATTTTGAAAGAGAGTAACAAGACAAATGAATCACAACGGGAATATTTTTAACTTTGAGTCCACTTTTAAAATTTTTCCCATTTTGATTCATTTGTCTTCTTTCTCTCTTTCAAAATTCTATTTTTGTACAAATGTCAGACCGAATAATTTTATTTGAATGACCTGATGATGGAATGATTATTCCGAAACCGGTAGTCATGAATTAGTGTTTTTTAAAGTGATATTACACAAAGTGAATGATGAATGATAAGGAGAGTGTTATGTTACCATACCACAAAGTTAACAATGCTTTTAATATACAAAGTACTCAACCTAATTCTGCCTAAACTTTAATCAATCACGCGACGTGATGTCACCGCGACGTGGCACAATAAATTGTAACAAAATGCCGCTAAATAATTATAAATTTCACTAACATATGCAGCAAGAGCGTATGTTCTGCTCAATAAGAAGCTTCTTTTCATCTCGCCAATTTCAACAATGTTTCTGAATTGGTTCATGAGTAGTGTGGTTGTCAATAATGGGTAAAAAAATACACCAAGAAGGAGAAGGTAACTCAACACCAAGATTTGCTGGGGATCAAGGAACGAGCTGTTAATAAAAAATAGTTTTATATAAAAACACATTGTAAAATCTAAAACATGTAATATCTCACCAATAGATGTCTCTAGTGAAGTTCTAGTGATTCAAAAACAAGGTTTCTAAATTGGTTCATATATATAGAACTTCCAAGAATTTGAGTATTGTGGTTGTCAATAATGGGTAGAATTGGTGTACACGTGTGTAAAGTGATCACTTAAACCAGCTTTTGACGGTCGTCAGCCCCATAAATGCCCAGACTTCCATATTCTTCTTTATCTTTGATGAGGTGTCAAAAAATAATATGAAAATAACGAGTCTTAACTTTTCAGAGTACCTGACCAGTGCACCACAATATACCCTGCCGACGTGGTGCTGTTTGAGGGCATCCTGGTGTTCTATTTCCCCAAGATAAGGGAACTGTTCCACATGAAGCTGTTCGTTGACACTGACTCCGACACTCGACTTGCCAGGAGAGGTAATTATTATTTTAGATATTAAAATATCTTGCATGTACAGATATTTTTTGAGCTACTAGAAATAAAGTCGAATCTGAAAAAACACCACTTTGCAGGGAAGCGATTGTAAATTTTCAGTACCTTTAAATTATAAAGCCGTCTCAACTCGATGAAGTTATGAAAAAAAAAACAGAATTTTTTAAAGTACTTTTTGATATAATAACCCAAAAGTAGGACGGTTAATAAACACCTAGCTATATGAAATTGTCCCAATACCTAGCAATCTTTAAGAATATATAGTAATTTATGGTTTTTAGTTCTGCGATTATTAAAAAATATATGTATACCGTAGAACGGAGCTACTTAAACTTTGATGTGTTACTTGAGCCCAGTATATGTTTTTTATTTAGATCTGTATTTGGTCTACAATAAAGAACGTATCGACATGATTCATTGTTTCCCTGACGGGTGACACTTATACATTCATTATTGTAGACCAAATACAGATAAAAAAAAATTTGTACTGGGCTCAAGTAACACATCCAAGTTCAAGTAGCCCCGTTCTACTGTACACAATTTGACTGTTTTTTTTTGCAAAAATATTTTACGTCTACCATTCACTCCATTTCATGTTTTTTTATTATTATTTCGGACTTGGGATGAATTTGGTATGACAATACATTGAATCTTAAAAATTTTAAATCCTACGATTATCCCTTTATCTTTAGTCGGATTTGTAAAAATTAATGTTTTTCCGCAGTTCCCCGGGATATAATTGAAAGAGGAAGAGATCTGGAACAAGTCCTCAACCAGTACATGAACTTTGTGAAACCCGCCTTTGAGGAATTCTGCTCGCCAGTAAGTGAAAATTATTACTACTAATACTAATAATTTTATTCAGGCTTGACCAAGCGATGAGTGTAACACTAAGTCACCCTTATTTTGTGTACAACACCACAATATTTTAAAATAAAAACAGAAATGAATAACTAAGCATAATTCTTCTTCTTCTTTTTCTAGATCCTAAGGATCTGTTTGTGCCTCCGCTTGTATCTCTCGGGATGTTGACTCCCAGCTATCTTTCCACCTTTTTGGAGGTCTGCCTGGGGGTCTGTGTCCTTCAGGGATTTCTTGAAGGGCGATACGTGGAAGTCTGTCATCTGACATTCTGTTTACATGATCATTCCAGTATCGCCTTCATTGTCGTCCCCATCTCACGATATCCTCCGTCTTACACATTTCCGGATGTCGGTATTTCTTACTCGGTCTCGCAATGTGCTTCCGGCTATGGATCAGAGAGTCTTCATGTCGGAGGTTCAAAGTCGAGATTTTGTTCTAGAAGTATCTGCTCTTGCCTCAATCCCATAAGTGTCTATTGGTCGAACACGTGTTTTGCATAGTTAATAATTAATAAATAATACTGGAGTGATGATGTAAAATCGGCTCGCTGGCAATTGCAACACTGCGCTCCAGTGTTGCGATTCTCCACGAGCAGTTCATGATGAGGTTGGAGCTCTTCATCAACCTCTTCTGGAAGCCTGCCACTCTATTCCTTATTAGCCCATCCCAGTGAATAGGTGTCTAAAGCAAACATACCACTCGCGCTACAGTGTCGGAGTAATCTTCGCTCTCTCATATTTCTCTTATCCTGGTGTTCCTTATTCTATTTTGTAGACTCTTGCCAGTATATGCTCCTTAGCATCTTCATTTCTTACACTCTTAGGATGTTTGTGCATTACACGGAATTTTATCGTCCGGCAGTCCAGTTTTGAAAAATTAAACCAACTTCGACAGTTTAGCGTGATTGAATTTACGCGCAACATGTTCACGCACTGATCTAGAGCACCGATCTGAAGAAAGATGGACAAAAGCACAAGCCAATCATCCGTTTTATATGCTAACTGACGCGCCTGATGGTAAAATTCCGTGTAATTCCGTTTAGTGCACAAACGCCCTTAGAGCATTTTTGTTATTATGGTGTCCGCTCTGCATTTAATCCCATATGTCATGATGGGTCGCACACAAGTTTTATATATTTTTATTTTGCTGCCGATCTTCATATCAGGGTTTTTCCAAATAGAATTTTTCTGGCGAATTATTTAATTCAAATCGTATTTGATCAAAATAAAGTTTCAAGACCTAACAAGACTAGATATTCTTGCTGACAATGGGGCCCTAATATATACTTTTTAAATAAAACATTAATTATTTTGAAGTGTGTGTGGCCATTAAACAAGAAAGTTGTTAAGTGATGATAGTGATTATATTGAAATCGAACATTGACAGCATTGCATTACATTGTGATTTTTTTTCCAATAGTGTTTTTTGCTAAATTTTTAATGATAAGCATATTCAAATTAATTTTGAATATTATTGTGGTGAAAGTGTCACAGTGAATAGTGAAAAGTGTCGATTGAGTTGGTATGTTTTTGCAAATTACATATTTTTTTGCAGACAAAGAAGTTTGCGGATGTGATAATACCGAGGGGAGCAGACAATATCGGTGAGTTGACATTTTTTTCAGTTTATTTGTATAAATTAGTATTTGATGTATTACGTAAACTTTAGATAACATATTCAGTATTTATTCTACACCCTACCACATTTTTTCACACTTAAATCTCGTTTGTAAATGAATAATTCTATAATTCAAATGTAACTTTGTTTTAAAATCACAATAAATATTTTAGTATAGTTTTAAGTTTATTTATAATGTCTACCGGTTTCGAAGCTAACCGCTTCTTTATCAGACTGATTAATACTAAAACACTATCTACTTAATAAAATTCAAAATATTTTGACGGCTAGGCACAGGAGCTTGGGTAGATCTCAAGTGGCTTTATTTTTTTTTAATGTTGATTGGCAGTCACAGTCGATAGGGATCAAGGATGATGAGTGATTGGAAACATATTTAATAACAGACTTTTAGAAAAATCATTTACTTGTTTATTTATTAACTGTAAATTATTATTAATTGCCTTTTTAATTTCTAATATTTCTAAGTAATCTAATTTAAGTCCTCTATTGCATGTGTGTGTAATATATTTAGACCTTTATTTTTATCAAATGAATTATTATTTTCTATTAGGTGATTGGCAAAGTAGACATTATAATTAAGTTAAAATAAAATATTTATAGTGATTTTAAAACAAAGTTACATTTTAATTATAAAATGGTAAAAATCACAAAGTTAGTGCTTCAAATATAAATTATATGAATAATTCTAATTTGTCACAAATTAGAATTAAATTTAGAATTGACTGAATGCTTTGTTTTTAAAATTCAGGCTGTAAATCTTATTTTTCGAATGATTTATTTTTTGTCTCCATATTTCGTCTATTATTGTGTCAATTGTGCAATTTTTAATGACCGAGTTTGAGGATTGTCCAAGCAAAAAGCCCCTGGAAAGTTGACACAAGTGTGGAAAGGTGCAACGTTACGGTTCTGTTTCCACACAATTAGATGCGTTTAAAATGGGCCTTTTAGTGAATTAATTTTTTTTTGTGAGGTAAAGGATCTTGCATCCCTTATGTCACTGCGACCACGTTAGGTCTATTGTGACCTCCCTCTGTATCACAGCTCACTCTCAAGACCTTCATGTGTCATGTAATTCGCAACCTGTCTTGGTGGTAGGAGCTTCACCTTCTCAGAGTCCAGTAGTGGTCCTCCAAGGATGTGACTTCGTTTGCGAGCGAGTGCGTCATAATTATAGAGAATGTGGATTGGCGTTTCGTTATCCTCCATACAAAATCTGCATACTGGGGAGTCATGTAGTCCAATTTTTGTCATGTGTTTCCTCAGTCTGCAGTGTCCTGGCAAGGTCCTGAATTAATACTACTTACTTTTATTATACGGCGCGTTCGATTAGTTCAATATCATTTCCGTAAGGTCGGCTCTCGTCTGGGTAATTTGTGGACTGGTACCTGAAGGGCAAGACTGATCACTTTGATTTTACGCAATTACTAATTAAGATCATATTTAATGCAGTGCGCAGTGCACCATTGGGTGAGGATGAGGGTTAGAAGTGGAATATTTGCAATGAGAATTTTCTCTAAACGTTGTTAGTTGACTTGACAAGCAAACATTCTTTTTGGAACTGACTCTCTGATTTTTCGGCTGTGTTTGTTTTCGGCGGTGTTGGAATTGTGGTCCTGTGGTTATTGTCACGGACTCTTATAATAAAAGCAAATATTTCTCTCTCTCTAAATATATAATTATTAATATATACGATGTATCAGGTCGGCTGTCCAAATTTAAAACACAGTAAGGGACATTTTTTTTGTAGTAGGTTTTTTTTGCATTTTTGGACTAAGTAGAGTCTACTTAGTCCATAAATGCAAAAAAAACCTAATACAAAAAAAATGTCCCTTACTGTGTTTTAAATTTGGAAAGCCGAGGTACGGGTTAGACAATTCGCTCACTCCTATCAACAACGTCATCTATCAAAAAACTTGATTTTTCATGAGATCATTTTTAAAGTTTAAAAAAATAATAAAATATATTAAAAATAAATATCAAGCCACTTATTGAACTTTTTACTTTACAACAGATCTTTTGAGATAAAACCTGAATGTTTTTTTATCCATTTGAAAAATATTTAGGATATTTAAAAAAATAATAAAACAATACCTTTTCTTCAAAATGCCAAAAACAACACTTTCTGCCCTGTAGGGGGTAAATATTAAGTTAAAAATATGCCGCTTTTGCTGGGATACAGTACATTTTCTGTACATGCCGAAAGCATGCACAACTGTAAACTGACGATTTTTGATATATGACGTTATTGAAATGAGTGAGCTGATTGTAAATCCAAAATATCAAGTTTTTGATAAAAAAGACAGATGATCAATCAATCTACGAATTTCTCACTGCAGTGATATTATGTAATAGTAATTTTATATTCCTTTCCTAACTGGCAGCGAAAAAAAATCACTATTTGTTTCTCCTTTGACGAGAAACGCTTTAAAATGTTTTGGATGTACTATTGTCTACTTTGTATCTTCAATATTATGTTTAACTAAATAATAACATTAAAATATTTTATTATTCTTCAAAATGTCTGCTGTACATCTTCGTTATTGCAACGGGTTTTTAATTTTGTAATTTCCAACTTTTTTCTGTACCTGGCCTTACATTGCTTCGGCTAAGTCTGGCTAAATGGCAAAGAAAGCAAATATTTAGCACATATTTCTAATATGTTTAATTTCACAATGCTTGTGAAACATTTGATATAATAAAAATCTAATAAACAACAAGTTTTTCGAAAATAATAAAAAAGTGACAGCAGCTGTCAAGTAGCACGCTGTCTGCCATGAGCAATGTTTTGTATTGCATGTGTTGCTGATATGTTCAACACATGACATACTAAAAAAACTGTTTTTAAAAAAAAATACATTTTTTCCTGTCATATTTATGCGTATGATAGATGTTTGAACGGTGAAATAAGTAAACAATGCAAGGCTGAGATAAATATCATTGATAAAATTAAGAAAGGTGTTGAAATAATTTGGACATGTGACAAATGAGGTATATGTAGCACATAAAAACTGAGGAAAACTTGGCATTAAGTATTTCAAATACTTTACTGTGGCAGGTTAGGAATAATCGGCGGGTATGTATAAGGAGGTGCATGAAAGTAGAAGAGGCGAAGAATGTTTGCAAAGACAGATTGGTGTGGCATTCTATTCTCTCTGCCTATTCTTGCGGTGAACCGGCATAGTGGTTAGTTAGTTAGTTAGGAAGAAATATTTATATTAATGATAATCATAATTATTTTGGTTAACTTATAGGGCATATTTTCGTAAAATACTACCGCAATGGCTCTTTGCTGTGATATTATACGATACATTGTTTATTCTTGGATAAAACAATAAAATTTTAGTCATAGGTTTACTCTCTTTTGGGTATAACGTCAGATTGCCTGGTCAACTTTGTCGCAACTGGTACATCTAGCTCGTCCGTCCGTTAGGGCCGCATTGCCATCGAACGCACTTTTAACATATTTAAGAAATGTAAATTCGTAACGAAGTGTAACGAAGAAATGTAACCAAGATAGTTAATATTTTAAGTAATTATTTTAGTTGACGCATTTCGGAATGCATGGATATACTGGTATTTACCATCTTAAATTAAAAACAGATAGATATTATCACAAAATGACTGCCAAACACTGCTTCCATATGATACACTGCCTTATGCACCATTGGGTGCAGAAAAGGGTTAGAAGCCAAATACATAAGCTGTGCTGATCAACAATTCGCTCGACTTTAGTATGGCTATGGTCATTGACATCACATCCAAATCCTTAAACCAGCCTATAAGGGGTCGTAAGCCCTGTCTTACATATTCTTGTTCATTTATGATGTGATGTGTAATAGTTGGGTCATCATACACAAATATTATTTTTTACATCCTCATAATACCCTTATCACATCAAGAAATGTATGGAGAGATTAAGTGAAAAATATCAACAAATTTATGGGTCGTTACGCCTTACTAACGAATAATCTGCAAGGGAAGAAGTTTTACCCGTATATTATCAGTCGCGTTAATGAATTAAAAAGTTGCCCCTTATCATTATGTGTAAAGATATATAATAAAACAGCAACTAGATAGTTTTTTTCACTTTTATTTCATTTGACCAGTGACTGGGTTTCGTCCTTACCTTCGGGTTTGAAATATAGTCACTGGTAAAATATACTAATAGTGGGAAAAAAATTATGGTTGTTTTGTTGTATAAAATGCAGTTCCACCAAGAAATGTCAGTATAAATAAATCAGTATACTCACTAATGAACGGTGTCTGTAGCGCCTCGGAGACGGGCAATAAAATTGTTCATTTATCAATTGATAATATGACAACTAGGTAAAATTGTCCATTTATTCATCTATAAAATGACAATTTTGTTTAAATTTAACATTTATCAACACATTTCGGATAGGATTTGATATTTATTTACATATAGTTAAGACATAAATCTTAACAAATCGATTGGCTTATAATATTCATTTAAGAACATTGGATAATTCCTTCTTTTCTGCCTTTGAAATGAGGCCGGCGCAGTAAAAATACCCTTCCCATCCTTAACCTGTTAACCGAGGAGTTCACTTCTTAACTACGCAACATACAACTCTTTCACTAGGACCGTGTCAGTACGTCACGCCTGGTGGACGTAATATTATTTATGCTTAAAATAAATTTAATAAATTTAATTTAATAAGACTATGAAATATATATTTTTTCATTTATTTATGTATAATTCACAAAGGAAGACACAAAATTAGAAACAAAAAGAAAAGAATTCATGTCGAGGCATGTATGGATGACTGATTACCTTTGTTGTTGAAAAATATAGGTCCCGCCCATTCCAGGAATTGTCCTTGAAATATAACATTTCAAGGACGTATTCATATGTCCTACCCGCACCCGATATTGTTTAAGTTTGACGTATTTATCAACCCGCTCGGTTAACAGGTTAAGCATCAATCGACCCAACGGGTAGAAATATCTCTCCGGCCGAAGTGTGTTAATCTATAAAATGAAAATTTCGTCAAAATTGTCCATTTATTATTCAATAAAATGACAATTTTGTTAAATTCATCCATTTATTAATCAATAAAATGACAATTACATCCAAATTGTCAACTTTATCAAACGTCTCCAGGGGGCCTTTGGACTAGAAACAATAATGATCAGTATCAAGACGGCGGTCGAAGGGAGAGATCGTGAAAATATAACCACATGAACATGCGCTGACACATTCCCGTGTCCCAATTGGGTGCCAAACCTAGCCAAACCCCGCCTGGTTGCTTGTTGCAGTCGCTATTGACCTAATCGTGCACCACATCGCGGACATCATGCAGCAGAAGAGCCCCGGCGCGCTGCCCGGCGCCCCCGCGCGCCGCCCCTCCGCCGGCTCCGAGGACACGCCCAGCCGATAGCGGCGGGCCCCGCCCCGCTAGCGGCCCCCCGGACACCTAACCTGACCCTCCGGCTGTCCGATCCCTTCTCAATAAGGACGCTGTGTTCTCTCAACCGTAGGCAAAATCAGGCTCAACAATCTGTACAAATCAACCTTTGTCGCCAGCTAAAGGCGAAAATCGAGATGGTTCATAGGTTTTTTGTAGCGTCTCATTGTATCGATATATATTTACATTATTGCACAGTTAAAAATAAGAATTCTTTTAAATACTGCAAATCAGGCTCAACAATTTGTACAAATCGACCTTTGTCGCAGTTGAAGGCGAAAATCAAGATAATTCATAGGTTTTTTTGTAGCATCTCATTGTATCGATGTTTTATAGATTTGGCGTTTAATTTGTAGAACTCCATTTTAATTTACGTATCAAATGTTAAATCAAACACTGTTTGTTTTCGTAAGTCTACTTAGTTGTATTTTATTGTTTTAAATAACACATAAAAATCATTTTCGTGACAATTGTTTCGCCTAGTCATAGCATTTTCAAACGAATGTAAACATTCAAAAAAAGGAACATTCGTTTGAAAATCACATGACTAGCTGAAACAATTGTCACAAAATTGATACAATAAAATACAACTTAGTAGACTCAAAAAATCAGTGTTTGATTGAACATTTAATGCATAAATTTATTAACATTATTGCACAGCTAAAAATAAGAATGCTTTATCATATATTTGACCAATGCACATTTTCGCCCACTGATCAGATCGAGTATGTGAATAAGTGGACGCGTTCAAATTTCTTTGATTTTAACGGCTGTTTATATTGTTACTTGTTTTTAGGATGTTATGCCTTTGTGTGTCGATACTTTAGCTGACGTTACGGCCAAATTACGACATTATCATCAGGGAAATTCCGTTTGAAAATAAATTGAATTGCTAAATGTTATATCATCTAGCATCTTGAGTTGGGTGTGTATTCGAAGTCCTGGGATGAGATTCTCCCAGGGGACGGTTTAAGGGATTTAATGTCTATTTCAATCCGGGTACCAAGATGATCTCAAGCAAAACCCGTCATCTCCCGAATGTTATTAGGATCTATATATTCCTTCACCAACTGAGCTTGGTGACTTACGTACGAAGCTTACTTAGAATTTAGGGCTCAATAGAGAAACAATGTCTCGTTTCAACAGTACCACATAATATCTTAAAAACAAATAACAATGTGGAAGTGTATCAAGCAGGTGTGGAAAAATGACAGTTCTTTTGATTTTAACAAAAGTAACAGTTTAAAAACAATGTTTTTTTTTAATTATCCGATTTTGTATTTCTTTTTTAAACAACCTTTTTGTTCCATCAATAATTTACTATAAATATTTAGTTTGTTTACTTTTTGATTCTCATTTTACTATTTAAACTCTGAAATCTTCTGAAAAAATTATGTATGACAGAAGAAGCACTGAAGGATATGTGCGATCCGATTTTCAATTAGGTTATTTCTCTATGGTTCTTCTTCAACCTTAAGAAATTTTGAACTAAAGGGTAATTTTCTAAATCAAAATAAAGGGAAAATTTATGTTAAAAATATTTTTTTTTTTAAATACTGTTTTAAACATGTCAACCAAGTATTATTGTTTAGAATTGTGCGCTAAATAAAACAAATGAATTCCATCACAAAATGACAGTAGGAAACATTAATTCAAATAAGAATTGCACTGCTTACTATATTAATGCACCGGTGATAAAACCATGCTGCATTATTCCACATGCTTTTGGTATATTTTACTACAATGCGTTTTCCAGATTGTGTTTTAGGCTTGAAATGTTTACAATATGAGTACGAAATGTCTAGTGCATAAGATTAAACTTAATGCTGAGTTTGATTCTATTGGAATACTCGGTTTTACTTGGTCAAATATCTTTTATTTAATTGTAAAGCATTCCTTGCACAATATGTTTTTTTTTACATATACACTTTCTTTAATGAGCTTCACCAAACAGTAGATCATGAATGTCAATGCCTCATCAAAGGGAGTTGATTTTTTTCAAAGTTGTGGTAGATGTCCATTTTTTAATTAACAACACCAAATTTTAATTTTTTTATGGGAAAAATAAATTTTGAATGATCCTGATATTGTATATTATAATTATGTAATAGAGAACTTCCGCCAGGATATCGAAGTTGTAGGTTGTAAAAAATATATCGAAGCATTTAAAGTGATATGAAAATATGTCTTAGTCATGTAATATTATACCAGGCAATTTTGATGTTATATAGATAAAAATTTGTCTGTTCAGTCGTTATGTATACGCAAAAAAAACTCTTTAAGTTATGAAATTCTTGAACTTACTATCCATTATGTTACATTGAATCTAATTTATTTTAAAGAAAATTAAAATGTTTTTTTTGGGTTTCCACATTTATCTTGTGTATCATTTGCACTTTTTGTGATAGAATAAAATAAAACTATGTAGTTTTTACGACATGAATTTTATTTGACTAGCAACCGGGTTTCATCGTAACCGACGTCATCAGACTGGTGTGAGGCTAGACAAAATTCTTATGTACACAACAAGGCAGGGGTCGAAAACCATAATTTTATATAATTTTTTTTTGACAAAATAAATTTAAATTGAATGAGTTTAAGTATTGTATTATAATAATGATCACACGTGTTAAGTACCCTATGGATGAGATGTCAATTACAAATGACATCTCATCCCTGGGGTGAATCCAGTGTCCGATATAATAAATAATATTAAAATTGTTTCTTTCAATGATAATTGAATTTTGTTGAAAATGTCTACAATACAAAGAAAATTTATTTAGTAATGCTTTTAAAATTCTTGCATTCCATGTATACATAAGAGGGAATCGTTGGTATAGAGTTGTCTCGATATTGGCTATTTCAATATTTCCGAAATTTTTTTAAGACCCCATTAATATTGAGGGATGGCTGTTTTGTCAGTTGATTGTTTGTTAATCTTAAGAGTTAGTACTTCTAGAGTTTCATATTGCTAAACTTGTATTAGCAAATTTAGAAGTTGCCTTTAAAACCAGGAGAAAATTTAAGCAGTTTTGGGGCTTTTTTGGTTTATCTCAATATCAGACCTAACACGTTGAACGTCATGTGAGTTATATTTAATTCTCGCTGGATTCAGAGGTTGCTTGAGTTAAATATAACTCCAATTATGGATTGGATTTTATGTTCTGTGAATTGGATACCTTTCACATTTGTCATGTAATGTAAATGTATGCACTTTCTGCGTGGCCCCTGGACGGATTATCATTAAATTCTTATTGCTTCGTGTTTTATGAAAAAACATTAAAAAAAAAAAACCTTCACATTATATGCAGTCAGTTTACAGTTGTGGCCCCATGGATCGTTTTTTTTCTAATTTGGCAGTCAATGTGTTAATTTTAAAGTTTGACTAGGGACGCCATTGAAACAAACAATTTTTTTTTCTTATTTATAATTTTCTTTAAAAACCATTAGTGGCATAGTTTTATTAAATAATCCAAATCTTAGTATCCCTGTCTTGTTTTGACTAATTAGCGCAATATCCTATAGTCATATCGCACTGTAATACGTTATTCTTTAAATATGTACTTATTTTGTGAGGTTAGCAACCTCTTTGATTGATTCTAATCTTTATTCAATGTGATGAATTTTTATAACATAGAAAATAATCAATTTTGTAAATCAGGCAAAATACCTGCAAATTTACATTTTAAAATTTGATTCAAATTTCCTAATTTTTTTATCATCTAAATTAAGTTTTCTGCTTGATTATTTGTGTATAATTGTTTCATTTCTAGCTTAAAAATATATATTTTTTTTTAACTGATAAAATTAAGTTTCCAAAAAAATATTTTTGTTTAATTTTATTATATAAATTTGTTTTTTTTTTCTTAATTTTCTTAATTTTTCGTTCCTTTTGTTCAAACATTCCACATGCAATTTTCGAACTCAAGTTTCACTTTGTTCAATTTTAAAAGGGGTAACAAAAACAATTTTAGTATGAACAGTCTACTAAAAAAAATTCTTTTTCCAATACTGAATAAAAAAAATCCTTTTTTTAAATAGAGATCCATTGAAAAATGTACCGTAATAATAAATATAATAAAATATATTCATTAAAGAAAATAATGAAAACATTGTGGTTTTATTGTTTTCTTAAAAACCTCTGCTATGTTTGTTTTAAATTGGATAGCCTTATATTGCTTGGTCTAATACTAGAGTATTAGTTGTAGACTTGACAAAGCTGACTTCCATTTTTAAACGTTGTCTCCGCTATTTTAGCTTGTGAGAAACACGTTTCTGTATGCCGTGACAAATTTATTTGTAGAATTGGCGGAGATCTGTTCGTATTGGTGATGCATTGATGTATAAAAAGAAGATATTTCCTATTCTGACCGCCTTCGCAGATAAGCTTGTCATGGAATGAAATAATTATAGCATAGAAAAATATTAGAGTATAGGCATGTTCTTTTGAAGAATTTTATCTAAGCGCAACGTCTGTTACAGTGCAGTGCCTTTTATGTAAATATATGTATATGTACAAAATGTCCCTATTTGGCGCAGTAAACCTTTTAAGTTAATAAAATAATATCTGCACAATGTATGGTTTTTATCAAACTAAGTGATTTAATTATAAACATTTTAATAAATGTTTCATAATATATTACCTATTCACAGTATATTGAGTTTAGAACATATGCGAGATTGTAACAGATTTCGTAAACCTATTTGCAGCATGGTACTGTATCTATTATCTAGAAGGCATTGGTTACATAGAGAAAACAAGTTTATTTACATTTATTTTATCTATGGAAAAAAATTCCACTAAGAATATGATTTTTTTATCAACATGAATGATTTATCATGATTTGATTACTAGGTATACAAAAATGCACATATTTTAATTTGTCAATCCAAATGATGTACTTTTTTTATATTTCTAATTAATATATGTAATGATTTGTATGAATAAATATTTTTCTGAATAAATAAACAAAAATAAAAATCGAGACATTTCATTCAACCTTTTTTCATATAAAAATGTGACAAAATTATTAATTACAATAGATTTTTAAATAAATCATCTATTTATGCACACGCTTACTCGCACATTTTTTCTTCTTATATGTAAATGAATATAGTTCTTTACCCTGCATTATCACATTTATATGAAATCAAGTTGAGTGATTGGTCTATTATAATATGTACTACGAAATAAAATCCTAATATGGACAAAATTATGATTTGGCTATGTACATATATAAATTTCCAATATTTCTTTGAAAAATACCAGTCTAAGAATATATTTTTTCCTGTCCAAAATCTCACAATTACGTAATCCCATCAAAATATTGATTAAAATGTTGTATTGTGTATTGTAACTTATTAACAAAATAAATGAAATTTGTGATATGATGCAAACAAATAAAAATGTATGAAGAACTTCTAGATGGAAGTCTCTATAGTTTGTTTATGGTATGAAGTCAAAAAAAAATGTATATGAACTGGGCTTTGCTTGTAACTATTAGTGTAATTTATTATTAGGATATATATATATATATATATATATATATATATATATATATATATATATATATATATATATATATATAAATATATGTGTGTATATATATATATATATATATATATATATATATATATATATATATATATATAAATTTATAATTTATATCCAATGAGTAAACTACAAAAAATCTCAAAATTCCAATCAGGCTGATATTTAAAATAATACACAAATGTATTTTTATGTTTTTTATAGAATCCTGTTTCATAATTTAACATTATCAGTTTCATATAATTTATTATCTTTTCAAGTATGTGGATTGATATGTATATGACACACACACCAATGTTTTTAAAAGCAATTAATATTTTTTTCCTCTTTTCCAAATTTCATTTTGAGTTTTGCCTTAAATAAATATATATCTTTTAAATTGTCAAACATTTTGTGTTGTAGAAAATTATTGGACTTTTTAAAATTGTTGTTTTAATTTTTTCAAATTTGAATTAGTGATTGAATTATTGATTATTATTATTCTTCTTCAAATTTATGTGCTTTTATTGTACTCTATTGATTGAATATATTCTTTGCTCTAAGTACGATGAAACAATTTGAAATTTACTGTTGAATTTTAATAGCATTTTTAAATATCTTTATTTTCAAAAGAGTTGTGTAGATAAATATCACCCATTTGCTACACATCGCTCACTTCTTTCAACAACGTCATGTATCAAAAAACTTGATTTTTCAGGAGATCATTTTTAAAGTTTAAGAATATAATCAAATGTATTAAAAATAAATTTCAAGCCACTTATTGAACTTTTTACAATGCAACAGATCTTTTTAGGTAAAACCTGAAGGTTGTTTCTCCATTTGAAAAATATTTAGGCTATTTAAAAAAATAATTAAACAATACCTTTTTTTCATAATGCGAAAACAACACTTTCTCCCCTGTAGCGGGTAATATGAATATTGTAATATTGTTTTATATATTATAATATTGGTGCCGCTTTTGCTGGGATAATACATTTTCTGAGCATTCTGATAACATGCACAACTGAAAATTGACAATTTTTGATATATGACGTTATTGAAAGGAGCGAGTGATATGTGATGTAATAGCTTTTGTAGCACACAAACACAATAAACATTAATAAGTGGAAATTGCATGTAATTTTTTATCAGTCATATATCAGAGTCTTACAGTACCCTTCCTATTATTTTTTTTTAATTAAATTTTGTCAGCATTAAGTTAATTTTATAAATGTTTTTATTATATTAATATAAATTATCCTTAACCTTCATTCCTTGTATTTTATGACTTTTACGATTTGTATATCTATATATAAATAAGTGATCTGATTCATTTTTTTTTCTATTTATCAAAATTGTTACAAGTTTCTCTTTTTATTATTAAGATCGATTAGTTTAGATCTTCAGAGGATACCTATTACAATCGTACTGTCTAAGATTAGCTGCAGGGTGTGTGCAAAATATCGCATGTATTGGATTTGTATGACCGGCAAGTGAGAACTTCACACGTATTAATGTAGCATTTAGTGTGTTAGGTTAAATCCATGTTACTTGATTTTTTGTATATTATATTTATTCGATATCCGAATGACAGATATCTTTAAAGTGATGTTAATTTTTTTTCAATTATTTAAGAAAATACTTGTTATTAAAGAAAACAAGTATTTTCCTTAATAATTTCAACATGTCTTACCACAAAGTAAATGACGAAACAATAAATTAAAAAATTGTATTTTTGTAATGATGCAATTTTTTTAAGAAGCAATTTGAGCACTTATCTTTCCTTAGTTTATTTTTAATTTGTTTACATCGCTCACTCCTTTCAACAATGTCATATATCAAAATCTTGATTTTTCAGGAGATCGTTTTTAAAGTTTAAAAATATAACACAATGTATTAAAAAAAAATATCAAGCCACTTATTGAAGTTTTTACTGTGCAACAGACCTTTTAAGTTAAAACCTGAATGTTTTTTCTCCATTTGAAAAATATTTAGGATATTTAAAAAAAAATAACTAAACAATACCTTTTCCTCAAAATGCAAAAACAACACTTTCTGCCCTGTAGCGGGTAAATATTAAGCTAAAAATATGCCACTTTTTCTGGGATATAGTACATTTTCTGGGCATTCCGAAAACATGCATAATTTAAAATTGACGATTTTTGATATATGACGTTGTTGAAAGGAGTGAGCGACATATTAGAAGAGAGATGTTCAAAGGTCTAATTTCTGTACCGCAGTTCACGAGAGTGGCGGACTCTCCCATTTACGAATGAGTCATGCGATTTTTGCAATGAATTAATGTAAATTATTGCTGGACTTGACCATTAGACTAGTAGAATCGACGGGTTGAACCACTTAAGGAGCAATATACGCGCAGCAAGCCATTTATTTTGGTATTGTTGTACATATATCGCTCATTCCTTTCAAGAACGTCATAAATCAAAAAACTTGATTTTTCAGGAGAACGTTTTTAAAGTTTAAAAATATAAAACAATGTATTAAAAATAAATATCAAGCCACCTACTGGACTTTTTACTGTGCAACACATCTTTTTAGGTAAAACCTTAGGTTATTTCTCCATATGAAAAAAATTGAATATAATTAAAAAAATAAATAAACAATACCCTTTTCTTCAAAATGCAAAAACCACACTTTCTGCCCTGTAGCGGGTAAATATTAAGTTAAAAATATGCCGCTTTTGCTGGGACATAGTATATTTTCTTGGCATTCCGAAAACATGCATAACTGAAAATTATCGATTTTTGATTTATGACGTTCTTGAAAGGAGTGAGCGATATATTTTAGGATGTTTAATCGTCATGCATTTGCCCCATTGAAAAAATTATGGTAATTCATTGAATAATGTAATTTATTAGCAAATGGGAATATGTACCACTTTTATTAGCTTTGACTAAGAAATTAGCCCTTTACATCAATTGTTAATACAGCAATATAATATGTTAGCTAATGATAGTGTGTTAGAGGTGGATAGATTTAGTCGGTTCACTAACTATAGATAATAAAATAATAACACTAATGTTGAGTACATTGACCATTCTAGTTCACTCCTACTATTTAAGTTAGTAAATTAATTAGATGGAGTCGTAAAGCAACCATAGATTTACATATTGCACTAACCATTATTGTGATTGTTATATGATATTTTATTGTATGTGCATCTTTCCACTGTTTCCATTTTGTTGCCTTACCCTTTATAAATAAATATAATAAGTTTTAAAAAATATATGCTTAAATGTGTGAAATTTGGAATGAAAATTCGTATTTTTGGCAATTTCTCAAGGCTGGATCCATTTTGTCGATGCCCTTTTTACTAAAGTGGACATCTGCAAATATGTGAAATGAATTTATCATAAAAAAATAATATTGCTATTGTAAGTTTTGGTGTGTTTGTCTCGTAAAAGAAAATAATATTGTCATTATAGAGCAAAAAGTGACTTTGTTCATCATCGTTCTTAATTGTGTCATTTTTTTATAAAAAAAAAATTGAGTATACAATTTTTATTCGAGTTTATTGTAACACATTCTGTGCTAAGAACATGTTTAGCGTGTCCATATGTGCCATCCATATTGTGCTTGGGACACGTTTTCTTGCATTCGGACCTTTCCGCGAGTAACATTGTTTTGCATAGCTTAAGTGAGTCTACGCGTGCAGTCGTGTTAGTATTTTTTGTGATTTTCATAAAAGTTGTTTTCATTCTGTTATTGTCAGATGCAAACCCTTCCGCATCAAACTATGAGTAGGCACCTACCGACACATGCCATGAAATAATGCTCAATATTATAATTTCTTATACATTTGTAATTCAAATACATAGAGCACCGATGTTTTTGTGGGTTTTTTAAATTCAAATACATAGAGCACCAATGTTTTTGTGGGTTTTTTAAATTCAAATACATAGAGTACCTATGTTTTTGTGGGTTTTTTAAATTCAAATACATAGAGCACCGATGTTTTTGTGGGTTTTTTAAATTCAAATACATAGAGCACCGATGTTTTTGTGGGTTTTTTAAATTCAAATACATAGAGCACCAATGTTTTTGTGGGTTTTTTAAATTCAAATACATAGAGTACCGATGTTTTTGTGGGTTTTTTAAATTCAAATACATAGAGCACCAATGTTTTTGTGGGTTTTTTAAATTCAAATACATAGAGCACCGATGTTTTTGTGGGTTTTTTAAATTCAAATACATAGAGCACCGATGTTTTTGTGGGTTTTTTAAATTCAAATACATAGAGCACCGATGTTTTTGTGGGTTTTTTAAATTAGCAGAGAATGTGTTGAATAACTACATATAGATGACTACACTCTATTCTAAGTAAAATATATCAAATTGCAAAAGAAAGAAAAGTTTGTCACTAAACCTTATTTTGAGACGCAATGCAGTGCATGACACTACTAACTCATTTCCAACAAATACGTTAGTCACTTTTCACTCTATGTGACGCAATATGTTTTTCTGACGTTTTAGAGAAATCTCACACCAAAAGTGCAGATAGCGGTGTACATATTCCGAACATATGTGGATCTGAACAGGGTGCAATCAATCTCATTGAATACATTATTTCTCTTCTCCCTGTCTTGTAAATACACATAACAAATTTTAAGATTGCTATCTTTCATTCTAATATTATAACTCAAGTACAGATCAAATAACTTTTGGACCTAAATCTAAAAACATAATTTCTTACTTTGAAAAATGTACGCTCTGTTCAAATTTGGCATCATGCGAGCCAGACAAATCCCTTTAATTCATTCCATTTTGTCTTTTCTATTATTTTTTATGTATCCCGCCTTTAATAGTTAAGTATACAGACTCCTGATTTAACGAGATGGATGATAAGTAAATTTCCCGGATTATCAATTTCCCTGTTAATTTGAGGGTATTGAAAAATGTGGAAAATTCATAATTATTTTAATTTTTAAAAAATATCAAAAGTGCAAAAGTAGATCAAAAAAATCAACAATAGTTGATGTGTTTGATCATCATAAAAATGTGGAATATTTTTGTTTATCTTTTTTGGTAATTTTCCGCTTCCCGGTAGATCCGGAGTCTGCTGTATTTTCTTATGTCCTAGTAAGTGTAATGTGGTTGTATGTTGAACATATAATACCTGGTTAATATGTCTTAAATTGTATTGTATTAATGGTATACCACAAATATAATATTGGAAAATATAAAAATTATTTTATTTCATGACACGCTTCGTCATAACATCGTCTACAATTCAAAAAGATGTATTAGAAAATAATCCCTGAAATAATGCTTATAATCCTACCACAAATTAAATGAAAATAATATCATTTTACGCATTGAATGCTCCAGTTACCTATGGAAAACGATAGTTTTATTTATTTATATTTATATGTCTTCTTCTCCGTCTTGTTCCTCATTGCTTAGGGTTGTGACCCTTGCAGAAGCAATGACTCTTCTCCAGTATACTATGTACTTCTTTGAATTTCAATATTACCATTATGAACACGTATTTTTTCATTTGATTTGATTTATAGAAAAACATATTCTTTGAATATAATTCGACCCGGAAAAACTTGGCATGATGAAGTATGTCAAATACTTGAAAATGGCCAGGTCAGGAGTCTAAATAATCAGCGGGCATGTATGAGGAAATGCATGAATATAGAAGAGGCGAAGAATGTTTGCAAAGACACAGTGGTGTGTCGTTCTATTTCAAACCCGCTGAAAGCATTTGCATTCATTGGCATTCTATTGGCAACATCTTTAGGATGACGTGATGGTTTGTTATTTAGTTAGTGTATAGCATGGGTCGGCAACCTTTTGTTGTAAAAGGGCCAAATATTTTTCATGGGGATCAGTACGGGCCGCACTTGCAGTAGGTATACATACAGTATTTATGTACAAATATTTTAGTTTTAAAAATAAAACGCTAAGTGTATATTTTAACGACATTTATTGTATTTAATAAAATCAATGAGATTCCCTTCGCTCCCTTTCTCGCTTCCTTTCAGTCGATTGTGTATAATATCGTCCGTCATGTGCGTTGCGGCGAGAATCTCTGCGGGCCGCAGGTTGCCGACCCATGGTGTATAGCATAATTTGATTTAATTTATTAAAATTCTGATAAATGTATTTTTTTTAAAAAACCTCAAGAGCTTGCGTTAATCTACTCTCTATGATTTCGTTTTTGCAATAGGACTTCTTTTATTGTATTAGAAAACCAATGAAAATAGTACGAAATAACATCCTTCTTGTTCCCCTTGTCCGAATTCAAGTGGCGCATAGGGCACTGCATCATTCCGATTATCAACTTGATCATTATTAAACGAGGCAATGTGATCAGTCCTGCGCTCCAGATCCATAGGGACTAGACATTAGATATATATGACGGAATAAACATGACGTAAGCGAAGCAGCTTTAATTGAAGGACATTATTACTGCTTTATGGGGAAGAATAGAAAAAAAATAAGTAGGAAAAGGAGAAAAGCAGAAATCAACTCGGGGTTGCATATCTGTTCTCGTACAAGTTTGTGAAAGCTACCGCGAAAGTGTACCTTGTCCTTTGATAATATAAAATAGTGAATTTAAGTTTTGCTCTGACATTTCTTAGTGGAACTGCATTTTATAGAATAAGATAACTTCAATAATACTAAACAATAGTTGTTATTTTATTCTATAAAATAGTGAAAATAATGTTGAAATTTCAACCGACCATTTTCATTTTAAAATCACTCTGACAAATGTACTAAAATATTATGGGAAACAATACAGGCCCATTTGATTTTAAAACCGACCGATTAAAAATAATGTTTCTTAAAATGCAAAAAAAAAACAATTAATAAGGGGTCTGTGTGCCAAAAGAGTTTGGGAATCACTGCTTTAGATGATAAAATCTCATTTATTTCATCATTTTCAGTTGCGATCGATCTGATAGTCCAGCACATCCGGGACTTCCTGAACGGCCGCAGCGGGGCCACCAGCCGCCCCGCGCCCACGGCCTTCGACTTCCCCGTGCCGGCCGACCCCTCCTCCCCCGTGCTGGAGCCCCCCTCCACCTCGCAGCACCCCAGCCCGCACCGCCGGAGAGCCAACACCATCTCGCGCCCGCACTAACCGCCCGACGGCATCGCAGACATCAAATCTAGAGTTTCTTGTATTTTTTTTAGTTTAAAATAAAGTGCTGAAATGAAATGTTGCGCAGACGGATGGGAAATAGTAGCCTTCAGTGCTTTATCACGCAAATGTGTTGTCGGTGTGACACAAAAAAGAAGATTAAACATTCTTCTGATCATTACATGTTGACTGCCAACTACGAGATAAGTTCTCGGTAGTCAGTTACAAAATAATAAAAGTTTATTTTTATTTGATATGTTGCATCTAAATATAATAAATATTTCATACATTCTTAACACGGTGACTGCCAACTACGAGATGACTCGTAGATTGCATTCTTTGCTAGGACGCCGACTAGGAGTTATCTCGTACTGTGTTTACTTGCCATATTCGTGCAGCTACGATTAAATTAGCAGTATATTAGTGCTAATATGGATAGATGGCGCATGGGAAAAGAAAAAAAATCAATACTGGTTTACATGAACAGAAAATTTATTAATAAATGAGCAAAAAATATAATTATAATTTTTTATTTATTAAAAATCAAGAAGTAAAAGAATATTTTTATTGAATATGATCAAATGAAATTGGGTTTTTAGACCGGAGTTCTGAAAATTGCCGTGGCAGTCAACGTGTTAAGATCTGTGAATAACATAAAGAGAAACCTGGTATCAAGATATTACATGTTTTAGATTTTACGAAGTGTTTTTATACAAAACTCATGTTTTTTAACAGCTCGTTCCTAGATCCTCAGCAACTCATGGTGTTGAGTTACCTTCTCCTTCTTGGTATAGGCCTTGTGCCCTGTTTTGAAAAGGGTTTAAGAGTTTTTCATTGCCCCCTGCGATGTTGATTTTTAGCTGTCAATCCATCTCTTTGATGTTCATGGTACCATAACTTTGTTATGGGTTTTCAAAAATTCGCGCTGTATGATATTATTCTCATATCTTCAGGCCTCACTAGGTGTTTCCCGAGGATGCGGTTCTTTGAGTGATATAATGCATCGTCCTCACTATGATCGTATGGGCCTCTCACCATCCTCACTGCAGAACTTGCACCTTTTTATTTTGGAAAAGCTTTTTCCTGCAAGATGTCCTAGAGATTATCTTAGTACCATTCTCACAGATAGAGCTAAACTCGATAGTTTCAAACAAGATATTTGCATTCATATAAAAGTTTTGTAAAAATGCCAAAATTTTAAATGCTAGGCGGCCCAAATTTTATGACTTTGACCAAAAGTCAGTAGTATTAATTAGTTGATATGTTTTATTTAATACAAAAGTCCCAATCAGTAAATATTGGAAATCTGTGTGTGTTTAAACCAATCAAGTATTCCACACTAATATCAAGTGTTTACTTTCAAAAACAGCTTATTCCAAAATTCTATATTTGTAATTAATATCCTATATTTGTGCACATAGATTTTCTTAATAAATTGTCGATAATAAGCGTACTTATGTTGATTAAGGGATTTTTTATATGTAATATTTATTTACACAAGATTTGTATGTAGATAAATATTTATGTAGTATAATACTGTTTTTTCATGTTTTTAAATAATCAATATTAATTCTGGCAACCCAAAAATGTTACTTTGTTTTTTTTTTTCGTGCAGTGCCTTCTGGATAAATGCGATAACACGCTGCACGACAGGATTAGCAATCCTACATAATGTGTTGTATTAGTAATCACATTATTATAATAGTAATTTTTAATTATTTATTTATTAATCAAATCTAATATTGTGTCACCACTATGCCGTCTGCACATCTAATCAAGATACTTTAATTTGGTGCCAGTAGAACTGGTTCAGATCACTTGGCTTGTTGCCGGCAGTTTTTCCAGGTTTTCAGGAGATCATAAATCCTCAAGTTTTACTAATCTTACTGTCACTTCTTATGAACTCTCAATGTTGTCCCTCTATTTTCAGGGAATTCGGAGGATATTGTCATATGATATTGTATAGTGTCACGGCATCTCGATAGTTTTGTACATGACACCAACATGATATCACCGGCATTTGCCTGATGGCTTTTAAGGGGGACCAATGCGGTGTCGCCAGGTGGCATAGTGTTAATATTCAAACTTTCCCGACTTGTCTTGTACTTTGATTTGTATTTTAGTTTAAATATTCGTCATTAATAATTAAAAGTCATTATCCTGTTAAAGATTATAAATTTTATTATATTTAAAATTACTCAAGTACCTTATTATAAAGAAGCTAAAAAACTTTGGTTATATACAGCTAAGCTTACATGATTTTACGAAAAGGGTTTTGTACAATTTCTTTACAAAAATTATTAAGATAGGTATATATTCCGTGTTTCAATGCTTTGAGTACCTAATGTACTCATCAAGTATGCTTTAAATAAAATTTACTTAATGTTAGTTAAAAGATCACCTCAATAATGCTTGGCAATCAGGACTCTTTCTAATTTATACATTAAATGTAATAGAAATGGACTAGCCAAACAACCTTACCTTATGTGACATATGGACATTCGCTGTATTACCACTGACATATTTTAGTTCTTGTTAATTTTTTAATATAGGTTGCAGTGCATGAAAATTCTCTATGGGTATAAGGTAAAAATTTAAATAAATTTGATTCTATGCAAATCGTTAATCTGTATTGTTTTATCTTATCATTTGCACCATATTATTTTGAAATTGTTTAAAAAAATATTATAAAAAATATATTTTTTATGGATGTTTCTTATTAAAGCTGCAATTAAATACATTCAGATATAATTAATCAAATAAAAATACTTGGTATATTATTTTTATATGTAAGGATACCAAAAATTACATGTATATATTTTAAATAAATATACCATATTTATTACCAGTAACATATGAACAATGTATTCTTTATATTTTTTATTGTATCACCCTACTTTGTCATAATTATTGTATTTTGTTATTATTGTATTGCCAATTTGTGTGTACCGGTTACCATTCTGAAAATTGTGTCATAGTTCTTGGTAGTCAGTTACAAAATAATAAAAGTGTACTTTTATTTGATACGTTGCACCTAAATATCGCAGATATACTGGCAAAACACATTAACTCTAAAATCCCTGTTTCTTAAAGCTTTCAACCTGAATAGAATACCCGCTATTAAACTTAAAGTTGAATTTACTCTTAAAACCACATAAATATGAACCCATAAATATCTCTGTTGCACAATTTTCTTATATTAATTACTGTATATTATCATTACATTGTCGTTGTTGCTTTTAATGTGTTTAAATCACAAACCATTAGCTTTTGGAACCATATTTCAATTGCTTCTGTATTCTATAAAATTTAGCAGAATTTGGGTGTGAGTGTTAATATCGAAGAGGGGTCCGATTGCAGGTGTCACTGTGTAGTTTTTTTGTACTTTTACGTTTGCTAGATATTTTAAAAGATATATTTTTACAACATATAAATATATTTGTAAGCTTGTGGGAAAGAATTGTTGACAATAATGAATGTGATTTTTTTCATTTATCAGAGTTTATTATCGCTTTTTTTTATTATTTCAAAATAAATTAATCTATAAGTATTCAAAGGATGACGTGGAGTTATAAACAAAGAAAGCAATTGTTTTTTGCATTTAGTTGAAATTTACAAAAAAAAAATTAAATTATTGAATGTTTTGTATGAAAAAATTGGACCACGATTTTGGGATTTTTTTTATTAGTGCTGGATTTGTAAATTGGGCAGCCAAATTGTTTGAAATTAGTATTTTATTAAATATTTTTAAGCTTCTATTGTTTTCAGAAATATTTGTGTCCTTATTGTATACACAAATATTTAATTTTAATACTACATATTTGGTAGGTAGGTATATTAAAAAAGGAATGAAATTGTAATAGTGACCCCGAACCTACAAACTCTGACTCGGAGTTCGTGACTTAACCACAGGACCATGACCTGCCTCAGTTGGATGTAAACTAGAAAGAAAGCTGTCATAACTTCAATTATTCAACACTACCAAAGAAAGTGGTATTGAATTACCGTAATTATAATTTTTGGCGAATGGTAAAATTGCTATATGCTAATTTCCCCATTTACTCGGTAGATGCGTTCTAAGCGATACTATGAAAAAAAAAAATAGTAAAATAAAATGAAATTATAGTTTATAAATTATAGTCTAATTATGGTTTCCTTTAAAAAAATATTTCAGGATATCAAAACTTTTTATTTTGGATACTAAGACAGCTTGTGCACTACACGGAATTTTACCGTCCGGCGACTGCCGGTTTTGAAAAAAAATGACTACGACAGTTTAGCGTGATCATGCACCGATCAAGAGCACCGATCCGAAGAAAAATGGACAAAAGCACAATCCAAGCCAATCATCGTTTTAAAACGCTAACTGAAGTACCGGACGGTAAAATTCCGTGCAGTGCACAAACGCCCTAAAATTATTTAAAAAAATATTAAAAGTAACAAAAATTATTCTCCTAGCCATTTCTGCATACCTGCGCATAGCACTGAGTAATTAGTGCATCCGAGGGGCTGTAGGAAATTCTAAATTACTCTTACGCTTAGTCAAATGAATATTATATATTTTCTCTCTTTTTGTACCACATTATTTCTAAATTGTGTAATAAAAATGTTTTAAAGGGGAGTTAAGTGTATAGGAATTACAGTTAATTTATTTCATTTCAATGTTTCATATGCGAATTATAAATGGAACCAACATTTTTTTTAAAAATTCAAGTGGTATTAAGTTCATTTTAATAATCACTTTTTTTCCTTTTAAGTATTTTTAATCTTACATTCGGTAATATTAGTTAAGTAATAAATTACATTACGCGCTATGTAGTAATTTACAAATTTATGCTAGAGAAAGACAAAGATATGTGGTTTATTATATAATATTTATTTTCATTTATCGTGCCATGTTTTTCTCGGTCTTCCTCTGCTTTTTTTCCCGCTAACATTCGCCTCATAAATTTGTTTTACCGTTCTTTCCTCACTCATTCGTTCTACATGTCCAAACCATCTCAACACACCTTTCTTAATTTTATCGATAATGCTTATCTCAGCTTTGCATTCCTTCCTTATTTCACTATTCGCACATCTATCATACATCGTTTTGTTACACATTCTTCTGAGAGATCGCATTTCAACTGCATTCAGTCTACTTTCATCCTTCTTTTGCCAACTCCATGTTTCACTTCCATACATTAGAGTTGGAACCAGGACTCCGTTGTGCACTGCCAGTAGAGGAAGACCGAGAAAAACATGGCACGATCAGGTATGCCAAATACTTGAAAGTGGTCAGGTTAGGAGTCGTAACAATCGGCGGGTATGTATGAGGAGATGCATGAACGTGGAAGAGGCGAAGAATGTTTGCAAGGACAGAGTGGTGTGGCGCTCTATTCTCTCTGCCTACCCCTGCGGGGAAGCGGCGTGATGGTTAGTTAGTTAGTTAGTTAGTTATTTTCATTTACAGATCAAAGATGTTGAAAAAGAAACTTTGTGTTTTCTATTTTAGTGAGTCAGTAAGTTGTAAGAATTACAATCAGTAGTCATTTTAAGGGAATGCTAAAACTAATTAGTTGTTTTTTCTCCACCTAGTTTATTGAGTAGATAAATTAAAACTATAAATTTTATCTTTAAATGAGGCATGCTGTTACATGAATGTATATAAACTATTAAAATAATGTCTATGTTCAAAATATTACTCTATGCATTGATGTTGACAGCTCAAATTTTATGAAGGTAAATAAGTACTGGAACTGGTGGAAAAGTAAATGTGCAGTCACGTATGTGACTTGAGGAAGTCAAAGGGTAATCTTTCAGTAGCTTTCCTTGTGTACATTCTCATGATCGGAGCATCAAGAATGGATCACATAAAATGATATTGCCAGCGTAAGTATGTGCCTCTAGTTCAAGAGATCTTGCAAACATATCTATGGTTTATGGTTGAAGAGATATATGCATTTATGTGCATCTAAAATCCATTAAATTTTCACTAATACATACTTGCAATGTAGTATAATAATATTTTGTGAAGTAACTTTTTTTGTCATTTGGAATTGGCATGAAAAGTAATAGTATGGAATTGAATGCCTTTAACAAATTAGATGAAGAAGAGAGTTGTAAATATAACAAAATATGCATTTTATTTATACCGTAAACCCCCCTACAACGTTAAGAAAAGTACCGCGTTATCGGAGAGAACGTTATAGAAGGTAAATGTTTTAAATATAGACTCATTTCATTCATATCCGCTGGTTAAAATGTAAAAATACATTTTAAAACATTTACCCCCTATTATGTTTCCTCCGATAACGCGTTACCTATCGCAACGTTATAAGGGGGTTTACTGTACAGTGGAAGCTCGATGTAATGATCCTCAAGCGGTTTTGAAAAATTTCAGTATATGGAGTAATTTGTTGTATTGAAGTTTGGATGGTTTAAACCTGGTTATATGAGTTTCACTCTCTTATATCAGTTGACATTTATATAACAAATTCTATGGAATCGAACCACGTTAAGATAAGAAATATGTATGGTATAAGAAATAAAACGGAAAATACATTGCTATTAATACATTTCAGGCACTTATTTTTAAGCTGGCGGACCGCTGGCGACGGCGAAAATAAAGGTCCCACGTGAATTTCTTCAATTTGTTTTAAATAACTATATCTTCGAAAATAATAAAAACTTCTGAAATGCACTTGTAAATACTTATTAATCCACCTTAAATTAAAAGTTTGTTTTAAAATCAGGAGATTATAATTTCTTGCATTGGTTGTATTACAATGATTTTGTACAAAATGTAAATTTAAGATCACAGTATTTTGAAACCAGTTGTGTGCAAAAGTTTTTTTCCTGCCGCTAATTCATATTTTCGTATCGTTATTAGATAGATAATTTTATGTTTTGTTAAGTAAATTAATAATTGTTTTGAATTTTTAATGTTATAAGCTGTCGAGACCAAAATTAAAATGATATATGGAAGGCCTTTAAAAAGTCGATGAAAGGGAATGATGGGAAAGATTTTTGAATGCCGTATTTTGATATAATATGTATGAACTGGGAATTTGATAAACTAAGACTTATTGCTGTGTGTTGTATGGATCTATCAAATAAACTAAGTTGGAATAAGAGAGAGGTAGTATTTTTACACATTATTTTTAGTAAAATTTTCCAAATATAATAAATAGTTTGAAATATAGTATTGTCTCTTTATGGTCGAGAAAATTAGATACTAAAATAGATTCAAACAGTTCTAGCGTTGGTCGATATTTATACTGCCATACTAAGAACTGAGGGAGTATCTACATTTAACAGATATGATAGATGCTGCATGACAACAAAAGTGCATATATAGTAGAGGTCAAGTTTTTTTTATCCCATTCAAATGTATTGACTAGTACTTGTATTGATTTATAATGTATAGTTGAACTCGTGGGATTCCGCATAGGACTGGCTGAATAGTTCAAAAACTTGATATATATATACTACTTCAAGAGCAGTACGGCTGTCCAAACTTAAAACACAGTAAGGGACATTTTTTTGTAGTACGTTTTTTTTGCATTTTTGGACTAAGTAGAATCTACTTAGTCCAAAAATGCAAAAAAAAATGTACTACAAAAAAAATGTCCCTTACTGTGTTTTGAGTTTGGACAGCCGAGTATAGTTACAGCTTTTTTTTAAAACTTAAAAATTGATTTATATCTATAATTTATAATTGAAGCACTAACTTTGTGATTTTCCATTTTATAATTAAAATTCAACTTTGTTTTAAAATAACTATAAATATTTTATTAAAACTTAATTATAATGTCTACCGGTTAGCTTCGAAACTGGTAGACATTATAATTAAGTTATAATCAAATATTTAAAGTGATTATAAAACAAAGTTATATTTTAATTAAATATGACTTATATCTCTTCTCACGCAAAGCCTTCAATTGTCATATTTTCAACATTCTGTTCTTGTTATTCTACATGATATAGTCATGTGTTGTATGATTGAAAAGCACATATCCGTAACCCTTACGTGTTCCCCAATTATTTTATTTTTGTACTCTTAATATGCATAGTTAGGTAACTATTTATTTGCTTTGTACTTGCGTATGTGACCACTCGACTATTGTATAATATGTTTCATCGCACATAAATTATTGTTGTCAATCCAGTGCCTAATTAGGGAATTTGCAAAAATATTTAATCTATAAATATTGTTACTAAATCAGGTTCACACTGTAGTCAAATATCTATACTTTGAGATGGCTAATTTGAAAAAATAATGCCTGTTTATTCTTGGCTTTATTTGTTACATTGTAGTCCATATTTTAAAATGCAAAGACACTACTTAGGCGTTGGTATTGTTATGTTAAATTAAAATTATGGGTGTTAATTAAAAGGATGTTATTGCTGAATTCACCAAAGCAGTGCTCACATAGTTACTATGTAATATTTTAGCCAAAATGTAATATTTCTGATATTAAATAGATTTGAAATCAATGCATTTTGTCATTATTTTGATGGATGTTGAGAAAATTTGCAATCTTCCAATATGATAAAAAAATTATGTTTTTTTAATGTGAAATTGTTTTTTAACATTAATAGTCAACGTAGTAAATACCATTTATGATTATACCAATTTGTGACATGTTTTAATGTATTCACCATTATCAAACTCTGTAAGACTTCTAAATTTGAGAGTTGTGGCATCGGGATGTTGAAGGATAAGGAGATGGTAAGAATCACTTCATAGACAAATTAAAAACAGGTTTTATTAATGGAAACATAGAAAATATCGGGGAGGCTTTAGTCATTGCCATATTGTTAATTTTAGATTTATTACTATTAATGTTTTTATGCCAGTTATAGCATATAAAAGCCTAACAGCGGTAGCTAATCTACCTGCCCATGAGGAAGTGAAGCATGGAGTTGGCAAAAGAAGGATAAAAGTAGACTGAATGAAGTCAAAATGCTATCATTCACACGGATGTGCGGCAAAATAAGGAAGCAATGCTAGGCTGAGATAAGCGCCATCGATAAAATTCAGAAAGGTGCGTTGAGATGGTTTGGACATGTGGAACGAATCAGTGAGGAAAGAATGGTAAAACAACGATTGTAGTTGGAAATAGAAGTAAAGATAAATCGAGGAAAACTTCAATCAAGTATTGGCAATTATAAGGTATGATCAAGTATTTCAAATACTTCATCAAACCCTTAACTGCGCCCCAATGGTGCATAGGGCACTGCATCATATAAACGCAGTGTTATCTTGATCGTTAAGACATCAAGGAAAGGTGATCAGCCCTCCACTTCAGGTACCAGTCCAGGGTAATATTGAATAAATATTTGAGTGAAAAAATCACCTATATTTATTTGATCCCCCCCCTGGGACCTCCAGAACGGTAGCCGAGCGTGCTGACCATTACACTACGGAGGCGGACAAATTTTGTGAATCTCAAATACTTAGTAAATATAAATAAAAAGTAATAAGGTCAGGAGTCAGCATAATCGGCAGTTATATGTGAGAAAATGGATAAATGTGGAAGAAGCAATAAATGTTTGTAAAGAGTAGTGCGACGTTTTATTCTCTCAGCCTGCCCCGCCGGACAGCGGCATGATAGTGTCCTTCTTTAACATATTTTTACTGATTTCTAATGGCTATGTTGAATCTATTGAAACACATATCACAATATTCATTCATTCAAACCCTTATCCGCACCCAATGGTGCATAGGGCACTGCATCATACAAACGCAGTGTTGTCTTGATAGTTAACACATATAGGAAAGGTGATCAGCCCTCCACTTCAGGGTAATATGAAATAAATATTAGAGCGAAAAAAATCACTTAATATTTATTTGACCCCCCTGGGAATCAAACCCGGGACCTCCAGAACATAAGCCGAGCGTGCTGACCATTACACTGCAGAGGCAGACAAAAAATAAGTAGTATTTGCCAAGTTTATATGAATTTAAAGATGCATATATATATTATGACAAAATGAATGCCACGGCGAATGTTATGGGAGAGAAAAACAGGTAAGTAAAAATAAAAGTTTTTGTATTAAATATTTTTTTATTTCAATACATAAAAGGACTGTTGAATGAACTACTTTTCTTCTTCTTCTTCTTTCTCACCCAATGGTGCATAGCGCACTGCATCAAATTAATGCGGTGCTGTTCTGATTGTTAATTACATGAAGGAGAGGTGCTTCAGGTAATAGTCCAGGGTAATAATGAATAAATATAAGAGTGAAAAACCAGTTATTTCTATTTTAAACCCCCCTCCCTGGGAATCAAACCTGTGACATCCAGCATGGTAGCCAAGCACACTAACCACTATACTAAGGAGGCGGACAAACTGTAATAATTATATTTTTGACATCTCAATGTAAATAAGGAAGAGTATGGAAGTGTGGGTATTTACAGGGCTTACGACCATCATAGGATTAGTTAAGTAATCATCTTTACATACATCGCTCACTCCCTTCAAGAACGTCATAAATCAAAAAACTTGATTTTTCAGGAGAATGTTTTTAAAGTTTAAAAATATAATACAATGTATTAAAAATAAATATCAAGCTACTTACTGAACTTTTTACTTTGCAACAGATCTTTTTAGGTAAAACCTGGAGGTTATTTCTCCATTTGAAAAATATTTAGTACGTTAAAAAAAATAATTAAACAATACATTTTTTTCAAAATGCAAAAACAACACTTTCCGCCCTGTAGCGGGTAAATATTAAGTTAAAAATATGCCTCTTTTGCTGGGATACAGTACATTTTCTAAACATTCCGAAAACATGCACAACTGAAAATTGACGATTTTTGATTTATGACGTTCTTGAAAGGAGTAAGCGACATGTAAACCCATTATTGACAACCACACTACTTAATTTTTGGAACTGCTAGATATATTGACCAAACTCGTGACTCAGTTCTTCTTCATCTATGTTGAGATGTCAAAAATGTAAAAAATAACTCCTAATCGGAGATAATCCAGATTTGTTATTTATTGTTTGGACATACTCAAAATGTTGTTCATAATAATTACAATAAAACAAAACATAAGGTGATTTTTTTAGTTTCCTTTTTTTCACAAATTGATGTTATATTTACAATTAAATTACAAAATAGATATTTTACTTAATTTTGATTGCATCACCTTCAGAAACAAGTTACTAGTCTTAAGGCAAACTTTAAAAATTATTATTTATCAACATTTATTTAAAGTCAGTCAAATTATTAAAACTTGTTTATATAATTGTAAATGTCACATTATATCAATTTATCAGTTTCATATACAATTTTTAACACCACAAGTTTGCCAGTGTAAAATTAATCCAATTATGAAATGCTTTGAATTGACATCGGATATAATACCAAGAAAACAAAATTTTATAATTGATTTATTTTAAAAATATAATATAAAATGATTAAAGAAGACACTTGTTTTTTACCACTTGAGTTTTATTATAGACTGCATGTTTCAGAAGTTAAACTTCCATCATTCAGGTCTGTATAATAACTAAAATATAAAATTGTTCTATAAATAAGGAGAGGGGAAAGTTAGGGGGAGGGGAAATATATAGGCCAAACTGCGAGAAATTTAAAGATTAGAATTAAAGAACATCATAGCGGTCTTGTTAGTAATTATTTTTGGAATTTGCAAATCACATAAAAGATACTAATCACTCATTTCACTCTCATAAATTAAAATTATTACACCTTGTTCCATATAAAGGCCAAATTATGAATTATCTTGAAAATTTAGAAATCCAAAAAAACCTAAATTGTAATAATAATAACCTTTGCTTTCCATTTTTCCTTTGTTTTCAAACTCCGCCCCTTGACTAACCCCCTCCCCCTAACTTTCCCCTCTCCTTATTTATAGAACAATTTTATATTTTATATTTTAGTTACTATACAGACCTGAATGATGGAAGTTTAACTTCTGAAACATGTAGTCTATAATAAAACTCAAGTGGTAAAAAACAAGTGTCTTCTTTAATCATTGTAACATGTCTTACCACAAAGTTAATGCCGAAACAATAAATAAAATATAATATAAATGCGTAGTTATTGACACGTGTCACAACTAGATGAAAATACAAGTCTGTGTTAAGTTTGGGACAAGGAAATTGAAACAACAACAAAAAATACCGTAAAAAGAAGTTCATTACGCCATCAGTTTATTTTACTTCTAGCAAAATGATTGATACATAATCTATATATGTATTTGTATAAATAAAAATGTAAGTTTGTTGAAATCTGATTTATATATATTTTTAAAGGAGTAACTCGCAATGTCTCTATTTAAAGAAGCTTGTCTGCAGGTGGGATAGTAAGGATAGGGAAGTCAAATGTGAAAGATTCGTCATAAACACACAGGCCAATTGAAAACAAATCATGAATCTATTTTGCAATTGGCGGGAATTTTTAGCATTCAGCTCAGGTTATTTTAAAAAATTAGTTAAGACATGGCAAACCACAATGCTTTTATTTTTGTGATGATCTAAAGGAACCTCTCTTACGGTGTACTAATATATAAAATAAACAAGGTAAAAGAACTTATATTTCTAGCAATACTGTGTGTGTGTCTCTTACACATATGGCGTAGTTAATTGAAAAGATCAATTTAAAAAAATGAATCATTTAAATTTAAAAATATAACTTCATCTATACATTTTGACGAGAGTCTACTTCTTCTTTGATTCGTGATAAATCCCAATTTCGTAAATATGTGCTGTGATGGAACAGATATCGCAGGTATCGAAAGGTATTTCAAATGCATCTGGTATAATTCTTTCATGGAATGCTTGTGGGTCTCCCAAAATTCAAGAGGATTCTTGTGTCGTTCTAAGTAAGTCATTTCCACATACTGGTTAATCAACAGCGTACTCGCTGAAGACGGCGTCACGGTGCTAACTATATCAGCGACTTTACTGTCAAATTGCGACCATATTGAATCGCTAGAATCTAATGGCGCAGACGTACAATCTTCAAAGGGTTGATCCGTTTGCTGGGAGGATTTGATATAATTTGACACATCTAATTTGATGTTGCACTGTGCGGTGTCGGCATTCGAATCTAGACCGAAAGCGTTCCTCTTGAACCTCGGGTCGACAAATGTGGCTTTTTGTGCTAGAGTTGTACCTTCGTAGAAACCTAATCGCTTATCAACGTCTTCGATTAGTGACTTCAGCAGCCTTCTGATGATATCATTTGGCGGATTATTTCTCGCCAACGATGTTTGAAGTCCTCGTACTAGAGGAATTACAATGGATAGACTAGGATAGTTTTCTGCGGAAAGAATAGACGTTATTTCTTTAAAAGGTTGCAAGACTTTGATTATTTCTAGAATTAGATCCCATTCCGTATCGTCTAGAGCTTTCGGAGCATCGGTGGCTATTAGAGACGTCTTAATATCGACGAATCTCTGTAGCATTATCAAAGTTGAATACCACCTCGACGAAACGTCTTGCTTCAATTTCAAAACGGGAACATCCAGTTCTATTTGCATCTCTCTCAATCTATTGGATTCTTCCGGGCTATTCTTAAAGTAAGCAGCGATGCTCCTACATTTAATCAACAGGTTTTCTAATTCCCTATTGCTGAACATTGCGTCGTTCACTATCGAGTTTAGTATGTGACCCAAGCACGGAATGTGGTCATAACACGTATCAGACTTTACTAAAACTTTTTTGTTACACGTATTGTCGGTTACAACTGCCACCACCTTATCGGTCAACTCAAATTGACGTAACACTTCATCTAAATGATTGGTTATATCTTCAGCAGCGTGCAACAAAGTTTTCGTAGACAAGACTACAGATCTTAACTTAGATTTGTGGATAAAATGTCCAGTTACGGTTACGTAGGATTTCTCTTTTTCCGATGTCCAAATGTCCGATGTAATGGACATATATTCGATATTAGATAATACCGCTTTTATCTTGGAAAGTAACTTGTTGAACATTTTAGGAATCAACGTTTCCGTCACTGTTTTTTTCGAAGGTAGCGTATAGAATGGCTGTAGAGTTTTCGTAAATTGTATAAACCCCTTGTCTTCTACTATGGATAGTGGATGGTAGTCTGTAACGATCATTTTAACTAAAGCATCATCGATAGCCTTTCTCCAATCTTCCGCCATTTCTTTCGGGCCGCCCTCTGCGAAGCTCAAATTAAATTTTTTTGACAGCGGGGTAGGTACAGATAGCTTCGGCATAGATGGAGAGATTGCCGACGTACTTGGTGATTCGTAAGTAATCGAAATCTCACACGGTTCATCAAGAACCTCAGACTTAAGGTTTAGTCCGGGTTTATCTTCTTTTTCGAATGCTTCATCCGGATGCATCCGTTTTATGTGTTCCCGCAAATTCGTAGTGCTGCCGGAGAATTTTAAAACCTTATTACAAAAATGGCACTGGGCGACATTGTCGGATAGTCTGTCGAAAACTTCCCAAACTGTGGAGCGCCGCGGCCTAGATTTGGGATGGTGAGCAATGGAAGAAGTGCAGTTGTCGGCTGATATTTCCGAATCTTTGTCGCCTAGACGATCCGGATGCTTCCGTTTTATGTGTTCCCATAGATTAGTCGTGTTTCCGAAGAATTTCATATGTTTATTGCAGTACAAACACTGAGCCGCGCTATTCGATACTTTCTTAAAAACTTCCCAGATGGTCGAGCGCTTGCCTTTCGGTTTGGTGAACGAATTCGGCGAATGGAAGGTAGGGGAGTCTTCGGAAGGTCCCTCGGCACTCACGTACAGTATATGGAGAGGATCCGGACTGGAATGAGGTGTGGAAAGATCACCCATTTCCTCGGTGACCTCTTGTTCATGGTCCATGTCCATTTCCGTTGTTTCTTCGGCAAGTTCGCTGTCCAAATCGGATAGATTAAGTGAATGCACTCGCTTCAAATGTTCTCTCAGGCTGGTGGTGCTCCCGGAGTACTTCAGCTCCTTGTGGCAGTACTGACATTGTACCCCTGTCTTTGATACTTTTGTGAAAGCCCCCCACACACTAGAACGCCTTACTCTAGGCATTGTAAAGGCCTAAATATTGATCTTATTTACTTAATCCTGAAAAAAAAAATCGTATGAATTACAAAACATTAAAGTTTTTAAATAGAGCAGTCACCCGTCAAATACCGTGATTATTTTCAAATTCTTTCTTTAGTTAATATTATAAAGCTTAAACCACACTAACAAATAAACTATTTTATGTATTTCAGTAACTCTTATGAAAATATACTTAAAAAACCAATCTCTAATTTAAAAAAAAAAACATGAGTAGGGCTACGTAAAAATTAAAATAGGAAGTTTTCTTTAATATTATTTTTGAGATTACAATACAAAAATATGGAGTAAGTAGCTCTTATGCTCTAAAGTTATGGAATTAAAATTCAGCCATTCAGCTTGACATGTTTCCATATTTTCTTTGATTAAATGTGACAACCCTGACATTTTGGGAATGTGTTAGTTGTGTTTTTCTGCGTGTACAGTGGAACAATTACATACATGGTAAATATTTGGTAACTTTTTAGAATATCCTTTGATTATATAGACGAAAAAGATAAATCTATTAGGTTATATTTTCATAAACCAATTGACGGCCTACCGAGATCAACCATACTGTACAAAATGAAAAATACAAATTACTCATCGGGAATATTATATGTATATGACTTATGTTTGTAATATGTTTTGATTTAAATAAATTATCCGTCCGGCCATTTAAGGGTTAGTAAAAAATATTAATTTGGAAACTAGAACCGTCATTTTTATCACATAAAAGTAGCTATTAAGATACGATTACTGCTATAATACTTACTTTGAATATTATGTATGTTCCACATACATAGATTTTTTCAAATTAAATTAAATACTTGAAAAATCTACATTTTGCAGACCACTCACGCTCAAAAATGTATACCATAAAAATGAACTATTATTAAAATATACAGTTGATGTATTTACGCTCCTCACTAATTATTTCATTTTAGCAAAGCAAAACGGGTGTATTTGGAATAATTCTGTGTAAATTTGCATTATTCCCGCCTAAGGTGACAGATGACAGTTGACAGACGCAAATGGAAGCAAACGCAAAGGCAATGGGCAAACAAATCCCAATGCACAGATCTGTGTTACCATAGTAAGGAAAATTTCCCCAGATGTGGGAAGTAATATTTCATCAAATGCAATATACAGTGAAACTACTCATAACGAGCATAATTCGTTCCAGAATCTTACTCGTTAAGCGAAAAAAAATTGTTTTGGTTGGCGCAGAAGTCCCGGCTCACAAGTGAATGTCCTGAAAGGGGGACTTGCCCTTTCTTTGTAACTTTTTATGCGAAACGAGAATTTTTATATATTTTTTTGCTTGCTATACGAATTACTCGTATAAGAGATTCCACTGAATTCTTGTGTTACATGTTTATATAATTGAATCGAATATTTTTTATGGCATAAAATGTATTTTTCTTTTAATTATTTAAATATTTTTATGTAAAGTAGGCGAAAGCAAAAAAAAAAACAATACATTTACGCGATGTTTGGTCGGAAAAGATTCATCACATTTATGTATATGTACACAGGTGTATGTCTTTCCAACTGTTATTTCCTCCCCAAATCTGAGGATTTCTTTCGGGTAAAATTATTATCATGCGTTACTTGGAAGTTGCATAGGTACCTATACCTAATGAACATTAATCATTGGTATTAGTGATAATGACGTACGTAAACGATTATTTTATATTACTGATTAATTGAGCATGTTCGATTATCACTATATCCATTCATGACCGGTGATCAACATTTCAACTGTGAAAAAAAAAAATTAACTAAATTTACATATTTATATGCAAGTTTAAAATATTTATATTTACCTGACTTGATATTCATTGTACTGATGCAGCATTATTTTGAACTGTATTTACACAAAGGCAAGGTGATCACTCCTGCGCTTCAGGGACCAGTCCAGGGTATTAATAAATATATATTAAAATGTAAAATCACTAATATTTCTTTCACCCCCACCCCCCCCTCCGGGACCTCCAGCACGGCAGCTAAACACACTAACCATGGAGGCGGATAATATAAAATATCCACATTCATAAATATAGGTACCTACTAGAAGATCGCCAGGTTTATAATTAATCTACTCTAGGAGGCACTGAAATGGTGGTTATTCCTTCTTTGACCCTATAGTGGACAAATATACAAACATTCAGGATTACAATACAGTTCAATATATTTTAGAGAATAACTATGGGGACTATGCATTATAAGCTCAATTCGTAAAGTGGCCAGATACACCACACCTCAATTTACAGGACAGAAAAAAATGAAATAATCCAATCATTAATTGGAATTTACCTGTATCAAAATTTTTATTTTCTTCTTAACGCGTTTAGGACGGGTGTTTTTTAGGCCTGTGGACTGCTGGCGACGGGATTTGATAATTATGTATATATATATAGTTAAGACCGTACTAAAGAGATTGGTACATAATATTCATATAAAAACATTACATATGTGATTCCTTCTTTTCTGACTCTGAAATGAGGCCGGTGCAGAAGGTAAGAATACCCCCCCGTCCTTAAGCATCAATCGACCCAACTGGTAGAAAAACCTTTTCTGTCCGAAGTATGTTGATAATTAATTACATGAAAGCGTTTTTTGGAAAAGGTTGATTTTACTTGATTGTAAAATTAACATATTTTTACGTTCTTCAATGAAAGTAAGCTGTGATGGATCGGCCATTTTACAGATAATATGTATATTTGGGAAATAATAAAAAAAAACACATTTTAATCTTATAAACTATTTAATATTATGTTAAACTCTTAAATAATAATTCATGTCAGTGGCTCCATCTCGCTCCATATATTTACATCACAAAGTTAGTGTTCTGCTTTCATCCATTACTGGTAGTATAGTTCCAGATTCATACCGTCGTGTATTTCATCTGAGGAGAGAACATGTTAAGGAAATTATTTGATCATCTGATCCCTATCCACACCTAAACAGTACATCAACAACTTGATCACTAATAGTGCGAAGGAGAGGTAATCAGTCTTGTACTTCAGGTTCTCGGGATATAGGAATGAAATATTTTTTATAGATACAGTGAAACCTTTTATGTATTAATTTTAAATCAAACACAGATTTTTTGAGTCTACTAAGTTGTATTTTATTAACAAAAAACACATAAAAAAAATTTATTGTGACAATTGTTTCGCCTTGTTAGGGCATTATCAAACGAATGTGAAGATCAAATGGACTACGGTCCTTATGTAGCTATACAATTCTAAGTGACAAAACAATTGTCACCATATAATTTTTTTATGTGTTTTTTTTGTTAATAAAATACAACTTAGTAGACTCAAAAAATCTGTGTTTGATTTAAAATTAATACATAAATTAAAATGGAGTTCTACAAATTAAACGCCAAGTCAATAAATACAGTGAAACCTTTATCGTTTTTAAAGTGACCTATTGAAATAAACTATGAATGCGGGAAAATAATGAATGCAGGATTGCGAAGTCAATACACAAGGAGATACGATTGAGTAAAGATACCGTCTCCCAATCTGCATAACCATTGGTAGGTTTAAATTCTAAGAAGAACACAAGTTCGTCTCCTCTTCGTCAATATCGACCTCTTCCTCTGTATTCGTCAACTTTGCGTCACACAAGCTTACGATAGTTTCTATCCCACACGTTGGAATATTGTCGACGAATGTAACAAAATTGAGAAGAATGTAAAAAAAAACAGACAAAATATGTCAAATATGCAGCGTAATTCAAATGATGAATGCGGTAAAATGGTAATAGAGAAACGATCGATACGATCTATTTTTGTATGAAATGAATTCAGGGTAGAAGAAATGAACGACACATCCGGGAAAACAATTATTCGATAACTTAGATAGAGGTTTTACTGTATATACATAGCAGTGTTCGAGAGTGATTCTTTTCTCGGTGATCCATTATTAAATTATTCAGCCAAGTACAAGAACAATAGAATCTCATTAATAGGCTTCCGGGAGAGGCTGATGAAGAGCTCCAACCTCATCAAAGGCGGCTTGTGGAGCACAGATGGGGGCTGGACATGTGGCGGCACTGGAGCACGGTGCTGCGTTTGCCAGCGAGCTATTCTTCATCTACTACATCTCTCCAAAAAAATTACTTAATTTTTTTTTCTTTCGCCGTGCCTTTTCTTTATTTTTTATTGTTTATTATTGTAATTTTAATTTCATTTTATAAAAAAATGTTGTAAAACATATATGGCTGACTAAGTATTGCACTTAGTCAACCTGGAATAAAGATTTATTATTTTTATTATTAATTCATAAACATTTTAAAAAAGCAAACAAACTAACCATCACACTGCTTCACCGCAGGGGTAGGCAGAGAGAATAGAATGCCACACCACTCTGTCTTTGGAGACATTCTTCGCATCTTCCACGTTCATGAATCTCCTTATACATACCGCTAATTACTTCGACTCCTGACCTTATCGCTTTTAAGTATTTGACATACCTGTTCATGCCAAGTTCTTTTCGGCTTCCTTTACTCCTTTTTTCAACTACATTCGCTTCATAAATTTATTTTATTGTTCTTTCCTCACACATTCGTTCCGCATGTTCAAACCATCTCAAAACACAATTTTTTCGATAATACTTATATCAGCTTTGCATTATTTCCTTTTTCCACTATTCGAACATCTATCGTACATCGTTTTGCCGCACATTCGTCTGAGGGATCGCATTTCGACTGCATTCATTTTCCTTTCTTTTGCCATGCTTTACTTCCATACATTAGGGTTGGAACCAGAACTCCGTTGTGTACTGCCAGTTAAATTTTCGATGATAGGTTTCGATGATATTCGTTATAACTACAATCACATATTCGGACATATATATATTTTTTAAATGTTTGTCTGAATAACAGTTAAAATAAATAAAATAAGAAAAGGATACAGTCCGCCAGCTTGATGTGGTCCTTGAAAACAGTGTACCATTTCTTTAGAACAATTTTGTCGTATCGGGTACCGGTTTGAGCAGCAATTAATTTCTTCAAATCTCCAACCGTGTCGTCCGCATTACATTTCACTCGCACTTTCTTCCCTAACCGGTCATTGCAAGTGATCTCCAACATTTTTTGTTGTATTGTTTACACCTTCTAGAAGACGGAAAAGTAAGGTTAAAATAAAATAAACAACGGAGTATCCGATATCGGAGAGATACCGCGAATAAATATTTGAGTATATAGTACTTGGTTATAGACCTAAATGCTAACAATGATTACAGCAAACATCAACACACTTCCAACACTCGAAATGTTTTATTTATGAACTCGCAACTTTCGAACCACTTTTGACAGCTTTCACTCCTCCGCCATATTGACTTTAGAATTTCCTATCAAAATACTATATTAAATAATTTATCGAATTATCGAAGCATATAAAACTTAAAATTTATACGCAAGTAATTATATTTAAATATTTTATTGTGATTTATGAGAAAATAATATATTTTTTAGGAATAAATTAAATGTACACAGAAGATTTTGTGCGCAGCTTGACCGGAATTGTAAACCAAAATCCACATCACTCGTCGGCCAGTGAAATATTTCTTTGAGGTGCCTGTGTTCAAAATGAATATCCCGGATGAATATGTTTCAAATGCCGAAGATGTGGCCGATCAGGTAAATGAATCGCATTTATTGAAATATTTATACCTCCGCCGATCATTCCAAATTTTTAGTCAGTTTTATTACATAAAATTTCACTTTTGCCGCTGATTCTATTTGTCACGTCACCCATGGCTCGTATTTTCGGTAATGAAATTGTGTTTACTTTTAGGAATGTTGGTTTTTAATTCATCCGTCTATTACTGAATGTCTGGTCTATGTTTGCCAAGCTTCGACGGCGACGTTAATTGTCAAATATATTTAGTTTTTGTAGACGCCGAGAACTGTCAATTCGTAGACACTTAAAGGGTTCCTAACCTACTTTCGGCATTTATGAGTGATATTTTCTCCATATGTTAGCCTTTTTAAAATCCACCTGGCAGAAATCAAACACACGGAATATATTACACAAATAACCCTTTTTGTTAGAAAAATATCAACGTTTGTCATACTGTAAATCAGCTACATATGGCCCGTAATCATAACATTCTTAAATATTTTTCAGGCCTTTTTAAAAAACTGGTTTTACCCTGTTAATAGTTAATGAGGTCGTTTATTTATTTAAAATATATTTTTCCCTTTACCGCTTTCGCATATTTTTTTCATTAATTATTGACATTGAAAACAAGTTTGGCACCAAAATGGTTCCTTAATTATAACACAATTGAACTTTGACATTTTATTGAATATTTTATAGACGTTGCTTGACTTGCGAAATACACAATAAATTTACAAACCTTGGCTTTAAAAATACCCGACATGACTGTACTAACTACAGAACGGCTTTTATATTCCAGTCGATTTAAAGAGGACTAGTTTTATGTTTGATTTGACAATACCAAAATTTATTGGTTATGTTTTTAACTCGGGCTTTAATTTCGTGTGAGGATTCCATTGTAAACATTGGAATATGTCTTTTTTTTATATATATTGGTCATAAATCTTAGTATTTTGAGATTTTTCTGTGAGGACATAATTATCTTTATAAAATGATTTATCCTTCTGTATACCAAAATATTTGTCTGTTTTTATCTTCAATCAGTAAATATTTATATGTATTTAATGCGGGCGTGCGCCATGACGTAGTTGGGTTGACGCTCGACTGCGAAACTGGCGTCGGGGGTTCGATTCCCACCAATTGCAAAATGAATTCAAGAAATATTTCATTTCAATTAGTCTGGGTGTTTGTGATGTATTTTTCACATTTACCTTCCCTATCCTTACTATCCTACCTGCAGACAAGCATCTAAAATAGACGCTTTGCGAGTTATTCTTTTAAACAAAAAAATTATATAATTAAATAAATAATAATTTGACAAACTTATTATATTTGAGCATCTTTGATGGCATGATTTAAATTCCCTAACATTACTCACTATAATAAAATGAATCTCGACGTTTAGCATATAAATTGATATGTGTTTGTAAAGAAATGATTAATATAATGATTAAATATTAAATATTAATCAGTCTTGATAAAGAAGTGGTAATAGCTTGGAAACCGGTAGACATTATGATTAAGTTATAATAAAATATTTATAGTGATTTTAAAACAAAGTTACATTTTCATTATATTATAAAATGGAAAATCACAAAGTTAGTGATTCAAATATAAATTATGAAAGTTTTTTTGTCCAAGTTTGTTTGTCCGCCTCCGTAGTGTAATGGTCAGCACGCTCGGTTACCGTTCTGTAGGTCCCGGGTCCGATTCCCAAGGGGGGTGAAATAAATATAAGTGATTTTTTCACTGTTATATTTATTCAATAGTACCCTGGACTGGTACCTGAGGCGGAGGGCTGATCACCTTTCCTTCATGCGTAAACGATCAAGATAACACTGCGTTTATTTGACGCAGTGCCCTATGCACCATTGGGGTGCGGATAAGGGTTCTATTATTATTATTGTTTTCAGTAGAAGTCTGTCTCTTAACTTTAAGTATTATTTTCATAATTGATTTTTTTCAACATCAACGCTGTTTGATTGTGTGTCTCTCGTATCTTCCCATCCAATAATCCATGATCGGGGCTCAAAATTGAGAATTTGTCGCTTATGCTAGGATATGCGTAGAAAATTTAGACCAGAAACAAAATTTTATTTAAAATCCCTAAAATGCACACTAAGTCCTACCAAACTTATCAATAAATCTTTGAATCAATAAATCAATAAATAAATCTTTGTATCTTACCTGCAGAATTAAAAAATAAGTTGCATTTTTTAGTTAAAAAAAGGTTGATGAGATTTGAGCTGGGATTTAACCTGTCCGGGAGTATGGCCGTACATGTACGGCCATACCAAACTTTTCTCAAAGGAGTTTGGACGTACATGTACGGCCGATACAAAATATGATTTATGACACGATTTATATCAAAACATGTGAAAAACATGATTTATCGATATTTCTATAATTTTGATATAAATCATGTTTACTGGGGTAAATATCTTTGTTTATTCAAGAAAACATGTTGCTTATAGCATCGACTATAATATAAAAATTTAAAAGTAAAAAAAAAAAAAACAAAAACAAATTCACTCCTCAGATACAGTTTTGTCCGGAGAAACTCACACCCAGACAGGTTAATGTACCAAAGTTTTAAACATATGGTAAAATATTGTGATGTATTTTCAGACCAATTTATAGTAGAAACAAAATTTTATTTAAAATCCCTAAAATGCACACCAAGTCCTACCAAAATTCATTTTTAAATCGAGCCTGCGATATGTGCAATGTAATGCTTAATGAAATAAACATCAATAATGTTTCTTTTAACACATTTAAGAGAAATATTGTTCTATGTCTATTTGACTAGTTGATAAAGAAAATTTCTAATATTTGATAGAAACATGTTATGTAAGTTTATTAACTAGTTATACTTTTATGTACATGACAGTTTATTTTTATTTTTAGATTACTTAAGTAAAAAACCTCTAATTGGAATGTTATTTTTTATTTTATTTATTATATTATGTTGTTTTTGTTAAATATTCTGTTGGTTTTCCAATAAATAAATAAAGAATCCAATTTGTTTTTGAGAAATGTTCACAAATCAAAATAATATTATGATGATGCATACTTCAATATGCTTGGAAACATCAGAGGGGTGGAACTCTTCATCCAGTAATTAATTTACAATAGATAATTACACATCACTTTTTATTTCCTCTTAATCATTTATATTATTATTTTATTGGGGTGAATGAAAGCTATAGGGGCATATTATGTATACAATGATTTCATTTTTTTTTACAATTTAGTATTAAAACTTTTATTAACTAAGTAACTAACCATCACGCCGCTTCTCCGGAGGGGTAGGCAGAGAGGATAGAATGCCACACTAATCTGTATTTGCAAACAATCTTCACCTCTTCCACATTCATGCGTCTTCTAATATATATCTGCCGATTCTAACCGGTTTCGAGTATTTAAATACTTGGATCAGGCCAGGTTTTACTCAGTCTTCCTCTGCTTCTTTTTTCAACCACATTCGCCTCGTAAATTTGTTTTACCTCAACGTTTTTTCTCCATTTGAAAAATATTTAGTATATTTAAAAAAATAATTAAACAATATCTTTTCTTCAAAATGCAAAAACAACACTTTCTGCCCTGTAACGGGTAAATATTAAGTTAAAAATATGCCTCTTTTGCTGGGATATAGTACATTATCTGGGCATTCCGAAAACACGCGCAACTGAGAATTGTCGATTTTTGATTTATGACGTTCTTGAATGAGCGATATAACGTATCTTTGTATCTTACCTGCAGAATAAAAAAAAAAATCAATTTTTAGTTAAAAAAAGGTTGATGAGATTTGAGCCGGGATTTAATGTACCAAAGTTTTAAAGATATGGTAAAATATTGTGATGTATTCAGACCAATTTATAGTACATCAGTCTTAAGCAAGTATTTTCACTACAACACCTGTTCAAATATTACGGAAAAGTCAATGTAACCTACCAGGCTTACCGATTGATAAAATTAATCTTTGTATGGTTTTCACTCTATCTTTGTAGCGTTTAGCGATAAAAAAAGTAAGAGATTTTTAAAAACTAAAATGGCTTGATGATTTGTTCAATTATGAAATTATCTTATTCAACCCCTCATCCGCACCCCAATGGTGCATAGGGCACTGCATCATATGAACGCAGTGTCATCTTCATCGTTAAAACGTGAAGGAAAGGTGATCAGCCCTCCGCTTCAGGCACCAGGGTAATATCGAATAAATATTACAGTGAAAAAATCATTTATATTTATTTGATCCCCATGGGAATCGAACCCGTTACTTCCAGCACGGCAGCCAAACGCGCTGACCACTACACTACGGTAGTGGACAGTAAGAATTAGTTGAATTCTATTGACGTAATCTATGAATATGGCGAATGTTAGTCTCAACTCTGTGGCTATTGCCACCGTGCTATAGCTGGGAGCAGTTAAATAATGACTAAATCAATTTATTTATTGACTTGGCGTTTAATTTGTAGAACTCCATTTTAATTTATGTATTAATTTTAAATCAAACACAGATTTTTTGAGTCTACTAAGTTGTATTTTATTAACAAAAAACACATAAAAAATTATATTGTGACAATTGTTTTGCCTTGTTAGGGCATTATCAAACGAATGTGAAGATCAAATGGACTACGGTCCTTATGTAGCTATACAATTCTAAGTGACAGTTTTAACACGTGCAGCAATAACAACAGTCGCTAATGGGGGATGTAGGTATGTACCCTTATATTTGTTTTCTGGGAAAGGAAGAATTTATTGACATGGCCATATTTTAGAGATTTTAATACAATTGTTGGTAATATTATTTTTAAGAATTTTTATATGTAGATGTAATTATTAGTTTATCAATAACGCATTATATAAATTTTTATGTGTTTTTTGTTAATAAAATACAACTTAGTAGACTCAAAAAATCTGTGTTTGATTTAAAATTAATACATAAACTAAATCAATTTACTGATTATATTCCTTGATCAAGCTTATAAGTAATGCAGTGCTTGAATTGCTAATGTCTCAATCACATTATACTAATCTACTAAGTGCTTTATTAATTACGAGTAATTATGTAATATGTTTTTATCTCAAGTCTGTTATCTATCCCTGTCGTATTTGTAGTACAACTCCAGTACGTACTGTTTTTTATCTCGCATTGGCAACTCTTAACCTTCCTTCAATCACTTGACGTCACTGTGATACCCGATGAATCTGTCCCGCAGATAATGGACAGATATGTTGACAGTTAGCTGGAAATTTGACGAGGCATTTTAATGCGATTCTCAATGAACTGTTCTGGGTAACTGAATGCTCCTTCTCCGTGTTATTCCTCATAACTGAGGGTTGTGACCCTTGTGAAAGCAATGACTCCAGTTATCCCTTGGCTGCGCTGCACGTAGCGCTCCAACCACCGAGGTGCCTGCTGCTGCCTTAATTTGATCGGTCTGAATGCAAGTCCTTGTATATTCTTCAAATTCTTCTTCTTCGCGGGTCATAATATATTTGGTGATTGTTTTCCTTCCTTCATGGTCAGTCTCTTCAACTCGGCGTACCCGCTACGGCGCATGTTGGAGATAATTTGCTACATGTCTTCTTCTTCTTCACTTCAAACCCTCATCTACACCCAATGGTGCATAGGGCACTGCATCATATAAACGCAGTGTTATCTTGATCATGACCACATGAAGGAAAGGTGATCAGCCCTCCGCATCAGGTACCAGTCCAGGGTAATATTGAATAAATGTTAGAGTGAAAAAATCACTTATATTTATTTAACCCCCCCTGGGAATCGAACCCGGGACCTCCAGTATATTACATTACAGAGGCAGACATTTAAATTTTTACTAGGTAAATACCACAATTTCATTTAAAAAAAAATCGTATTCTGGCTTCTAGTATTAATTTGTCTGAGATGTAGTTTCTTATTATTATTTTTTAGATGGGAATTGCATTTATTTACCTTGATTATTATGTACAATGTTTATGGATCATTAAGTGGATTTTTGTTTCTTCTGTGGTGTTATTCACCTTTAAGTATCAAGTAACGTCTAGCAGCGATAATAGACACCGGACACCGATAGTAGTTGCAAATTGCAGATAACAATGGCTGATTCGAGGGAAGCATACCGTAGAATAATGGAACGACCGACGTGGTTTCTCACGCTCTGGGTATCTAATAGCATCTGGAGATAACATACCATCTGGAGAGGAACAAAGGATCTGGAGAGTATATATAGGCTGAGCCCCTAGAAACTACCATCTCAGTTCTCAGTCAGTGATCACAGTTCTCCATCAGTACCGCGACTGAGAACACGGTGTGTTTGTGTATCATTTATTGTTGTTGAATACACAATTTGTCCGCCTCTGTAGTGTAATGGTCAGCTCGCTAGGCTACCATGCTTGAGGTCCCGGGTTCGATTCCCAAGAGCGTCAAAATAAATATTAGTGATTTTTCAGTCTAATATTTATTTAATATGTCCCTGGACCGGTACCTGAAGCGGAAGGCTGATCACCTTTCCTTCGTGTATTTAACGATCAAGATAACACTGCTTCTATACGATGCAGTGCCCTATGCACCATTGGGTGCGGAAAAGGGTTAGAAGAAGAGAATACACAAGGTGTGGTCATGGGTGACTCGCAGTTCTGTACGATTTGCGGAAGTCGATTGTCGATTTCTCCAGGTCGGACGAAGACGTGAGACGGTTCCCTAGTTGACGGGTACGAGGATTCCGAGGCCGAGGGAATGTCGTAGTAATCGCGTCGCTGGTGTAGAACTGTGATGGATGTCTCGTGGCGTCGTCGGAGGAATAAAATGTCCTAGTCGCGCTCCCGGTGGAACAACGTGATGTGCATGCACAGGCTATACCCCTTTTGTATGGTTCAAGAAGGCATTGTCCGACTGTCTCGGTAACTTAAATTCAAAGTCTGAATTTCAACACGTCTGCTGTCAAGTCACCGCGCTTGCAACGAATGTAATCCCTTTGTTCCCGGTCATCGTTACACGTGTATAATACATTTTGCATAGTTGCTTTTTGCGTGTTATTGGAATTGGCGATTGCTATCTGGTGTGTTTTATCGATAGATATTATTCCTCAAGTTGACTGACCCCACAGTATCATAAATATTGAAGCTGAATGAAGTCCGACTATTCAAATTTCATAATCATTTCTAGCTTAATTGCTTTCTGGGTTATTTTAGTCTGATGTCGGTCGTCTTGCGTGTTAGATTGTTGTTTTACACTGCTGGTGCTATTTGTCATACTTTTTTATTCTAAGTGAATAATATATTGTAAAATAATACATTTTCCCCGTAAAATTGTCTTCGGAAAATATTGATGGTGGCAATGAAATGTTTGCAGACAATTTACCTGATTGTTCTTGCGATAATGATGGTGAAGTGTTATTGGAAAACGAATCTGCGTAAGACCGATCTTGACATACGGCACGGAAACAAGAGCGGACACCGCGAGAACAAAAAGCCTTCTCAGGACATCGGAAATGAAGACTCTACGACTAGTTAGAAACTCAGAAATAAGAAAAATCTACGATGTCGAAGATGTTGTGCGATGGGGAAGAGAAAGAAGACGTTTCTGGAGAGTTCATGTGGGAAGAGCGAGTTCGGATCGAGTAGTGAGGGTGGCAGCGAACAGCAGCATAGGCGGGATCGGATCCTCAGGAAGACCACCTAAACGATGGAAGGATAGCTGGTCTTCCACCTCCCAGGAGCGACCCGAGAATGAAAGTATCTAGTCCTAAAAGAAGAAGAATCTAGAAGTGATGATGAGGATATACCGATACCTAGTTCTATGCAATATAACAACAGCTATATCGTTTTTTTCTTCTTTTATTTTATTTTACTAGTGACTGGGTTTCGTCATTACTTAGTCTTGACCTTATCGTTACGACTTATCGCCATTTCCAGGCCTCTTAAAATATCCGCTTTAGAAGATCCAAGGGGTTTTACTACTGCTCTACCAGGCTTCTTTCCAAATCATCTTTTAACATCTTTGCGTTTCTATGGTTTTGCCCCATATTTGAGCGGCACCTGCTACTTAAAGAAGGCAAGGTTAAAATAAATATTTTCACTTGATTACATCGATCCGAATATTATAGGTGTGTATATTAATATTAAAGCCACTATTTATTCAGCAGATTGCCAAATATTCAACCTTATAGTTGCGCGTCTGAACAAAGACTTGTGCACTGCGTGGTGTGTACCAGAGGTGTCCAATATATGGCCCGTGGAAGGCACTCTGGTCAGTGATATTGTCAACCTATTTTTCCACGGTGTCAATCATACATTTGTAACATGGCATCAGTCACTCCTCAGTGTGATATTGTTCAGCAAAGCGGTAGCTCTTCCTACAGGCATAACCATCGGCAGGTTGATCCTGTATATAGGAATGTGAAACAATCTATGCTGACACTGTCTTATTTAACTATCGGGAACAGACAGACCGATGCACCGGATAATTTCAGGATTATCGATCATACAGCGCAACAATCAATAAAAATGCGTAATCATTACATTCCTTCTAGTCTCTAAACTGTTGTAGCCAAGCACGCCCTGGAGAAACTCGGTCGGGTAGAGCCAAGGATAATAGCCGTACTTTCTCATGTAGAGATGCCTCAGAAACTTCTTTTGGACTTACTCTACCATAAGAGAGTATGTGGAGGCCATGCACCCTGCCGGCAGACCACACGTGTAGAAGCATTAGAGGGCATTAGACGGCATCGCTACACCACCGCCACGGTACCGCTGATATATAGTACCTGAATAAAGACTACCATTCAATCCGACTTCTTCCTCATCACCACTACTGCACGGATACCTAAAAGTACCTACTTAAGTTTACAACATTTTGAGTGTGTCCAAATACTTGTTCACAAAATCTGGATTATCTCCAATATCAGACTTCCCAGTGATTATCTCCAGACTAGAGAATGCCCAGACTTCCATATTCTTCTTCGTCTTTGATGAGATGTCAAAAAATAATATGAAAATAGTACTTAAGTTCATGTGGCCCTCAAATCATGAGATCCACTCTCGATAATTCATCTGTACATGGAAATTTAGACGTAGGAAATGGAATGATACGGAAGAGGCCCATATCCAGCACTGGAGGACAGAGGGCTCATGAAGAAGTAGAAGACAGATTCAACCGAAGGGGTCTGCTACAGCTGTCCGTGCACTTCTTGTGAACCAAGATCACCAGTTTGGAAGATATCTACTTATTCCTCAAAAATAGTTGATATTTGTGATAATTAATTTTGAGTAATAAGCGGTTGCCTTTGAAATTGCTCCACATCCTACCTAGTTTACGAGATTTAGTTATTTTGTACTTCTGATTCTTCTTCAAGCCCTCATCCGCACCCGATGGTGTTTGAGGCAGTGTCGTTAACACATGACTGAAAGGCGATCAGCCACCCGCTTCTTGTGCCAGTCCGGGGTAATGTTGAATATATATTAACAATAATAATAATAAACCCTTATCCGCACTCCAATGGTGCATAGGGCACTGCGTCATATAAACGCAGTGTTATCTTGATCGTTTACACATGAAGGAAAGGTGATCAGCCCTCCGCTTCAAGTACCAGTCCAGGGTAATATTGAATAAATATGACAGTGAAAAAATCACTTGTATTTATTTTACCCCCCTTGGGAATCGAACCCGGGACCTCCAGCACGGTGGCCGAGCGTGCTGACCATTACACTACGGAAGCGGACAGTTACTTTTTAAGTTAATGGAAACTTTTCTTTGTCGCTTTATTTTGTGGACTTGTTTCATTTTGGAATCAATATTGTAATTCATCGCTGTAATGTAAATTTTTTTAATTAAAAAAATCACTTAATAAATATACTTTCCACTGGGCATGTATGAGAAGGCGCATGAATGTGGAGGAGGTGAAGATTGTTTGCAAAGACAGAGCGGTGTGGCGTTCTATTCTCTTCCCCTCTCTATAAACCCCTGTGGAGAAACGGTATTAGAAGAATCGTTTCGCTTTTTTATGACATTTTCAAACTTCTTCCTTCAAACCCTTATCCGCTTCCCAATGGTGCATAGGGAACTGCATCATATAAACGCATTGTTTTTTGGATCCTTAACACATGAAGGAAAGGTGATCAGCCCTCCGCTTGAGGTACTAGTCCCCTGAGCGACCCCTCCCCCTGGGAATCGAACCCGGGACCTCCAGCACGGTTGCCGAGCGTGCTAACCATTACACTACGGAAGCGGCAGTTAATTTTTAAGTAAATTAAAACTTTATTTGTTGTTTAAGGCATTTTTAAGTGCCTTCCGAATGTAATACTTTTTACACTCTGTATTGGTGATTCTATCCCTGATTTTTTAATTTTTTATTTACGTCGCAGCACATGAACAACTTTAATGTAATACGTAATTATATTACGGAGGAAACAAAAATTGTGAGCCCGTATCTATTATATTTTATATTGATATTCTCATTTTTGAAGTCGAGTCGTAGTAGAGTTCTACAAATTAAACGGCCTAATCAATAAATATATTTACTTTTCTTGAATGTTTTTCGCAGATACTTTGTGGCACATTTTATAAACTTTATAAAATTAAACACCTTTGTTTTAACCACATTTTTATTATTAGTACACTTTTTAACCTACCGGTTTCGACAAGAGCCTTGTCATCATCGTGTTTTAGAATTTAATAAACCCTGATGATTACGAGGTTCTTGTCGAAACCGGTAGGTTAAAAAGTGTACTAATAATAAAAAAGTGGTTAAAACAAGAAGAAAAAAAAAACCCTTATCCACACCCCAATGGTGCATAGGGCACTGCGTCATATAAACCCAGTGTTATCTTGATCGTTTACACATGAAGGAAAGGTGATCAGCCTTCCGCTTCAGGTACCAGTCCAGGGTAATATTGAATAAATATGACAGTGAAAAAATCACTAATATTTATTTTACCCCCCTTGGGAATCGAACCCGAATCGAAATCGAATACCTCCAGAACGGTAGCCGAGCGTGCTGACCATTACACTACGGAGGCGGACAAAAACAAAGGTGTTTAATTTTATAAAGTTTAAATAAATATACAATTGTACTGAATCAAAGGTTGGATATCTCTGAAGTAAACAGCGACAACAAGCTATCCCTTTGTTCTTCTGTCTGCTTACATAATTTCTCAAATAATAATTATTATTATTTACTATCCGCTAGTTGCGACACCTGTGCAAATAGCGCCGGCAAACGTGTCTTCAAATATTTTAAACCATCAATACCTGCAATGACGACTCCACGATTTTCTTTAGCATGGTCATGTTTTCTATACATATCGCTCACTCCTTTCAATAACGTTGACGTCGCCCACCTTATCAAGCTGATATACCTTGGGAAATATTAGAAGGAGGGGTAGGGAGATGAAAGAAAATTCTGCACAAAAAATATACTTAAATTAATTTAATTAAAAATATCAAAATTATATGAAAGCGACTTTAACTTAAACTTATCTTAAATTGCTATCTTAAATTAGCTTAAAGTTAATTAATCCTATCTTAAATTAAACTTATTCTAACCTTTGGTGAAAAAGATGCGCCATGATGCTGGGGTGGTCGTGATCCTTTGTGAAAAAGCTGCGCCGTTGGATGCTGGGATGAGGTTCTTCTTATGACGGGCCGCCGTGCGATGATTCTTGCTTCTTATCTTCTTCTTCTCCTAGTAGAGCTTCAGCTCTTAATTTGAAGGCTTATGACCCGGCGTGGGTCTGCTTTTCTCGCAGCGTTTTCTGCGTGGGATACTCCGGATGAGTAACTCCCCTTTTTTTTCTATCTTCTTCCTCCCTGTGTAGAGCTCCCGCTCTTCTCCTCACTTAAGTCTTAAAACCTGGTGTAGGTATGCTCCTTCTAACTGATTTCTCCCGACTGCTCGATCCCCCTGATCTCTCCCGACTGCTGCTTACAACTCCTCGATCCCACTGATTTCCCGAATGCTTCTTCCAACTCTTCTTCTTCTCTGTGTCTTCTGACTGACCAGCCGTCCGACTGGTCGATCTCCTCTTACGACTTACTCCCTCCAACTGATCCTTCCAATTGTTGGCTTCCAAGTCTGACTTCCAAGTCCTGGCTTCTAAGTCCCCGACTTCCAAGTGATTATTCCGACCAGTCCGACTGGTCGGTCTTTCCTTTTACGACTGATTCCTCCCAACTGATCCTTCCAACTGTTGGCTTCCAAGAGAGCGATCCCACTGATTTCTTCCCGTTATATTCGGTTTCTCTCCTTGAAGATCACGCCCTCGAAACCATTTTTCATTGGCTGACGGTGCGCTTGTATCCACCCCCAAAATTTTCAACGTCTAGACATTTCAATTAGCAATAATTTTATTTGCGCTATATAATAATAAAGAACCATCGGCAAATATCTTTAATCCCTTTTTTACAAAGGCCAGCGGGTTGGCGACAGTTTTTTTATGATTCAAACCTTTTAAATACATTTTAGTTTTACGACAGGTAAATTATAAAAGGTTGGAGCCATAAAAAATATTTGCGCGCACAGAAAAAAAATTTACCTAAGACTAATTAATTAAATGGATTGATAATTGATTATTTTTGCCAGGCTAGAGGAGAAACGTGGTTTCACCACGTCAACGTCATAAATCAAAAATTGAAAATTTTCAGTTATGCATGTTTTCGGAATGCCAAAAAAAATATGCTTTATCCCAGCAAGCTAAAATAAAAAATTAATAGTAGATTTTCTCATATATGTGATTATAATTCGGACCTCACATACAAATGTAAGAGTTTCTGCTCAATAAAAAGCTTCTTTCATCTCACCATAGATTTGACTAATGAAATTCTAGTCAATTCCAGCACTTTGTTTCGAATTTGAACATTATATATATATATATATATATATATATATATATATATATATATATATATATATATATATATATATATATATATATATATATATATATATATATATATATATATATATATATATATATATATAAATATATAAATATATAAATATATATATATATATAATATATATATATATATATATATATATATATATATATATATATATATATATATATATATATATATATATATATATATATATATATATATAAATATATATATATATATATATATATATATATATATATATATAAATATATAAATATATATATATATATATATATATATATATATATATATATATATATATATATATATATATATATATATATATATATATATATATATATATATATATATATAAATATATAAATATATATATATATATATATATATATATATATATATATATATATATAAATATATAAATATATAATATATATATATATATATATATATATATATATATATATATATATATATATATATATATATATATATATATATATATATATATATATATATATATATATATATATATATATATATATATATTTCCAAGAATTTGAGCAGTGTGGTTGTCAATCATGGGTAGAATAGGTGAATGTTACATATGTGTAAAGTAATCACTTAAACCAGCCTATGACAGTCGTAAGCCCCGTAAATGCCTAGACTTCCATATTCTTCTTCATCTATGTTGAGATGTCAAAAAATGTTTTTATGATTCAAACCTTTTAAATACATTTTAGTTTTACGACAGGTAAATTATAAAAGGTTGGAGCCATAAAAAATATTTGCGCGCACAGAAAAAAAATTTACCTAAGACTAATTAATTAAATGGATTGATAATTGATTATTTTTGCCAGGCTAGAGGAGAAACGTGGTTTCACCACGTCAACGTCATAAATCAAAAATTGAAAATTTTCAGTTATGCATGTTTTCGGAATGCCAAAAAAAATATGCTTTATCCCAGCAAGCTAAAATAAAAAATTAATAGTAGATTTTCTCATATATGTGATTATAATTCGGACCTCACATACAAATGTAAGAGTTTCTGCTCAATAAAAAGCTTCTTTCATCTCACCATAGATTTGACTAATGAAATTCTAGTCAATTCCAGCACTTTGTTTCGAATTTGAACAATATATATATATATATATATATATATATATATATATATATATATATATATATATATATATATATATATATATATATATATATATATATATATATATATATATATATATATATATATATATATATATATATATATATATATATATATATATATATATATATATATATATATATATATATATATATATATATATATATATATATATATATATATATATATATATATATATATATATATATATATATATATATATATATAAATATATAAATATATATATATATATATATATAAATATATAAATATATATATATATATATATATATATATATATATATATATATATATATATATAAATATATAAATATATATATATATATATATATATATATATATATATATATATATATATATATATATATATATATATATATATATATAAATATATAAATATATATATATATATATATATATATATATATATATATATATAAATATATAAATATATAAATATATAAATATATATATATATATATATATATATATATATATATATATATATATATATATATATATATATATATATATATATATATATATATATATATATATATATATATTTCCAAGAATTTGAGCAGTGTGGTTGTCAATCATGGGTAGAATAGGTGAATGTTACATATGTGTAAAGTAATCACTTAAACCAGCCTATGACAGTCGTAAGCCCCGTAAATGCCTAGACTTCCATATTCTTCTTCATCTATGTTGAGATGTCAAAAAATAATATTTTTAGCATTCACTATTCTACCCATGATTGACTTTTTAGGCAACATCAAGCTTTTTTATAAAAAAAACGACTCGAATACGCTTAAACGCTTTTTTATAAAAAAAACGACGTGAATAGCAGTGTTCGCCAATCTACGAGATTCTTTGCATGCACCAAAGCAAATGTCAAAGTACAGTCAAAAACGCGCTTACAGTGTCAGAAATGAAGACTCTAAGAAGCATATCAGGCAAGAATCTTCGAGATAGAATAAGAAACGCCAGGATCAGGGAAATATGCGAGATCGAAGATGTCGTTAGGTGGGGAAGGCAACGAAGGAGACAATGGTATGCGCATGTGAGGAGAATGGAACCATCCAGACTCCCTGACATCGCACCGTATGGCCATCCCCGATAGGCGGCTCCCGGGCAGACCGCCAAAGAGATGGATCGATAGCTGGGAATCGTCATCGCAGGAGGCTAATCCCTCTTACACACAAGATGAACTTAAATGACCTTAAATAAAATGTATACTAGAGAATATTTTTGTACTTGTAATTATAGAGTATATAATATTATATTATATTGTGAAATGCAACAAAAAAAAACGCGTCGGGGATTGATAGTGACTGGGAGTTGCGGTTTAGACAGATGGATGGAGGAGCTTTGTGAACGGTGTTCACGAGGTCTCTGTGCGTGGCTACTGGCACAATAGAAGTGACGAGGACACGTAGTGTGCAGTGTGTGCTCCAATTTTTAAGTCCAAAATTAGCATGTTTAGCCACATGCACTCATAGATAGCCCCACATGCTGAAGACAATTTACTTGGGGAGTTTGGAGCTATTATTATTATTATTAGGTATTGAAGAATTGTCAAAATTCATGTGTAATTCTCCATTATTAGTGCAGGTGTTCTTTATTTCATGGTCGGTACAGTTTGCCCAGTGTCAAGTTTGAAGTTATGTTGTTTATTCTGTTACGATTGCCACGCTTGGAGTGCGTCTCATTTCTGCTCAACTCAATTCAGTTTGGCCGTCGTTTTACGCGCAGTAGACAGTCCCTCGCATCTCTCACAATGTTTGAAGGCTCGGAATTGTCTCGTTTTGCGAGGTTCAAGCTATGGGTAGGCATTACATTTTACTAATTCATTCGGCAGTCACTTTGTGGTGAAATCTTTCAATTTGTAATTTCACACTATCTGCGGGAAGGGTAATTTTACCATTTCACTCGACTGGTGGTGTTGGGCGGGAAGGGTAATTTTACTTTTTCACTCGACTCATTGTAAATTGCGTGTAAGTTATTTTTACGCATGACTTTTGCGGCATCTTTTGATCTCATATCGATGTATACAGTATGGTTAAATGTTATCACTTCTTTTCAGAGATGTTTATCTCTATTATGAGCGCGAATCCGCCCTCAGATAGTGTGTTAAGTTTTACTTAGTAAAAGCCTCCCCCCTTTTGTCTATGTTCCCTGTAATAAAAAATAATAAACAAATAAATAAAAATAAGAAACAGCTCCTACCGTCTCTTCATCTTTCAAGGTCCCAAGGAGACAACTCTAAAATTTAGACTAAGCTTTACATACGGTGTTTGAAAATGATGCGGAATGTATCGAAACACGTGTCACAATAGATTTTAAGAAATTGTGGAATTTAAAATTGGTATTTATCAAGTAAAACTTAAATTAAAAATTAGATTTTACGTTTTCTTAATCCATCTGTATTGCTATCTACCAAAATAATGGGAATCAGTTTCGTAAGTCTTCTTTTTTATAAAGGCCCAGATCAGTTGGATACTTAGAAACAAGAATAGAAGCCCGCGAATAATTTTAGGTGTGATGTGGTCTGCGTAGGACGCAGCAAACCATGGTCACAACTGTTAGCAAGAAAAGCGATTCAGTTGGCTAGGCCTTGTATTGAGTATGGCTCCCGAGAGCTGCCATCAAGCCTCTTTTACAAGGCATCAGGCTCCCATATCCCAGGACGCCCACTGCTGACAATTTACAGTTTTCGCCTGAACTTCAGGATGCAGATCTAAATCAGATGCAAGAGAGTTGGCAGGCGACAGAGAAGCCCGCAGGCAGTTTGTGGACTTCATATGCTACATATATGGAGCGGATATGGATAAATGAATGAAAGATCATTATTAGAAATAGGTATCAAATTGTGGTAGAGTAGGTTCCAACCGAGAAACTCTGACTCAAAAGAGTCCGCGACACTAACCACGGGACCACAACCCGACACTCAAGTGGACACTCAATAATACTCAAGTGGTAAAAACAAGTGTTCTATTTATAATTAACTCTCAATTCTCATGTGTTTCACACTCCACACTGAATTTCTGAGGCACCCGGCATACAGCTGTGGCCTTATTGATTTGCACCAAAATAATGCATAGTAAAATACACAATCCTTCTAGTTATGTTAACACACTATCTGCGGGCGGATTCGCGCTAATAATAGAGATAAACATTCTGAAAAGAAGTGATAACATTTAACCATACTGTATACATCAATATAAGATCAAAAGATGCCGCAAAAGTCATGCGTAAAAATAACTTACACGCAATTTACAATGAGTCGAGTGAAAAGGTAAAATTACCCTTCCCGCCCAACACCACCAGTCGAGTGGAACGGTCAAATTACCCTTCCCGCAGATAGTGTGGTAAGTAACGCCTACAGCCTGTACAATAGTCTGTTTTGATTGCAGGTGATCCGTAAGGGAAAGCACATCCTGCCGACGGTGGCGCGGCTGTGCCTCATCAGCACCTTCCTGGAGGACGGGCTGCGCATGTGGTTCCAGTGGAACGAGCAGCGCGAGTACATGGACATGTCCTGGGGCTGCGGCAAGTTCCTGGCCACCATGTTCGTGCTGGTCAACCTGCTCGGCCAGCTGGGTGGCTGCGTCATGGTGCTGGGCCGCATGAAGGTCCACATCGCCTGCGGGGGGCTCTTCTTCATCGTGGTGCTACAGGTGACCTACAACACGTACATTAGGCCAGTGGTTCTTGGGGTTACCGAACCCCGCCAGTTTCATATACGCGTTCACCAAACCCTTAATTGTAAAATTAAATCTTTTTTTGCTCGATTAAAAATGATGCGGAATGTATCGAAACACGTGTCACAATAGATTCTAACAAAAAGGATAGTTACTAAGTAAAACTTAAACTAAAAATTAATACATTATTTTTGACCTATCAACGTAGATGAGGGAGAATATGGAAGTCTGGCATTTACGGGGCTATTATGACTGAAATAGGCTGGTATAAGTGATCACTTTACACACGTGTAACATTCACCAATCCTACCCGTGATTGACAACCACACTACTAAAATTCTTGGAACTTCTATACATTGTATATTGCTCAAATTCGAAACATAGTTAGTGCTTGAATTCTCTAGAACTTCACTAGAGACATCTACCATATGTTGAGATGAAAGGAGATTTTTATTAAACAGAAACTCTTTAATTTGTATGTGAGATTAGAATCCTGGATTATAATCCCATAGATGTGAAACTCTAGAAAATATCCGTCCACACTAGTAAATATTATTGAAAGCTGTCCCACCGCATGCCTAGATCTGATACAGAAGCATCTAGGCTTCCTGACAGATCTGCTCTTTCTAAGAATTTATTTGACCTAAGTTGTGAAATTTATTGAAAATATGAAACAATATAAAATTGTATCCCAATTTTACTGTAAATTTACATTTAAAAGCTACTGAACACTAGTGAATAGTTTGCCTCTGCGTTTCCAGACGATTGCGTACAGCATCCTGTGGGACGTGCAGTTCCTGTTCCGGAACCTGGCGCTGATCGGGGCGCTGCTGCTGGTGCTGGCGGAGTCGCGCGTGGAGGGCCGCAGCCTGTTCGCGGGCGTGCCCTCGCTGGGGGACAACAAGCCCAAGAACTACCTGCAGCTGACGGGCCGCGTGCTGCTAGCCTTCATGTTCATAACGCTGCTGCGCTTCGAGATGTCATTCCTTCAGGTAACTTACTACCTCATCCAGTTCCCAAGAAGTTTGCATTGTAGTGATGAGCCCGAGTGCTGCTCGGGAAAATCATATTCCGAATTCTTGGTAGCGATTTGCCTGAATGAGAAACGCCAGGATAAAGGAAATATGCGAGATTGAATGTCGTTAGGCAGTCGTAAGGCAACGAAGGAGACAATGGTATGCGCGTGTGAGGAGGAGAGTGTAACCATCCAGATTCCCCCACAATGCACTGCACGGCCAACCCCGAGGCAGACCGCCAAAGAGATGGATCGACAGCTGGGAATCTACATCGCAGGAGGCTAATCCCTCTGAAAAACAGGCCACAGGCCTACACCAAGAAGAAGCCAATAAATTTATGTATCTGTTTTTATTGACCAACCCGAGCGGTGTTCGGCTAGTCTTGTTTCGACTTGTTAGTGACGATTTCTTGCACCAGCGAATTTTCTCACCAAAATTCGAATAAGTAGTCAAATAATAATAATTTTAGATGATTTACTAACCAACATTTATGTAAAATACTACCTTAAGGCCATTTCACTGTGATTTTGTATACATTCTTTGTTCTTGGAGAAAACAATGATAAAATACATCTGGCTCAGGTCTATAAGAGTCGCATAGCCATCCAATGCACTTTTAACCCTTACTGATGCAATGTGGAATCTCGTTCGAAATGGATTTTTTCCTCGTAGGTCCCATGTCGATTGCCATTCGACATATTTTTCATTGTTAGTATTATTAAATTAAAATGCAAGCTTACATTTTTTCATTTGTATCTATTACAATAGTACAGTAAAACCTCGATAAAACTGACCCCTATTTAACGAACTTCGGATATAACCAGTGGCGTGCCTAGGGTTTACGAGTAAGGCAAGTCCATTATTTTTCACATTCGTGAATACATGATGTACCTATAATTTATTCACCTCATATCATTCCCAGTATAGTAAGCACCCAGAAAGTATTATAAATATAAACAATGTATTGTAATCATTGTAAAAATATGCATACATGTAACTTTTGTAAGGTATCACCTTGAAATAAAGAAAATGTTCACTATAATAAAATATCTTCCCCAGATATCAACCATCACCAATAAGAACCATCACCATATAATGGCATGCATAGTGTTTAATAATCATATAAGCGCGCGATAATTTAAAAACAGTCATACATTAATTATGTATTTTTAATGATTTGGTCTAGATTTATGTAGTCATTTTTATTTGGAGTTGTTAGGCAAGCCGGGCTTTTGGGCTTCTAGGGAAGTACCGCCACTGGATATAACGGACAAAATATATGGATAAAATATCTAATATAAAAAAAGTCTTATTAATATTTTATACATGCTTAAATTCAAGTGACGCCGCATGTAAACAATTTTTAAGCGCCCATGATAATCACAAATTTTGTCTAAAAACTACAAAACTTGATACCTTTTTCTAAACAAGCTTGTCGATACTAAACAGCAACGTCACTTAACGACGTGTCCGAAAACAAAAAATAGTTTGTTTTTATTTTTTTTATTTATTCGGGAATTGTACAGCTTCTTTACATTTAGTAAAAGTATATAATAAAAAATAGTTACACTAATAAAAATAAAGCCAATTACACAATTCCACAGTTATGTTATAACGATCAAAAACAACAAGAGATGAAAAATAAAATAAAGAAGAGTGGGAGTGTGTGTGTGTGTGTGTGTGTGTGTGTGTGTGTGTGTGTGTGTGTGTGTGTGTGTGTGTGTGTGTGTGTGTGTGTGTGTGTGTGTGTGTGTGTGTGTGTGTGTGTGTGTGTGTGTGTGTGTGTGTGTGTGTGTGTGTGTGTGTGTGTGTGTGTGTGTGTGTGTGTGTGTGTGTGTGTGTGTGTGTGTGTGTGTGTGTGTGTGTGTGTGTGTGTGTGTGTGTGTGTGTGTGTGTGTGTGTGTGTGTGTGTGTGTGTGTGTGTGTGTGTGTGTGTGTGTGTGTGTGTGTGTGTGTGTGTGTGTGTGTGTGTGTGTGTGTGTGTGTGTGTGTGTGTGTGTGTGTGTGTGTGTGTGTGTGTGTGTGTGTGTGTGTGTGTGTGTGTGTGTGTGTGTGTGTGTGTGTGTGTGTGTGTGTGTGTGTGTGTGTGTGTGTGTGTGTGTGTGTGTGTGTGTGTGTGTGTGTGTGTGTGTGTGTGTGTGTGTGTGTGTGTGTGTGTGTGTGTGTGTGTGTGTGTGTGTGTGTGTGTGTGTGTGTGTGTGTGTGTGTGTGTGTGTGTGTGTGTGTGTGTGTGTGTGTGTGTGTGTGTGTGTGTGTGTGTGTGTGTGTGTGAGGAAGGGAGTAAAAAGGTAAGGGTAAGGGTGTTTTGTGTTGTTTGTTTATATCTAAATACATACAGTATAATAATAGAGGGGACGGTGGAGGGAATAAACGCCAGAGGACGCCCACGCCGCGAATACCTAAGCGCCTTATACGAAGACATGGGCTGCTCGCCGTATGAGGAGCTGAAGAGGACTTCTGAAAATAGGCGAGAATGGCGAAAGAGATTTCATCTTTCATTAATTGATTCGGCAGTCACTTTGTGGTAAAATCTATCCATTTTTAATTAATGTTTTACTTAGTAAATACCACTATTTCTTAAAATCTACTGTGACACGTGTTTCGATGCATTCCGCATCATTTTCATATCGCATCATTTTCAATACATTTCAATACATACGGTGTTTGAAAATGATGCGGAATGCATCGAAACACGTGTCACAGTAGATTTTAAGAAATAGTGGTATTTACTAAGTAAAACATTAATTAAAAATGGAGAGATTTCATCTGTTGCTACAGACCAATCCGCAGGATTAAGACCAAAGGAGAAGACATACAGTGTTCATTATATCGAGGTTTTATCGTACTTTTGTATGGAAATGCATTGTTTAATTCTCGATTCCAGATAGTGCAAGATCTCCTGGGCAGCATCCTCATGGTGCTGGTCACGATAGGCTACAAGACTAAACTGTCAGCACTCATCCTCGTGGCGATGCTGACTATCCTCAACTTGTACCACAACGCCTGGTGGGCGGTGCCCAGCTACAAGCCCCTCCGGGACTTCCTTAAATATGACTTCTTCCAGGTGAGAACTGTCTTTTATTGGATCATTCAGTGATTACTAATGATTTTTTTTCCCTCAAATACTAAAAAAAAAGTTTTTGCTCAATAAAAAGCTTCTTTTCATCTCACCAATAGATGTCTCTAGTGAAGTTCTAGTGATTCAAGAAAACTGTTTCAAAATGGGTTCATATATCGTAGTCATACAGGAGAAAGTGACCAAGTGCATTTGTTTACAAAAACGTGATCATTGACTATTTGATATCTTACTAGCTTTAATATTATCCTGAAAAAATCCCAAAGTGATTTTGAACTAGACAGTATAATATATTGACTTGTTAAAAATGACTAACTGCATTGATTTTTATTTTCTTGCCAAGCAAAAGTGACTTAAATGGCCCTCCTAAACATTTTATGTTTTATTAGTTGGTCACTTTCTCCTGTACGACTACGATATGTAAATAAAAGTAAAATTCAATCCAATAACCGTGTTTAATTTTGGATATATGTATGACCCAAAAGTTTCTAAATTTAATTATAGTAAATTTAGTTATAGCAAATAAAAATTTATAATTTAACTATAGTAAATTTAGTTATAGCAAATAAAAACCTAAAAACCTATCAGCGGAAGCTAAACTGGCAGTGCACAACGGAGTCCTGGTTTCAACTCTAATGTATGGAAGTGAAACATTGAGTTGGCAAAAGAAGGATGAAAGTAGACTGAATGCAGTCGAAATGCGATCTCTCAGAAGAATGTGCGACAAAACGATGTATGATAGATGTGCGAATAGTGAAATAAAGAAGGAATGCAAAGCTGAGATAAGCATTATTGATAAAATTAAGAAAGGTGTGTTGAGATGGTTTGGACATGTAGAACGAATGAGTGAGGAAAGAATGGTAAAACAAATTTATGAGGCGAATGTTAGCGGGAAGAGAAGCAGAGGAAGACTGAGAAAAACATGGCACGATCAGGTATGCCAAATACTTGAAAGTGGTCAGGTTAGGAGTCGTAACAATCGGCGGGTACGTATGAGGAGATGCATGAACGTGGAAGAGGCGAAGAATGTTTGCAAGGACAGAGTGGTGTGGCGCTCTATTCTCTCTGCCTACCCCTGCGGGGAAGCGGCGTGATGGTTAGTTAGTTAGTTAGTATGACCCAAAATTTTTTAATGAAATTCTACCAACTGTCTGCAGTTACAATAAATAATTTGGCATAATTATTTGTCGTTTTGTTTTTATCTCTATATGGTTGTGTTGATTTAAAAATATATGTTTTCTGATGTTTCAAGTATATGTTTGTGTTTTTTCCAGACGTTATCCGTGATTGGCGGTCTGCTGATGATTGTATCACTCGGCCCGGGAGGCGTTTCCATGGACGAGCACAAGAAGAAATGGTAGTGTCGCCGCTAAGTTAACTAATTATGTACTACGTTACAGTCAGATACAATTATTATTCCACGCGTCTAATGTGGCAACACCGCTGGGGTTCTGCGAGACTTATACATATATATTATATTGATAGTCATAGAAACAAATTATAGAACGTGTTTCTACCAATCCTGAGCTCACACCGATTCATCAAACCTTATTTCAAATTATTTGAACATTTTTAAACCAATTTTTTACTCATTACTCAACATGAATCAACGGTTTTCTATGTGTATGCGAATTTTGTATATTTCAAGCATTAATTGCGAATTCCGCATTCACCTCTAAGACTAATATGATTTCTGTAAATATGAAAAATCAATTATGTATTATATCGCATTCATTTATCAGAGAGACTGATTTGACTCACATAAATTCACCATCATCATCATCCAACCCTTATCCGCACCCAATGGTGCATAGGGCACTGCATTGACACGGTGTTATCTCGATCGTTACTTACATGAAGGCAAGGTGATCACTCCTGGGCCCCAGGGACCAATCCAGGGCAATATTAAATAAATATTGAGTGTAAAATCACTAATATTTATATTCACCCTTTACCCTGGGAATCGAACCCGGGACCGCCAGCACGGTGGCTAAACACGCTAACCATTACACCACAGAGGCGGATAAATTGGTAGGTATTTGTTATGATTGTAGCATTTCCCGCGAAGACTAATGCGATTTTTGTAAATTTACATACCGCTCACTCCTTTCAAGAACGTCATAAATCAAAATTCGTCAATTTTCAGTTGTGCATGTTTTCGGAATGCCCAGAAAATCTACTATTTCCCAGCAAAAGAGGCATATATTAAACTTAATGTTTACCCACTCCAGGGCAGAAAGTGTTGTTTTTGCATTTTGAAGAAAAGGTATTGTTTAATTATTTTTTTAAATAAACTAAATATTTATCAAATGGAGAAAAAACCATCAGGTTTTACTTAAAAAGATCTGTTGCACAGTAAAAAGTTCAGTAAGTGGCTTGATATTTATTTTTAACACATCGTGTTATATTTTTAAACTTTAAAAACGTTCTCCTGAAAAATCAAGTATTTTGATTTATGACGTTCTTGAAAGGAGTGAGCGATACGTCAATTGCTGCATTTGATTCACAAAAGTCGTATTCGCTTTTAGTGATGCGATATTCGTAATTGATTAGCGCGAGTTTTATAATTTAGCATGCATAAATACATACTTATGTCAGTTTGCAAAAGTCTAGTAGGATTTGTGGAAATTTTGGAAATTATTGTGAAATTATGTTAGTATTAAACTATCGGAATATATACTTATCATTTCATATTATGCTCAAGATTCACACTCTTATTTCCAAAAATGTATGTGTTAATCCAACGTTTCCGCCGCTATCTGCTTCATTTATAAATATATAGTAAATAATGAAGTACTTTGTGAACGCAACTCACAATGCCTGAATGAGTGATAATTTTTAGGAACGTAACCTATGATTATCAGTTACCAAAGTCAGTAAAAAGTTACCGAAAGGAATCTTTGAATATTTAAAAACTTGGTTGTTATATTTTTGAACAAGCTCTAGTTAAAAATAAGTCCATTGATTATTTACAAAAATAAACTATTAAAGAACAATAACGAAGGATGGTTTTGATAAAAAACGTTTAATGTTGACAGATATTGTATATACGTAGTATATGCTGTATACTGTTCACCTGATCATTAGTCTCTGCTTCCGATATTGTGGTAGAAATATCACTTATACCCATTTTTTTTAATCTAATATTTATTTCAAGACATTAATATTTTATCAGTTATTTTTTCAATAATTTTGTGATTTCAGAAGGTATTTTCTTCATTCGTACCACACACCATTTGGTATAGTAATAACAGTGATAGTAACGCTGTTATTATTATATTATTTTTTGACATCTCATCAAAGATGAAGAAGAATATGGAAGTCTGGGCATCTACGGGGCTTACGACCGTCATAGGCTGGTTTGAGTGATCACTTTACACACGTGTAACATTCACCAATTCTACCCATTATAAAATAATATGAAAATAACTGTGATTTTGTGAACAAGTATTTGGACACACTCAAAATGTTGTAAATAAATTATCTGGTCAAATTATAAGCTTAAATAATAAAAATGAAAATGGTATTTTCTGGCGTTTCTCATGTGTGTGATTATAATCCAGGATTCGGATCTCACATACTAATATAAGAGTTTCTGCTTAATAAAAAGCTTCTTTACATCTCACCAATAGATGTCTCTAGTGAAGTTCTAGTGATTCATGAACAAGGTTTCTAAATTGGTTCATATATATAGAACTTCCAAGAATTTGAGTAGTGTGGTTGTCAATAATGGGTAGAATTGGTGAATGTTACACGTGTGTAAAGTAATCACTCAAACCAGCCTATGACGGTCGTAAGCCCCGTAGATGCCCAGACTTCCATATTCTTCTTCATCTTTGATGAGATGTCAAAAAATAATATGAAAATAACTCCTGTAATTGGAGATAATCCAGATTTTGTGAACAAGTATTTGGACACACTCAAAATGCTGTTATTATTACATTTGTTATTTTTACCATTCAATGTAACCAATAAGAATGCATGTCATTTAAAAAGATAATGAAATAATTTGTCAAATTACTTCATTTTGTGCCTGTAAAAAGTAAATTTAGAGGAAGAGTCCCAGAAAAAGACACAATTTGACAAATTTACCTTCAGTCTGCCTTGTGATACAAGTATTATTTTAAATTTTGTATCCCCTCAAAAAATGGCATAAAACTTTGATAAAATCCCTTTAAAATTTCCTTCCTCTCAAAAAATTACGTAAACTTTCACAATATCTGTTTAAAATATCTACCCTCTCAAAAAAAGGCGTAAAATTTTGACAATATCTATTTAAAATTTCTTTCCCCTCAAAAAATGGTGTAAAATTTTGATAATATCTATTTAATAATTCTATCCCCTCAAAAAAGGCGTAAAACTTTGATAATATCATTGATCGTATTGCAGACACTAAAAACAGGTTGAAAATAAACTTCCAATGCATCAAAATTGTTGTATAGTTTGTTAATATTGTTGGTTGTGAGCTCAGGGTTGGTAGGGACATCTTCAAAATGTGTAAATATAATGTAATTTTAGGTAACTAAAGAAATTTTATATTTTTATGCAGCGGCGAACCTCAAACCGAATAGTTATTTATTTTTCTTCCATTTAGAGGTATAATAAACTGTACAAAGTCAGTAGAGTTTGTATTCAAAGATTGTTTTTTCTTGAGAACTAGATGTTTTATTTATGTGAAAAAAAATGAAAAAAAAAACATTACAATCGCTTTTATATCCGTACATTATGTTTCGGCAAGTTGAAAAAAAAAAGAATAGGGTAAAGAGGACAGTCATTGGCCATCTGTGCAGATTAGCTCAGTCGATTTCGGTTTACCGCTAAAATATTCATCATATAATGAATTTTTTATTACATTAATTAATGTTCATGTTCAACTTTGCAAGATTTAAAAATTAAATAGAAAGATTACTACTTATGCTAGTTATTGGCTCACTGGTAAAATGATTAACATTTTAAAGTACGATTATTTGTGAACACACAGTCGAACCTAGATATAAGAAAGCCCGAGAGACTGTGACATTTTTCTCTTATAAAGAGGTCCCTCTTTTATCCATGCTTTCATTTACAGAGGGGTGAAATGGCGGGATCTGAAGTCAGCTCTCAGAGGTTTCTCTTACATCCAGGTTCCGCTGCATTATAATTTAATATTTTTTATTTAGCACAGACATGCGGTAAAATATATATGTACACAGCTAAAAATGTGCATTAAATTAATGAAAAATGTATTGCACAGTCAAGAAGAAAAATACACTAAAAAATGAGAAAATCCACTTAAAAAAGAGCGTGGGTTTGTTGGTTCAACTTGCAGAAATTTTTTCAATACACTCAGACCTTGCTTTGCGTCGTTTCACTTTGCGTTTTTTCAAAGTTGCATTGTTATTGAATTAAGACTCATTTTCGCTATCTTTGATGTTTATATGATTTCCAATGGAAAATAGCAATTCACTTTGCATTGTTTCAATTTGTGTTGCGATATTTTGGAACGTATCTACGACGCATAGTGAGGTCTTAGTGTATAGTCAATATTTTCATGACAAAAATAGGGTAATTAAAATATTAGTTTGTGTTTGATATCAGATAATATTTACATATGAAATCAGTAGTGCCAATAACTGGGAATGGCAACAATACACCTGTTTACCCTATATATATTTTTAAAATTTATTTATTGTTTCAAAAAGCATAGACAAAAAAATGCTAATTTTTGATTGACCAAAAATATTTTTGAAAAAAACTACCATAGTGCAGATAATAGTTGAAACTAATTTATTCTACTTGCAGCACCAAATGTCGATTTCTGATAGCTGATTTTTTTCGTATCATGTATTTTATGACTTTCACATTTTTATTTGGAATAATGCCAAAAATAATTCATAGCCATGACAGAAAAGTTGTGGACAAACATTGTGAAGTATTTTATGTGAAAAAGCTAGACGGATTGGGTTCCATGCCTCTGAATAGCATTGCTGAGTTGGTTGTTGACATCACAGATACCTAAAGTTGAACCGCCTTAAACCCATTTTGTTTATATTTTACAAACTGTTTAACTAACACTTCTGGAACAGATTTTTTATTTATTTTTGGTCACTGAATAAACGAGTTTTTGTTTGAAAAACAAAATGCTTAAAATGAAAGAAGGAAAAAACATAATAAAAAATAACAGTAATGGATTTCACATAGTAAAAACTTTCAATGTTTAGTATTTTTTTATGCAATTTGACAAATTCTATCTGAAAATTGTATTAGAATAAATTGAGACCTTTAGATACTTTATGCCAATATATTTTTTTATTATTGCACAAGTTTATATGTAAAGATGAATAAAATGTGATTTTTTTCATATAATAGTTGCAATAACACATTTTGATTATTCGGCAACATCGCCATAACTGACAGTTATTTATTAATATATTCACGTTACATATATGAACACGAGTTACATAAATGGGTACGTATTATGATATCCTTTGAAAAATCATTGAAAATAACTCACATACTGGAACATTTTTGATATTTATATAAACACAATATTATTGCTTGAGTTTGAAATGGTTGTAACCGTCTTTTGTAACGAGTGTTGCTTTGTTGACAGTTATAGCTATCTTTTTCAAAATAAAAGACATGAATTTGACTGCTATGGCAGTCATGACATGACTGTTACGTTAAAGTGTTTGGGTGTGCTGTATATATCATGACGTGGATTTTCAGTTAGTAAAATTTATTGATTGATTCTGCTGTCACTTTTTGGTAAAAACTACACATTTTTAATTAATGTTTTACTTAGTAAATACCACTATTTTTTTAAATCTACTGTGACACGTGACGATTTTAAGAAATAGTCGTACATATTAACTAAGTAAAACATTAATTAATGATAGTAAAATTTAGTCAAAAAGGTATCATAATGATGTCCCATGAGTAAATGATGGTTAAACTATATATATATTAGATGAAATAATGTTAGTCATAACACACAGAAAAAAAAATTGTACATCAAAATTATATTCCGATTGCGACAAAATGCTATGTAGTTACATGCATTAATTTTATTAAATTAAAGTATTCAAAAATTAAAAAACATATTTGAACTTTAGAAATTTATTATTTTCTTTAACAATCCTGTCAGGAAATAAATCAATTGTAAAAATAGGTAATTTTTTTACATTTTTATTTGGTTTATACTAATTTCTTTAAAAATAAACACATTTGCTTGCATCTAAAAATCAGTCAATTAAAAAAAACTTTTCTGTTATCACATATAATTTATTGTATAAATAACATTTTGTGTACATTGGTGGGCTTATATCTAGAAAATGAAGTCTTCCAGATGAGCGAAAATAATAATCATCATATTTGTTTGTATGTTTGCTTGATTTTATGAGAAATTGTCAGGTGTTTATACTTTGATATATTTCTTATAACATTTTGGTTTGTTATCTGTAGTGAATTCTGATTCAGTTATATGAAGGTATTGCTAACAAACATAGTGATCTTTTTACTTTGTGATCTAGATTTAAATTTGAATAATATTAAAAGTAGTCTATGGTACAATCCATAGAAATGGTAACAATAAAGATGAAGATTGTTTGAAAATACTAAGTACTTTCATACAATTTTTTTTATCTTGTTCTTGTGGGTCTACAATTATTAAGCATTGGCGGCCATACTGGAATATCTTAAACATTCCCACAGAGACCCTCAGTATGTAGAATAGCATACCACTCCTTTATGTCCGGAGCCAAGAGTTCTTTATCTGGCTATGCCTCTTCACCTCCATCATTATTTCCTGGTAAAGTTGGTACAGGTTGTGCCTTAAGATGTGTCCCAGCTACTCAACTTGCCTTCTTTTGAGTGAGGTCAGTAGTTGGGAAGTTTTCCCAACTTAGTGCCTCTTGATTCATCGCTTAGTCCGTCCAAGATATACAAAAATATGCGATAGTCGTATTTCCATGCCCTCTATAGTTGTCACTTTTCTTGAGGGTCGTCTCTAGCGATTTTGATATTTTTCCTTTTACGACAATTTCTATTGATTTAACCATAGGCTATTTTCATATTTTTTTAAATTTAGAAACTGCTGTTTGTTGGTCTACTGAATTTAAAAAAAAAACTTTCATATTATATCCTGCAAAACTGAACTTTGACAAACGTAATATTGATATTGTGTGCAATAAAGTTTTGAAGTAAAACGAGACGGTAATTTGACGTAATTGTGACCGACTTGCTCATAGAGTATCTGGTTGTATGTCCCCTGTTATGATACTTGTTTGAAGGAGTGTTTTATCTTTTGTATAAATTTTTTAATAAAACAGTTTCATGTATCGTTATTGTATTTGTTATTTTCCAATTGTATATTTTAAATAAAATGAAAAATAAAAAAAATTAAACACAATTAAAGAAGATATTTTTTTAAATAATTTTTGTTTTATTTAGTGTGTACCAATCTGCCCTCATCTTACCATAAAAGCTCGAGTACATAGATGCAAATATATTTACTCAAATGAGCACAGGTTCATTGGGAGATTTTTCCAACTTAATAATTCTGTTGATTTTTCATTAGAAAATAGGATCTTGATTGACAATGTCACCTTTAGAAACAACCTTAAACCTTAAAGGGTGAAGATTCAAACAGATACAAATTCTACTGCGGACGCTTGCTTATTTGTTGAGTTGAAATATGTGGTCAAAAGTGAAAAGTCATGGCTTCTTCTTTGTATGTAGATGTTAAATATTATGCTAGTTTAAATGTAAAATCACTTTGTAATTTAAAAAATAAAATGCCGTAATTTTAATATATTTAACTGTATCCTATTTGCCATCAAATGTTTAATTGCAATTAAAAATAAAGTAGGTAAATCTCATGCGTGAGAAAGTAGGTACCTACTGAGATGCTTTTTTTAAAATTCATAATTATTTTCAAAGCAAAATAAAATGTAACATTTTTTTGACATCTCATCAAAGATGAAGAAGAATATAGAAGTCTAGGCATTTACGGGGCTGACGACCCTCATAGGTTGGTTTAAGTGATCACTTTACAAACGTGTAACATTCACCAATTCTCCCCATTATTGACAACCACACTACTCAAATTCTTGGAAGTTCTATATATATGAACCAATTTTGAAACCTTGTTCTTGAATCACTAGAACTTCACTAGAGATATCTATTGGTGAGATGTAAACTAGCTTTTTACTGAGCAGAAACTCTTTTATTAGTATGTGAGGTCCGAATCCTGGATTATAATCACACACATGAGAAACGCCAGAAAATACCATTTTGATACATAAAAATAAAGGTTAGTTATGTATAGAGGCATGTTTATATATTTTTTGGCATTTTACCAATCGGAAGGGACAATTAGAAAAAAAGTCCTAGACAACTACTTGCGGCCAATAATTTACACTCAACAGCCATAAATAGCTATTCTGCTGGAAAGCTGCTGTCATTTTCTACACTTTTCGTGGCGTTTGCGAACAATTCCAAGTTTTCGCGTCGTTTCTGTCAAATTCAATTTTTGCGGTATATCCCTTTGGCCTTCTTGGAGGGCCTGTTTATTATTTATTAAACAATGGACGATGGAGTAATAATTGTACTTGATTACGAGAAAATATGCCGGCTCTGCCTGCAAACGAAGGGAGTAATGTCAGACATTTTCGACAAGGAAGATGATGTTCCACTCACCGATCAAATCAAACTTATCACATCGGTCGAGGTAAATATTTATCAATATAATTTTTAAAATTATTGAATGTAAATTTGTAATGTAATAACCTATATTTTTACTGATGAAAATGCCATGCGGTTGAAACGCATACGCATATGAATTTATTTCATATTCATACAGCATAAATATTGTTTTTATGTTCCAATATTTTAATGAATACGCTAACCATTTTACAGCGATCGTTATCTCATGTTTTTTGGTCATGTTATTGACCCATACAGACCCAATATAGATATGCCATGAATTCATTTATCTCGAACTGCATAATTATTCAAATAGATTTTTTAATACAGGAAACTTTTTCGCATTATTTCTTATCTTTTATTTTGTTATTTTATTGGATTATTCAATGCAGAATTTGGATAATATGGTTGGTGGCATTTTCTATAACCACATTTTCTTTATAATTAAAATGTAACTTTGTTTTAAAATCATGTCTACCGGTTTCGAAGCTAACCGCTTCTTTATCAAGACTGATTAATACTAGTTAATTATTAAAACATTGTCTTCGGGACACGGCATTTGCCGTTTTTCGCGGACTGTCGGTCAACTGCGGGACACGGCAAATAAGGCGTTTCGCTATCATCCATACAAAATCTGCATACTGGGGAGTCATGAAGTGAGATTTTTGTCATGTGTTTCCTCAGTCTGCAGTGTCCTGTCAAGGTCCTGGTTAGGACCCTTATTTGTTTTTTGTTAAGCTTTAGAGCTTCTGTGGTGAATTTCCGCGAGTATTCTATGAAAATGTATATGGAAATTAGATCTGATACTCCCGAGTGACAATGCTCTCATGCCTTTCCAGGTGCTGGCGTCGGACAGCCTGCCCAAGAAGATATGCCACAAGTGCCGCTACGTGGTGGAGATAGGCTACGACCTGCGCAGCACGGTGCTCAAGGCCAACCAGCTGCTGCAGGAGAGCTCCGACATGGACGTGGAGCGCATCACGCGCGCGCTGGACCGCAGCCTCGTGCACGGAGACTGCCTCGACACGCACGGCCTGCTGGCTCTAGACCAGGGCCGGGACATAGATCAGTGTCTGGATAAAGAGGAAGTGTAAGTAGTGTATTTATTGTAACTGCAGACAGTTGGTAGAATTCCATATTGAATTGTTGGGTAATATATCCAAGGTAAAACAAGGTTTGTTGGATTGAATTCTATATTTATTTATGTATATGTTAACACGTGACGCGTTTTGTCTTCTTATTGTATTCTTAAGAAGACGAAACGCCTGTCACGTATTAACATATACATAAATAAATGTAAAATTCAATCCAACAAACCTTGTTTTATTTTGGATATATTACCCAACAATTCAATGTAAGTAGTGTATGGGCCTCCTCCACTGCTGCAGGAGATCTCCGATATGGGAGACCATGAGTCGGCAAAGAGTGGCTCTTTGACCTTTTAAGTGCGGCTCCAATTTACTACTTTTCACACCTTGACTACCACGGCAATTTCTTCTTCAATTTTTCCAACTACATTTTTGACAATTTTGAGATATTTGGTGTACGTTATCAACCGACCGTTATCTACAAATTTAAAATTAAAAAAAATTACGCCTATTTTTCAGGCATATAAGACGCTATCTACATCGAATTTTCGAAATGAACTGAACTCCTAAAACGCTAACTACTTTTTTTGACAATGGATAATGTTTTATAACTATTTAATACATTATTTTATCGTGTTTTTGAATGTATAATACTAGTTTAGAATTTCAGATAAAACTGTTAATTAATAAAAAAAAAAATACGTTGAAAAAATGTCTAAGCTCTCTCCTGTAAAGTAACAGATTTGCAGATAGAGTACTTTACGTGGGGGCCGTCAATATTGAGTATGTAATAAATGGATTGTGTACTTTTTTTTAAGGTCAAAATATTCCAGCGGCACATTGAAAATACTATTAGAATATGACACAGTGACATAGTGCATTTTATTCACAATTTTCACGGTAATCTGGTTATTAGTCAACAATACGATAATCCTATCCATTTTTTAATCTCTGAAAAGTCACGAAAAACGTTGAAGATATTTAACACGTTGATTGCCATAGTAATTTTCAGAATTCCGGTCTAAAAAGCCAATTTTAATTAATCATATTATATTATGAAAAATTCTAATTATAGTACATAATTATATTTTTTGTTAATTTATTGATAAATTTTCTGTTCATGTAAGCCAGCATTGATTTTTATTCTCTTCCCATGCGCCATCTATCCATATTAGCACTGATTTACTAGAAATTTTATCGTAGCTTCATGAATATAGCAAGTAAACACAGTACGAGATTACTCATAGTCGCGTCTTAGCGTCTAAGAACGCAATCTACAAGTTGTCTCGTAGCTGGCAGTCAACGTATTAAGTGCGGTACCGGCACAATTATCTGCGGGAAGGCTCTTCGACTCTACGTATTCATGCCAACAATCTTTTTCAAGTATGAACCTTATTATAAGTAACCTGAGAAATCGTCTTATTGATGAGAGTTTGGAAACGTACTAAAAATAAGGACATGTAAACCTGACTTGATCAAACTTTCAAAGGAGATGCGAAGACATTATTCGCAGTGTTGTTATGGATACTTTACTTTCATAACGTTTTTTTATCAATTAACCCTTTCAATGCCGGAAGGTATTGAACATAGCTGTACCCCGTGATTTTTTCAACAAAAATGTGAAAGCTTTTAAAAATAACTTTTAAATGTAACTTTGATAATATTGGTAAATTATAATATTTGAGTATTTCTTGATCTTCCCAATAGATGTCTCTATATATTCTAATTAAAAAATATTGCAATTGGATTTGATATTGGCTTGCGACAAGCTCAAATGAGAGCGCTCATTTGTATGGTTGGCGAGCATGGAATTGGAGAGCGCGTTAACGCCCTCGTGGCAGCGAAGCGGTTAAGTGTAAAATCAAGTTTTGTTGGGTGTATGGGTAATTGAATAAAGGTGTACTAGAATTGCTCTCACAATCTATCACATCGATATCCTTTGTCAATGTGATAGACTGAAATGGCAACGGGCGGGTCATGTTGCGAGACAGAGAATGAACTGATGGGCATCCGGAAGCATCCCGTCCTTAAGCATCAATCGACCGAATGAGTTGAAATACCTTTCCTGTCCTAAGGGTGCTTGTGCACTACACAGAATTTTACTGTCTGGCAGCCCGTTTTTTTTTTTAAATAAAAGCGACTACGATAGCTTAGCATGATCGAGTTCACGCGCACCGATTGAGCACGCCGAAACGAAGAAAGATGGATAAAAGCACAAGCGAATCATCCGTTTTATTATGCTAACCGGACTGCCGGATAGTAAACATCCGTGTAGTTCACAAGCGACCTATGTGGTAATATTTTCTCATTATTTTTTCCAATTTTCCAGCAAGTACTCGGACATGATGTCCGCCCCGGACGGGTGGGCTGAAGGGTACGGGCTGGAGGGGGGAGACGAGGAGGAGGACGGGGAGCTGGGGGAGGGGGAGGGGGAGGACGGCGAGCTGGGGGGGGAGGAGGGCGGCGATCTGGAGGGGGAGGGGGAGGGAGAAGGAGACTCCCACTGGAGGGCCGTGCTGAGGAAGAAGACATCAAAAGGTAAATAGCTCAAGTAGTGTTTGGGGGGGTTACTTGAAAGTCATCAGAGATGATCTTCTCCTTCTTATTCCTCATTACAACAGTAATGAGGAATAAGAAGGAGCACAACCAACAGGTTGTGACCCTTGTGGAAGCAATGGCTCTTCTTCTGTTTATAGATCCTCAGGATCTGTAATCAAATTTTGTTCTAGAAGTATCTGCTCTTGCCTCAATTCCATAAGTGGCTATTCATCACACACATCGTTCACTCCTTTCAACAACGTCATATATCAAAAAACTTGATTTTTCAGGAGATTGTTTTTAAAGTTAAAAAATAAAATAAATGTATTAAAAATAAATATCAAGCCACTTATTGAACTTTTTACTGTGCAACAGATCTTTTTTGGTAAAGCCTGAAGGTTTTTTCTCCATTTCAAAAATATTAGGTTTTGCTAGGATGTAGTACATTTTCTGGGCATTCCGAAAACATGCACAACTGAAAATTGACGATTTTTGATATATGACTTTGTTGAAAGGAGTGAGCGACATGTTTTACATCTTCTACATCTTAACATTCATTTTACTTTCCATTCTCATGTGTTTGTTCCTCCAGACTGAATTTCTGACGCATCCGGATATAGCTGCAGCCTTGTTGATTTGTTTTAGAGTCTCGCCATAGAAATCACCGTTGGTACTAACGCTAACTCCAAGATACTCAAATTCCATTGCCTGTTCAATGGAATGTAAATAATACAATGAATATCTCTCATTTTCCAGAATGTGAATACGATGAGCTGACCTGTCAGTTGTGTCTGGAAGTGCTCAATGGCATCACCACCCACTTGGATCATGTCGAGAAGCATTACAGGTTTATTGATTTATTTATTCATATTTTTTTTTCTTCAAAACCATGTTTCTACAATATGAGAGTAGAGAAAATGTTTCCAGAATTGGTTTGAACGTATGCAAAAATGTATAGACCTTAAAAGTGAATATTTTGAAAAGAAATATTTAATTGTATAATATGTGCAAGGAAAGTGATTTATTGATGAATGTTAGCAAATCCAAAATCATGGTTTTTGAAAGAGATGAATGTAGATCTGAGTGTGAAATATTGGTAAATGGGGAGATTTTGGAACGGGTAGATGATTTCATATATTTGGGTAGTATGTTTTCTAGGGATGGAAAGATTGATAAAGACATAGAAAGGAGAGTGAATGCTGGGAACAGAGTGAATGGTGCACTAAAATCAGTTTTAGCAAATAAAAATCTATCAGCGGAAGCTAAACTGGCAGTACACAATGGAGTTCTGGTTCCAACCCTTATGTATGGAAGCGAAGCATGGAGTTGGCAAAAAAAGGATGAAAGCAGACTGAATGCAGTCGAAATGCGATCCCTCAGACGAATGTGTGGCAAAACGATGTTTGATATCTATCTTTCCTTATTTCATCATTCGAACATCTGTTCGAATGATGAAATAAGGAAAGAATGTAAGGCTGAGATAAGCATTATCGATCAAATTAAGAAAGGTGTGTTGAGATGGTTTGGACATGTGGAGCGTATGAGTGAAGAAAGAACGGTTAAACAAATTTATGGAGCGAATGTAGTTGGAAAAAAAAGCAGAGGACGACCGAGGAAAACTTGGCACAATCAGGTATGTCAAATACTTGAAAGCGGCCGGGTCAGGAGTCGTAATAATCGTCGGGTATGTATGAGGAGATGCATGAATGTAGAAGAGGCAAAGAATGTTTGCAAAGACAGAGTGGTGTGGCGTTCGATTCTCTCTGCCTACCCCTGCAGGGAAGCGGCGTGATGGTTAGTTAGTTAGTTAATATTTAAAGTAAAAGTAAACCAAGGTCAAATATTAACAGTATTTTTGTGAATACGGGTGTTTGAAAAGATGGAAAGACAGCTGGGAGTCAACATCCCAAGAGCGACATGCGGATGCACAAACAGATCCCTAGGATCTACAAAAAGAAGAAGAAGAAGAGGGTGTCTTCTTTTTCCATATTTGCACCCTAGGTGGAGCATATGGCCAACACGAGATGTCTCTAAGTCACTCTGTCACGCGCCATCTCCTTGGCTTCCTCCCAGGTCAGTTCAGCATCTCGAAGTTCCGCTGAGTATAGTTGGTGAATGGTCGTCAGCGGCCTTCCAGGGCGCCCGAATCCTCGGGGTTGGAAGAAGAGACATGAGGGGTTAATGTTCTCAGGTGGTATTCTAAGGACATATCCCAACCATGTCCACCTTCTCTTCAGGACTTCCAGTATGAGGGGCTGTTGGATTCTTCTCCTCACATCCTCATTCCTGACCAAGTCATACCACTTTACCAGGAGCGTGCATTCCATGTAGGCAGAAAATCAGTGCCTATCCTATCGGATCTAGCTGACTAACTGAACTAAATGTGTACTAATCCCCTTTACTGTTTACACCGGGGTACTTGTAGAAAATTTGGTGACGGATTTACAAACTTGTACTTATTTAGGTTGCCAGTGACAGGAATATCGAAAGCTTTTAAATGTAAATTCACAGTAAAATCGGGATACAATTTTATGTTTTTTCACATTTTCAATAAATTTCGCAACTTAGTTAAAAAAAAAACTCTGCTTAGCAAGAGCAGATCTGTCAGGAAGCCTAGATGCTTCTGTATCAGATCTGGGAATGCGGTGGGACAGCTTTAAATATAGTGCCTATCCTAGCTTACCCGCGAGACATATAAAAACTCAACCAGTACCTACCCTACCTTACTAAGTAGTACCTACCTTACATTACTGCCTACCCTAATTAATTCTCTGTGCATGCCACTGCACTTTACACCTAGTATTCGCCTCACACACTTATTAAGACGCCAACACTAAAATATGTCAATTTTGAAATAAAAAAAAGGTAATTTACGTATTTTAATAATATAATGTATTTGGTTTATTTCACTTTTTTATATGACGATGGGTTCCATAGTTAAAGCATTATGTATGTGGTTCTTGATTGAGGTCACTGGTGCCCCCCATGGCGCTGCGGTCCAACACAGGCGAGGTCATTGGTGCCCGCCGTGGCGTTTAAAGTGTTGAATAAGGGTATAGGTGGGTGAAAATGTTTATTTTTGACAATTTTTCAGTGATATGCCGGAGCTGGTCCCGTTCCACCGTTCTTGCAAGCCATTCCTGTGCCCCCTGTGCCCCGACCAGACCTTCAGCTTCAGGAAGGACCTCATCGTACACCACCGCATGCACCTGAAGATCAACCCTTACTACTGCCAAGTTCCTGACTGCGGGTCCTTCTTCAGAAGTAAGGTATGATCCACCAGTGTTGCCCGAAATTCAATTTATTAATATTTTCTTACGCATGGATAAATAAAATTAGTTCTTCTTCTTCTGCTTCTTGGTGTAGGGCTTGTGGCTTGTTTGTAAGAGGGATTAGCCTCCTGCGATGTCGATTCCCAGCTGTCAATCCATCTCGGTTGGCCGTGCAGTGCAATGTGGGGGAGTCTGGATGGTTCCATTATCCTCACATGCTATGGCATGGTATGCCATTGTCTTCTTCGTTGCCTTCTCCACCTAACGACCTCTTGGATCTTGCATACTTCTCTTATCTTATTGTTCCTTGTTCTGATTTCATAGACTCTTGCCAGATATGCTCCTTAGAGTCTTCATTTCTGACACTTAGCATGTTTTTTGTTACTGTGGTGTAAATAAAAAATTTACTATACGCTGAAATTTCTCTAAATGTATCCATATTACCTTTACATAAAAAAGATGCTTTGTTTCTGGTGGGACGTCAAATATATTAATTTATTACGCGGAATACACGTGTCACAGCAGATATTAAGAAAAAATGGTAAACACCAAGTAAAAAATAATTCCGTTTATTAACGGCTGTAGCCAATATTACATATTGTATAAAATAATATGATAGAATAATATGTTTTCTTATTTTACGTATATTATTGGTTCGAAAAGTACTTATCTAAACAAGGATGAACATATAAAACAAGAAATTATGCATTAGCCTGAAATATTGTAATCATTATTGCTTTATAGTTAGGAAGTGACATATTCCAGATATCCATATGGTCCGCGAAATCATTGCCGAGGTTTTGCATTTGGCGTATTTTAATTAAATTGAATTGAATTGAAAGCATTAACTTTGTGGATCATATTGATATATTATTTTGAGAAATAAAAAGACTTTGTTTTTTGATCCACTCACATTTTTATTAACAACCAACTAGTTTCGGCAACAACCTGTCGCCCTCTTCTCTTTTTATTTCTCAAAATAATATAAGTTGTATTTCTTTACTGCCCCTATATAGGAAGCGTTGCGTCATCACATGTATTCACACGCAGACAAGAAGTTTGTCTGTGAAGCGTGCGGCGCCGCCTTTCGCCGAAAGTTTGAGCTCGGCCAGCACAAGTTGCGGCACATGGACGAGGGGGCCAACTACACCTGCAAGCTGTGCTGCGTGGTCTGCAAGAACAGGCTGAGCTTCAAGGCACACATGCGGCACCACGAGACCGGGCGAAGGTATGCGGATGCCGGAGATGGGCGGTCAAATTTTAAAAGGAAATTAATACATTCTTCTTCTCCTTCTTCTTCTTTTTGTAGATCCTAGGGATCTGTTTGTGCCTCCGCATGTGTCTCTCGGGATGTTGACTCCCAGCTGTCTTTCCATCTTTTCGGAGGTCTGCCTGGGGGTCTGCGTCCTTCAGGGTTGCCTTGGAGGGCGATACGTGGAAGTCTGTCTTCTGACATTCTGTTTATATGTTCATTTCAGTATCGCCTTCGTTGTCATCCCCACCTCACGATATCCTCCGTCTTATACATGCTCCGGATGTCGGTATTTCTTACTCGGTCTCGCAATGTGTTTCCGGTTATGGATCGGAGAGTCTTTATCTCGGAGGTTCGAAATCGAGATTTTGTTCTGGAAGTATCTGCTCTTGCCTCAATCCCATAACTGGCTATTGGTCGAACACATGTTTTGGATATTTTCATTTTACTTTTATATTCTATTTCATATTCTCATGTGTTTACACATTGATTGCGGGAAACGCTTCAAAGCGTATTTTACATACTGTTGGTAGAGAGCGAGAGACGCATATAAGTGTTCTATTTGCTTACTTTTGGTAGAACGCAAGATGCCAAAATCATTGTTTAAATGGGAATTGGGTTTGCATTTACTTGTGATCGGTATACTGAGGGTCGGGCGGCAGACTGTCTGAATATAATTAGGGCCGGGGTTGATGAAAAAACCGCCCAACAACAATGTGTTACATAAAAATTTCTTTAATAGAAATCATTACTAAATTTAAATTTTTGTATTCGGTTTCTTAAAGCTAGTCACGTCAATCAGTGGGCAAATTTGGTTGCATATTTTGTTTTTCTAGCTTCTAATTTTTCTTAAAATGGTTAAAAACAGTAAAAAAATGTATTAAAAAAGAACTCCACCGACACAAGACACACGGTGGCTTGGCGGATCTCTGCAAATTTTTTTTTTAAAATATGTTTAAAATTGTGATTGAAATAAATGTATGCAATTTATGTTTGTAAAAAAATTATTTAAAAAAAAAATATATATATATATATATATATATATATATATATATATATATATATATATATATATATATATATATATATATAAATATATATATACATACATAATTGACAATTTGTCACGAGTATGAATTCCACCTTTTTCCAACATGTATTATGTAATGTTCAGGTTCAAATGCACGCGATCCGGCTGTCCCAAGGCCTTCTTCTCCAACACGGATCTGAGCATCCACGAGAGAGCGCACTCCAACAACAAGTGCTTCAAGTGCCCGTTGTGCGTTTGCGCCTACATCTCCCAGTCGCAGCTAAACAGGTAATAACGGTCGCCCCATTCATCTAGCGGAATGGTGAATCATATTCTCAAGCTTGCCAAAATGTGGCTAAATTTTGGGTCAATATTTGCAGGCATTTGCGGCAACACGAGAAACGGCGGGTCAACAAATGCGACAAGTGTTCCGAGAGCTTCACGGACTACACGGAGTTCTGCAACCACCGGATCAAGACGCACGGAGAGTGGCATCCCCACAAGTGTCCCGCCTGTAACCAGGGGTGAGAGCTAGCCCTTCACTTCGTCAAAAAGTCTTTGTTTGTAAATTGTCTTTGAAAAAGTAAAAACTTGGCCTAATTTAATCACTCACTGCTATTGTAAGTTTAAAAAAAACAATGAAAAATATCATATCAAAACCATCTTCTAACCCTTATCCGCACCACAATGGGCACTGCATCGTATAGAAGCAGTGTTATCTTGATCGTTAAATATACAAAGGAAAAGTAATCAGCCTTCTGCTTCAGGTACCAGTCCAAGGTCATATTAAACAAATATTAAACTGAAAAATCACTAATATTTATTTTGACTCTCCTGGGGATCGAACCCGGGACCTCTAGCATGGTAGCCTAGCGCGCTAACCACTACACTATGGAGGCGGACATAAACCATACATACTATAAAATTGTTATCGAGAAAATTACAAGTAAATCACTTGTTTTTTACCACTTGAGTAATATATTGTTACGACTAGTTTTGGATCCTACAGATGTTTACAGCTACAGTTTTCAATATGAAGTTTATATTCAAACCCGTAGATGGAGGCATATGTAGCTTCCGAAACTAGTAACAATATATGTATTTTAATACTCAAATGGTAAAATATCTTCTTCTTATTATTATTATAGTCGATTCCCAGCTATCCACCCATCTCTTTGGTGGTCTGCCCGGGAGTCGTCTACCATGGGGTCGGCCGTACAGTGCGATGTGGGGGAGTCTGGATGGTTCCATTCTCCTCACGTGCATATACCATTGTCTCCTTCGTTGCCTTCCCCACCTAACGACATCTTCGATCTCGCATATTTCCCTGATCCTGGTATTTCTGATTCTATCTCGAAGACTCTTGCCTGTTATGCTTCTTAGTCTTCATTTCAGTAAAAAAATAAGTGTTTTATTTATAATTTAATCATGTCATACCACAAAGTGAATGCCGAAACAATAAATAACGTCATTGAGAATGTCAAAAGTCAAAACTTACTCTAATTTGATCATTTCATCTCGTTACCTTCTACTGATAACACTGATTATCTTGGAAAGATGTTTGTGTTAGTGATTAGTTATATTTTCTCATTTGTTTCCTTTAAACATGGTTCTTACCTTATATTTTTATTTTTATATGCCTATTTACTGCACTTTTTATTGCTTTATATTTTACAAGTTTATTTAAGTGGTAAAAAACGAATGTTTTATTTATAATTGAACCTTTTTGGCAATATAAATTGGCTAAGAAAGGTCGCCGTAGTATCGGTTAGTAAGTTTTACTTGATCGCTGTACCTTTTATTGCTTTATATTTTACAAGTTTATTTAAGTGGTAAAAAACTAATGTTTCATTTATAATTTAACCTTTTTGGCAATATAAATTGGCGAAGAAAGATCGCCGTAGTATCGGTTAGTAAGTTTTACCTGAACGCTGTACCTTTTATTGCTTTATATTTTACAAGTTTATTTAAGTGGTAAAAAACTCTGTTTTATTTATAATTTAATCTTTTTGGCAATATAAATTGGCTAAGAAAGGTCGCCGTAGTATCGGTTAGTAAGTTTTACCTGAACGCTGTACCTTTTATTGCTTTATATTTTACAAGTTTATTTAAGTGGTAAAAAACTGATGTTTTATTTATAATTTAACCTTTCTGGCAATATAAATTGGCTAAGAAAGGTCACCATAGTATTGGTTAGTAAGTTTTGCCTGAACGGGAGTCGCGTACAGGAATATTGAGGGGATGTTTTGTGTGCGTAGATACCAGGGAGTCAGGCAGCTGGAGAGGCACATCACACGCTGTCGGCTGGCCACCAAGCTGGGGCTGCAGCCGGGAGCTCAGGAGACGCTGCAGGAAGATGGAGAGCTCAACTCCTTAGTCGGAATGCGGTAGGACACTTGAAAATTAACCCTTTTAGGAGTAATGCCGTATATGAATGTACGGCAAGTCTTTAAACACCCTTATCCAGACTCCATGGTGCTTAAGCATTGCACTGTATCGACACAGTGTTTTCTTGATCGTTATTACATGATAGGCAAGATGATCAGTCCTGTGCGTTAGGTACCAGTCTAGGGTGATACCAAATTTTTATCTTCATTTTCTTCTTCAAACCCTTATCCGCATCCGATGGTACATAGAGCAAAGCGTCATACAAACGCAGTGTTATCTTGATCATTAATACATAAAAGGTGATCAGCCCTCCGCTTCAGGTACCAGTCCAGGGTAATGTTGAATAAAAATTAGAGTGAAAAAATCGCTTATATTTATTTGACCCCCCCCCCTCCTGGAATCGAACCCGAGTACTATACGATATGTACGTTAGCCGAGCGCGCTGACCATTACACTGCGGAGGCGCACAACCAAATTTTAGTGCATAAAATACTTTTGAACCCTCTGGGAATCGAATCAGAGATGTCCAGCACGGTAGCTAAATATGCTAACAAAAGTAAAGTTAATAAATAAGTAAGTATGTTCAAAATTATTTTAATATACAAAAAAAATATTAAAAATGTGCTAACCACTACACTTTAGAAGCTGACTCATATTTACTCTCATATACTACCTATTTATACCCCTACATCTCTTTTCTCTCTCTCTCTCTCTGGTCTCAATCCTGCGAATTGGTCTCTATCCTGTGAATTGGTCTGCAGCAACAGTTGACCTGTCCTGCACCATTCTCATCTATTTTCGGAAGCCCTCTTCAGCTCCTCATACGTCGAGCAGCCCATGTCTTCGTATAAGTCGCTTAGGTATTTGCGGCGTGGGCGTCCTCTGGAGTTTATTCCCTCCATCGTCCCCTCTATTATTTGGTGCAGGAAACCCTCTTGTCTTAGCACGTGGCCGATCCATTCGGCGCGTCTTTTGGAGATAGTCGCGAGTAGGTGCTTCCTTTCTTTGATTGATCGTAGTACCTCGTCTCTTTTCTATATGGCAGAAATATTACCTCGAGGGGCCCTCAACCCCTTTACTGTGATTTATCCCACATATTTTCGAAACGAAATATCTGGAAGCCATGTTTCAAACATCCAAATTAACTTTTGTAAGACTTTTTTTTTCTTATATTTGATAAGTTGTTATTTTTGTGCGGTCGCCTCGAGTAATGAATGAACATGTATGTTTCAGGGAGTTGGACGTCGACGTGCCAATATTTAAAACTGAGGACAACATGGAGGGGCTCAATGTTGTCATGCAGGCGGCCGACTTGCAGCACTTCACTACTGCAGGTTAGTACAACAGATCCTGATATACAATCTCAATATAAATTTAAAAATTTGAAAAAGTGTCTTTAGTTTGCTAAACGCTTATTGAACTTACAATGGAATCTAATATCCATAGATACAATTTATAAAAAATACATAGAAATCGTTTTGATATAGAAAAAAATTGTTTGATAATATTAATATTTTTGTGCAATAGCCTTCTATTTTGTGTTTTTTTTTCTATGGATAGCTAGCTTTCTTAGGTCTTCCAAATATCTCTTTTTTTTTAAATTTTATGGCTTTTCACCCTTCTAGAGTGTCTAGCCAGTGTCGGGTTATTTTTTTTATTATTTACATTTGATTTTAAAATATTAGTATTTCTGTAAGTGGGGTTGGTTTTATTAATAAAATGTTAGTTCAATTGGTGAGTTATTTTACATTTATAATACACCTTTAGAAATATATACAATTGATTACAATTAATTTGCTAATTATTTAATAAACAAGTTTGTTAGGGGAATAAAAAAAGGTTGAGATATTAATAGGAAATGGAATGTTAATGCTAGAAAGGTCTGAAAGGAAGCTCGGGTAGCCGTCATTTAACGGGCACCCAAAGAACTTCTTCATTCTTCGAACCCTTATCCGCACCATCATATAAACGCAGTGTTATCTTGATTGTCAACACGTGAAGGAAAGGTGATCAGTCATGGCTTCAGGTACCAGTCCAGTGTAATATTGACTAAATATTAGAGTGAAAAATAATTACATTTATTTGACCCCACCCTGGGAATCGAACCCGGGACCTCCAGTACGGTAGCCGAGCGTGCTGACCATACACCACGGAGGCGGACATAATTTTAAGACTGCTATAAATTCGTTGCTACATGATAATCCCAATTATGCATTTTGCAATGTCGATAATACAAGGCATTTAAAAAAATATTATTTCAAATGGAGAAATCATGTGGGAAGAGCAAGTTTGGATCGAGTGGTGAGGATAGCAGCAGACAGCAGCATAAGAGGTAACAGGCCCTCAGGAAGACCACCTAAACGATGGAGACAGCTGGTCTTCCACCTCCTAGGAGCGGACCGGAGAATAACAAGACATTCTTCTTCTTCTTTCCATGTTTGCTCCCTAGGTGGAGCATATGGCCAACACGAGACTCCAAGTCACTATGTCTCGCGCCATCTCCTTGGTTTCCTCCCAGGTCAGTCCGGCGTCTCGAAGTTCCGCTGAGTATAGTCGGTGAATTGTCGTCAGCGGCCTTCCGGAGCGCCGGAATCCTCGGGGTTGGAAGAAGAGACATGAGGGGTTGATGCTCTCAGGTGGCATTCTAAGGACATGTCCCAACCATGTCCACCTTCTCCTCTTCAGGACTTCCAGTATGGGGGCTGTTGAGTTCTTCTCCTCACATCGTCATTCCTGACAGAGTCATACCACTTTATACCCAGTATTCGCCTCAGGCACCTATTTTCAAAACTTGCTAGTTTCTTGCTTTGAGCTTTGGTGAGGTGCCACGACTCACATCCGTACAGCAACACTGTTAGGATGCAGGCATTAAAGAGACGACACTTGGTTTTTGTCGAGTAAAGCAGTGAGTCCCAGATATTGCGCATTTTATTGAATATGGCTCCTGCCATTCCGAGCCGTACGTTCAGTTTGTCCAGAAGGAACTGAACGAACAAGACATAGTCCTAAATAAAGAAGAAGAATAAGATGACTTTTTTAAATGTATTTTTTTTATTTTATAACAGAGGGTGGCATATGCGATGGCAACTTCCTGTACATAGAGACGGAGGGGGAGGAAGGGACAGAGGGGGGGCTGCCCCAGTACATGATCATCAAGGAGGGACAAGAGCAGGAGTTCCTAGCCGCAGTGGTAATATATCCCATCTATCACTCTCAGTATTTGCAATTTTCAACCTTGTGTATTATATAAATAAGGCCTAGAATACAACGAGAAGTTTATGATATATTTCTTTCTTTACAGCAAGAGGCAACCACCATCAAGCAGGAGAGTAATGTTGACTATGCACTTAAGGCAGATTAATTTAGCATAACTTGAAATGTGATCATATTTATCCTCAAATTATAAACAAAACACTTGATTATTATATTGTTATGACTAGTTTCGAAAGCTACAGATGTTTCCATCTACGGGTTTGAATATATCGCTCACTCCTTTCAAGAGCGTCATAAATCAAAAATCATACATTTTCAAATGTGTATGTTTTCGGAATGCTCAGAAAATGTACTATATCCCAGCAAAAGAGGCATATATTAAACTTAATATTTACCCGCTACGGGGCAAAAAGTGTTGTTTTTCCATTTCGAAGAAAAGGTATTGTTTAATATTTTTTGAAATATACTTAATATTTTTCAAATGAAGAAAAAACCTTCAGGTTTTACATAAAAAGATCTGTTGCACAGTAAAAAGTTCAATGAGTGGCTTTATATTGATTTTTAATACATTGCATTATATTTTAAATTTTAAAAACGTTCTTCTGAAAAATCATGTTTTTTTATTTATGACGTTCTTGAAAGGAGTGAGCGATATACTGGATATTACTTTCTGAGACTATGGCTCTGACAAAGATAAATGTAGAGAAGCACAAGTGCACACAGCGATCCATGGAAAGATCCACGCTTGGTTTAAGTCTGATGGATAAAATAAAAAATTAATATACCAGGAAAATAACCAAAATGGAGGATATCATGGATTGCGTGGCAAAACTCAAATGGCAGTGGGCAAGACATATTGCAAGACAGGACTCCAAAGGTGGAGTCCAAAATTTTTACGATGGAGACCTTGGGAGAACAAAAGAGGTGTCGGAAGACCCCAAAAGAGATGGTCCGACGACATAGTCGCTGTGGGGGGTAGAAACTGGCTGCAAGCAGCAACCAACCGGAGGAAATGGAAAGAAGGGGAAGAGGCCTATATCCAGCAGAGGAGGACAGAGGACTTATGAAGAAGAGGAATAGTTTTTTATCTGTGTATAATACTCAAGTGGTAAAGAAACAAGTGTTTTATTTATAATTTAATATGTCTTACCACAAAGCAAATGCCGAAACAATAAATTACATTTTTTTTCCCTGTATGTATAAAATTCATCCATTTTTGTATGATTCGACTAATTATCTATTTCATAATTTCTGAAAGTTGCATAAAAAATCATATGTGTATCAAAGTGTAGATTTCAACAAATTTTACAATTAAAATGTGCGATCTAACACACATATCTTTCAAATTTTCGTCAGTTCTTAAAATGTCAATATTTTTACAAAAATTCGTAAGTGTCAAATGAAACATGTATTTTTCTAAATGTAATGTATAAAATGTTATTATTTATTTAGGGGTCCAAATTGGCATACTAGGCACAGAGGGGGTATCTCATTTAAGGGAGAAAATTCAATAAATATTAAAAGCTCTTACCACTCACTTACAATTTTTCTTCTGCTGCTTGATTGCCTGTTTGCCTTGTTGCCTGTTTTTAAGAGGAATTAGCCTGCGATGTTGTACCTACAATTCATAACCAAAATATGAATGTAGATTTTCAAGATCACTATTAAATAGATCTCATATTTTTGGGTTAATATATCTCTTGACTTACCGTTATGGGAGGCCTTGGATGTTAATTGGCATATTTATTCAATGTTGCCATATTGAGGGACATTCCAGATTTAAAAAAAAAATACAGTGGAACCTCTCATAAAGAGCATAATTCGTTCCATCTTACTCGCCAAGCGAACATTTTTTGTTTTGACTGGCGCGGAAGTCCCGGCTCACAAGTGAATGTCGTGAAAAAAAGGCTTGCCCTTTTTCTGTAACTCATTATGCGAAATGTCACTCGTTAAGGCATGGGTCGGCAACCTGCGGGCATTTTGGTGCGGCCCGCGAGATTCTCGCCGCAACGCACATGACGGACGATATTATACACAATCGAGTGAAAGGAAGCGAGAAAGGGAGCGAAGGGAATCTCATTGATTTTATTAAATACAATAAATGTCGTTAAAATATACACTTAGCTTTTTATTTTTAAAACTAAAATATTTGTACATAAATATTGTATGCATACCTACTGCAAGTGCGGCCCGCACTGATCCCTATGAAAAATATTTGGCCCTTTTACAACAAAAGGTTGCCGACCCATGCGTTAAGGGAGCAACTTTTTGACGCTTTTTGCTCATTATGTGAATCACTTGTTATGAGAGGTTCCACTGTATTTCACATCTTGAGGCGCTGCATGCTCAAACCATGGAGATCGAGATTACAAGGTTTACAGATTTCTGGCAAGAGCTGTGCAGAATTTGAGTCTTTCTAAGCTTTAAAATGTAATTTTGCCCCTCTGTGCTTAAGGTACAGTAAAAGGTTGTTAATTTGAACAATAATTTTATTTCGTTACTAAATTTTATTGTCCGCCTCCGTGGTGTGATGGTCAGCGTGTTTAGCTACCGCGCTGGAGGTCCCGGGTTCGATTCCCAGGGGGGGTGAAAATAAATATTAGTGATTTTATACTAATATTTATTTATTACCATGGACTGGTACCTGAGGCGGAGGGCTGATCACCTTTCCTTCATGTGTAAAACGAGCATGATAACACTGCGTTTATAAGACACAGTGCCCTATGCACCATCGGGGTGCGGATAAGGGTTTTTATTAAATTTTATTAAAAATATGACAAAAATAATTTTTCAATGTAAAATTATAATTCGATGCGTCATATGAATGAATCTATGGCCGTTTCGGTACCCAGAATAAAAAAAAAAATCTCTAAAAATACACTTAAATTGTCTAATTCTTTCTTTGCTTTTATCAGCTGCAAATAATTTTTTTATCAATTTTCTTTGTAAATATATAAATAAAATTTATTGAAAAAGATGCTTATTTGATTTTTCTTCAAATTTTGGTACTTTCAATATTCAATTAACAAGCTTTTATGCCGTAGAGAGGACTCTTCATACCTCAAATAAAATGTCGCCATTCAAAAATATATGTGTTTATGTTAGTTATTGTATAAAATATATTGATGTATAGTTTGTACAGATTTTGATATTATTATTAAATAAATAAAAATATACATTTTTAATTTATTAAATAGTATTTTATTATTCAAATTACTTAAAAATATTTCTTATAAATGTAAATAATTAATATTTCAAAATAATGAATAGAGTGTTTGTAGCAATCTCCAAAAATCACTTTTTCGGTGAGTTGACTTACTTAGCGGACTGACACCTAACCTCAAAATCATAGGAATGATTACAATTCATGTAGGATAGGATTCTAAGTAAATATTGGATTTTATACATGTTTATAGAATCTTTTTCTACACATTGATATTTTCTATGGAATTTATATATATACCAGAGACTTGGAAAAAGTTCTGATTAAATAATTTTTACGAATTTAAACCATTTTAACGTAACCTTATGAAGTGATGAACGTACTGTTGTTAATTGTATTTACAAATATTTTACTGTACGGTCTATATAGTAAGAACGTGTTACGGGTATTTGGGAGAGGTAAGTAAAGAATTCTATAAATAAATATACAGCGATGATATCGACTTTTTTTTTTTGATCACGATAAATATAATTTCAATATCATCACTAAACTTCTTTAAAGAGTTCTGTATGTCGCTCTTCCAATTCCTCTTACAAACTTATTACGTTTTCTGCCATAAGTTAGTATCCCATAGAGGTGTTCATATAGAGAAGTTGTTTTTTGATTGGTGCAACAGTTTTGTGTCTCGAGGTACACAACATCGTCATTAGATGATGACAAGTGAAGCATATCTGTTATTATATATAGTTGATATAGTTGATTAAATTAAATTAAAACAAAATTTAATTTCAACATTTTGGAGATTGCAGCATTTCTTACCAATACTTTCACATAACAAAAACCTCAACTAAACACATTCTTCATGTTTTTCCAGTCGTGTCGCAACAGTAACAGCTGACACGAGGTAGAACACGAGATCAAACCACGGAAATGCGCAGATAGTTCGTTCATCCACAAATTTCGACAAACTTATTATTTTGGCTTTAGAGCTGGTGAGAATCTAAGCTAATATTCATATAAAAATTTGCATCAAATTGGTACACAAGTTATTTTTCTATGGTTAACACTCGTCAGCTTTAGGACTTATTTAGTGATAAAATATCTATGACTTTATTTTTGGCATCTATTTTTTTTTTATAAATATATTCATCTTCGAATAAAGCAATGTTTAAAAAATGCTTAATATATATTACTTTTCAATACGAGGAAAATAATACAATAATATGAAATAATTATATCTCCAAAAAAAGGACCCAACTACTTTGGCACCACGAGTAGGCAGTTACTTTTTTTTTCTTAAAATAAACTGCAGTAGACAATATTTGTCAAATATAATCAATATAAGGAAAACAAACTATCTGCGTATTATCTGTCGTGAAGAGCGTGTGGTTAAATTGACTACACACAAGCTCTTTGAAGTTATCAGAGATATTTTTTAACATACAAAAATGTAAATAATTCATCAGACAACCAATGGGCTTTTAGAAACAATACTGCTGCCTGAATATTAGTTTATTCAGTAACTTCTAAAATCTTTTAGAAAGTGTGATTTTGTTGCTGTTAATATCAACATATCGCTCACTCCTTTCAAGAACGTCATAAATCAAAAATCGTGAATTTTGAGTTAAGCATGTTTTCGGAATGCTTAGAAAATGTACTATATCACAGCAAAAGCGGCATATTTTTAACTTAATATTTACCCGCTACAGGGCAGAAAGTGTTGTTTTTGCATTTTGAAGAAAAGGTATTGTTTAATTATTTTTTTAAATAAACTAAATATTTTACAAATGGAGAAAAAACCTTCAAGTTTTACCTAAAAAGATCTGTTGCACAGTAAAAAGTTCAGTAAGTGGCTTGATATTTATTTTTAAAACATTGTATTATATTTTTAAACTTTAAAAACGTTCTCCTGAAAAATCAAGTTTTTTGATTTATGACGTTCTTGAAAGGAGTGAGCGATATGAGCAATATTAATGAATGTGTCCAATATCACAAATACTCAATGTGCCAAAAGTCAACAAAATGTTTGCTAAATAAACCATATCAGGCAGCAAAAAAACCTATGAATGTGCCGAGTATATTGCAACATGTTTTCTTTCTGTGTTCTCACTTCCGTTATAAGACCTTAAAGTTTAATTTTACTAGTTAGTCCACGGGTACAAACTGAAGGAGACATTTTATTTTCCGTAGCAGCGCTTCCATGAAGGACTTCTGAGCCGTGGGTTTATCCTGAAAACAAAAGGAAATATTTTATTAGTAATTTATTTTATTAATAATAATAATAACCATATCCGCTCCCTAGGTGGAGCATATGGAGTCCACAAACTGTCTCCAGGCTTTTCTGTCGGCTGCCAGCTCCCTTGCATCCTCCCAAGTCAGATCCGCGTCCCGAAGTTCTGACGAGAACTGCCGACGAATTGTCAGCAGTGGTCGTCCTGGGCGGCGCGAACCTGATGCCTTGTAAAAGAGGCAAGCTTGATTAAGGCTCTCAGGAGGCATGCGGAGTACATGGCCAAGCAAATGAATCGCCTTTTCTTGACGACAGTTGTGACCAAGATTTGCTACGTCCTACGCCTTATCTCTTCATTCCTCACAAAGTCAAACCACCGCACGCCTAAGATTCTCCGCAAACACCTATTCTCAAAGCTTAGTACACGGCTGCTCTGGGCCCTTGTAAGGTGCCATGTTTCACAGCCGTATAAGAGAACAGAAACAATGCAGGCATTGTATAGGCAGCATTTGGTTTTCACCGAGTATAAATCCAATTTATTTTATTAGTAATTTATATTGTCCGCCTCCGTAGTGTAATGGTCAGCACGCTCGGCTACCGTTCTGGAGATCCCGGGTCCGATTCCCAGGGGGGGGGGGTCAAATGAATATAAGTGTTTTTTTCACTGTAATATTTATCCAATATTACCCTGGACTGGTACCTGAAGCGGAGGGCTGACCACCTTTCCCTCATGTGTAAACGATCAAGATAACTCTGCGTTTATATGACGCAGTGCCCTATGCACCATTCGGGTGCGGATAAGGGTTTTATTATTATTATTTATTTTGACTCTAAAGAGTTAAAACTGTACCCATGGTTGGCACACAGTCCGTGTCACCCTTAGATAATGGGCAATGCGGGCTTGGCACGCAGTCAGGGACACATTTGATAATGCCCAATACGGGTTGGGCACACAGCATCAATACATTCTGATCATTATTTAACCACCCCACTCTCTCGAGTTATTTTCTGAGAAACAGGCAAAAAAAAAAAAAATTTTTTTTCTACAGTATTATAAAAACAATGTTTATTGTTTTCATTCATTCATTAAAACCCTTATCCGCACACCAATGGTGCATAGGGCACTGCATTATATAAACACAGTGTTATCCTGATCGTTAACACGAGAAGGAAAGGTGATCAGCCCTCCGCTTCAGGTACCAGACCAGGGTAATATTGAATAAATATTAGAGTGAAAAAATCACTTATATTTATTTGACCCCCCCCCTGGGAATTGAACCCGGGACCTCCAGAACGGTAGCCGAGCGTGCTGACCATTACACTACGGAGGCGGACAATAGTCATTGTTTTCATACCTGACAAAATTTTGCCATAATACATATGTAGTTGCATTTAGGATAGAATTTATATATTCATTTATTGATATAGCGTTTAATTTGTAGAACTCCATTTTAATTTATGTATTAATTTTTAAATCAAACATAAATTTTCACAGAGTCTACAAAGCTGTATTTTATTAAAAAAACACATAAAATTTAATATTGTGACAATTGTTTCGCCTAGTTATGGCATTTTCAAACGAATGTCATTTGAAAATGGCATAACTAGGAAAAAACAATTGTCACAATATTAATTTTTATGTGTTTTTTTTAATAAAATATAGCTTTGTAGACTCAAAAAATCTGTGTTTGATTTAAAAATTAATACATAAATTAGAACTTATTCTTCTTGGGGAAGAGAAAGAAGACGTTTCTGGAGATATCATGTGAAAAGAGCGAGTTCTGATCGAGTGGTGAGGGTGGCAGCGGACAGCAGCATAGGCGGGATCAGACCCCCAGGAAGACCACCTAAACGATGGAAGGATAGCTGGTCTTCCACCTCCCAGGAGCGACCCGAGAATGAAAGGACCTAGTCCTAAAAGAAGAAGAAGAAGAAGAAGAACTTATGTACTTTCCTGTTATTGCGTCCCGTCTCTGTCTTGTCCGGATATGTATTCGGTGTGCATTAAATATTTTTAGCAGATATTTTTTCTCGTACGTGATACGTGGTACGGTTTGCACGGGATGATGCAGGGAAAACGCTTGTATGTGTAGGTCAGTTAAATTAATGAATCTTTACTGTATCTATGTATATAATACTGATAAAATTGACTTCTAGGCTTCTATTTCTAATGACTTTTTCTAATGCATTTCTAAATCAGTTGTTTATCAATATTGTCTTAGAAGTTAATTTTACCAATAAAAAATAAAATAGATAATTTTAATGTTATATATCAGGGGTTCGCAATCTTTTTCACTTATAAGTTTAGTATTTTGTCACTCCTTACTTTAGTAAGCTATTTGGAATAGATAATGTGACTGTATATACATTATAGTTGAAATAAATAGGTACCTACAATAATAGTAGTTGGTTAGAAAGATGCTAGCTCTCAAAATAGAAATTGTTGCTTTATAGGTACCCGAGAATATTTGTGGTTTCGGATAATGATAGAGGATCGACTCATGACGTCCCTCTTGACTATCTACGACACCAGGCACCAGGGTGGCGCGGCGCACACTTTGAGAACCCCTGTTTTATATCAAAGTGAATATGTTTAAAGGGTTTACAATTCCAGGCCTACTTATATGAGGAGTACTTACGGCGGAAGTCTGGACCAGTTGGAGGCAGAAGGTGTCGTTGAAGACGGAGACCAGCCCGTGTTTGAGGTCGGATATGTCCTGCACCGAGGACAGGAATCCGGCTTCCGCTGGCGTTATCACAGCGGCTGGAATAGTGGAAACTCCGTCAATCACAATACATATACAGTATAGTCTATATATGTAGAGGTCCTCACCGAAACGTTACATTTCCATTATAAATGATTTTTAATAATCATGAATTCTAGCTTGTAAAATTGTTACGTTTTGGTGCGATTTCATATTGGTTCAACACAGGATTGGTCACGTTTTGCCGAACTTTAATGAATATTTCGATGGAATACAGTAAATAGAACAGATTTGCATTTAAAGGATTTTTTGTGCAATATTGGAAATGTAACTTTTTGGTGAGGACCACATATGTAGTTTACATGAGTATAATCTACTGAAATACTAAGATACTAATATCAGAAATACTAAGATCAAGAATGGTTAATGTGCTATTTGCTATATTGGAACAGTCTAGTGATCTTGGTAAAGATACTATAGCATTCCATCAAAAATGAACCTTGTGCCATATGCTATATGGGATCAGTCTCCTGAAATACCAATCAATAATGATTTTTGTGTTATATGCCATATTAGAATAATAATAATAATAATAATAAAACCTTTATCCGCACCCCAATGATGTATAGGGCACTGCGTCATATAAACGCAGTGTTATCTTGATCGTTTACACATGAAGGAAAGGTGATCAGCCCTCCGCTTCAGGTACTAGTCCAGGGTAATAATAAAAAAAAAAATCCAGGGTAATAATATTGAATAAATATTACAGTGAAAAAATCACTTATATTTATTTTACCCCCCTTGGGAATCGAACCCGGGACCTCCAGAACGGTAGCCGAGCGTGCTGACCATTACACTAGGGAGGCGGACATTAGAATAGTCTACTGAAATATCAAGATACTTTACATTAGCATCCCATCAAGAATAATCAGTATTCAAATTCAATTTAATTATCTCTCAAAATTAACATTTGCCTTCAAACTCTTTAGTGTGAGACATCTGCCAGAAATAAAAATTAATTAAAACGCCAGATGTGATTTAGAGTCAGTTTCCATTGTAAGACGAAGTTTACTCACATTTGTTCGAAGTCCCATTGGGCGCGAACGCATTCCCGTTGACCGGAACAGCCCTCAGCATGTAGAAGTCCAAGTGCGCCCAGATCAAGTAAAGACAGTTGTCCACCACGAAGCGCGTGCGCTCCATCTCCAGCTTCTTGTCCCTCACGCGGCGGGCCAGCCTCTCGCACGTGATGAGCTTGCTCTCGTTGATGGACCCCTCCGCCTCTCCGGGCAGCAGCTCCTCCAGCTCGGCGGTGCTCATGTCGGGCACGCACTTCAACTTCCTGACCAGTAATTCCAAGGCGAGTTTCTCCCTGTTGAAGTGCATGACAGAGTTCACGAGCTGCTGGATGAGTAGGCCTAGATGCGGGGACGTCTCCGACGACTGGTTGGCCCACTGGCCGCGGCGATCGAGCCCGCCGGAGCTCAGCACCGGTCGGAACACGGCGCCGATGCTTCCGTGATCGACGCCGTGATTCGCGGTTATATTACGAGCGTAACACGTCAGATTACACATGATTTTAAAGTACACGGCGACTCGGTTGATTGTGCTCTCCGGATTGCTTTCGTCGTCGTTTAGATTGAGGATGTTTTTAGAGTTTTCGGTCATGTCTCTCAAGAGGCCGTCGGAGAGAGCGAATCGCGGGAATAGAGCGAGCATTAATTTCTGGATTCTGTACACGGAAACCACGCTTTCTTGAAGCGCCGTTTCATTTTCGACGGATCCGAAGATCTCTTGATTGGACGCCCGCGCGATGACGCAAGTCAGGGCTTCTAGTTCGAGGAGTAGCCCGATGGGGACCATGGGTCCTCCGGCCCGCAGAATGGACTCCACGGTCTCCGAGTGGCTGAGCAGGAAGTGCGTGATCTGCAGCAGGCAGCTGTGGTTCTGCGAGCCGAGCGTGGTGACGAGGGCGTCGCAGAGCGCCAGCGCGGGCGCGAGCAGCTGGCGGTAGCGGCTGGCGGCGGAGGGGATGAAGTCGCGCGCCGAGTGCAGCGCGCCCTGGATGTCGGGGTGGCAGTCCAGCACCTGCATGTTGGCGAGGCAGGAGAGCACGCCCTGCTGCAGCAGCAGCTCGGCGCCAGCGCGCGACGAGGCTATCCTGTTGAGCAGGCACATCTTGGACTCGTACACAAAGAGGGCTTTCATCGTTTTGGGCACGATCTCTAGGACCTGAAAAGAGTACATGATATATTGTTGGGTCTCTTGGTTAGTGTAGCGGACTCTTGAGTCAGAGTGGAAAATACATTTTCCGAAAATAGGCGAGAATGGCGAAAGAGATGTCATCTGTTGCTACAGACCAATCCGCAGGGTTGAGATCAGAGAGAGAGAGAGTCAGAGTTTCTCGGTTCGAACCCACACTACCACAATTTGATACTTATTTTTAATAATGAGCCGCTTAGGCTCACAGGAATATAATAAAATTGAGATATTTTTGTAAATAATAAAAACACAAATATTTCTCTTAAAATAAATGTAAGGATTGTTTTCGCATATTGTTGTTTGACTGTCATAAGTTGTAATCTGTTCCATGTCTGAAGAAGTATACCGAAGCGGGATTCTTCTACATCTTTAACAAGAGTCTTCTTGATTATTTTTTAAATTATGTTTTTAATGTATGCCTTAAACATTTGATTGTATTGTATATATGATTTTTTTTATTAAAATGAAAAAATTGAATTGAATGCTTACTTGTTTAAGCGCCGCATCGTCTTTGAGCAGCGAGTCTATGAGGTTTCTCAGGTGCCCGGCGGCGTGCAGCGCGGCCGGCCACGGGCGGCTCTGCTCCAGCGCGACCAGCTCCTCGAGGCACGCCAGCGCGGCGATGCGGCACACCTCGTGCCCGGCGCCCGTGGCGTCCGCGCTCACGCACTCGCGCAGCGCGTCGCCGCACTCCTCCACGGCCTCCAGCACGGCCAGCCGCACGGGCAGCGCGTCGTCACTCGACCCCCCGTCTCTGGCCAGCGTGGCGTCCAACCGGCTCACGTACGTCGCGTCTGCGTCCAGTCTCAATTCCTCACTACTCGAATATCGGCCGTTTGCGATCCGCATGAAGTTCAGCAGCGCCCCGTAGAGATTCACGCGCATCTTTTGGGAGGACGATCCGGAGACTATCATCCAGTTCAGGATGCGTTGGAGGATGAATTTTAGATTTAGCGTGTTGTGAGGCCCGACGGACGACTGCATGAACGATGTCGTCTCCGCGGCATTGGGGTTCAGGAGCGACTGGCGGCGCTCCGCGATGAAGCTCTGACGTAGGCTGACAAGCAATATCAACACCTAGAATAATTCAATTAAAATATTATTATTTCATCCTACGAGTATATAAGCTGGTTCATTAATATGTTCAATCCCAGTGCAAGTTTAACCTCGGCTCGTAACGCATGTTTGTACTGAAACCTTCAGTGCATGTCTTGACCAAAAATCGCATGTGTTAAACATTTTGTGTAGTTTTAAGAGTGTAAATGATGCTATGGTGGTGAAGGGTGGTATTGTTTGCATGCTGTGTAAGTGATTGTCCTGACAAAGAGACGGGTACATCTCGAAACCGGTAGACATAAAAATATCGGTGAGTGGTTATATACCAATATTGTTAACATTTTTGTAAAAAAACAAATAAGTAAAAATGACTAACCACAAAGCAAATGCTTTAAATATTAATGAGAATAAATTATTGTAATGATCATATCAAAACAATTGTTTCCTTATTGTCGCACATTGGTCTGAGAGATTGCATTTCAACTGAGTTCAGTCTACTTTCATCCTTTTATTGACAACTCCATGCTACATGCCACACATTCTGCAAGGCTGAGATAAGAGTAATCTTTTCACGCTTATTTCAGACAAGGCTTTAACATATTAGAGATGGGAATAATCAATAAGTAGAAATGTAGTAACGAAGTGAAAATGTCTAAAAAATTAATTAAATTATTTTTAAAAACTCTTATTTTTTGACATATCAAAGTCTGGGCATTTATGGGGCTTAAATAATGTGAAAAATAACTCCTATAATTGGAGATAATCCAGATTTGTGAACAAGTATTTGGACACACTCAAAATGTTGAATGACAAAGACGAAAAACTCTTGTTACTATATTAAATAAATAAAAAATACGTTGGGTAATATATCCAAAATTAAACAAGGTTTATTGGATTGAATTCTAAATTCATTTATTTTATGTATATGTAAATACATCCAACCACTGAGGTGCCTGCTGCTGCCTTAATTGCTCTTAACTGCTCTCAGTGGTTGGAGCGCTACGTGCAGCGCAGTCAAGGGATAACTGGAGAAGAAGAGTCATTGCTTCTGCAAGGGTCACAACCCTCAGCAATGAGGATTAAGACGGAGAAGAAGTTAATACATACGTGACGCGTTTCGTCTTATTAAGACATAATCAAGCACTCAAGTGTGTGTTTGATAATGTCTTCATAAGACGAAACGCGTCATGTATTAACATATACATAAATAAATGTAGAATTCAATCAAATAAATTATTTTATGATTTTGGATGAGAAACACCTCGACACAGATCAGCTGTCCAAACTCAAAACACAGTAAGGGACATTTTTTGTTGTACGTTTTTTTTGCATGTTTGGACTAAGTAGATTCTACTTAGTCCAGAAATGCAAAAAAAAATGTACTACAAAAAAAATGTCCCTTACTGTGTTTTAAGTTTGGACAGCCGAGATGTGCCGTGAGGCGGGCAGGGGAGTTTGCAGGTGCACTTACGGTCCCGCTGGCGGTGTCGGCGAGGGGCGGCGGCGGCGCGGGCTGCAGCGCGGCCAGCAGGGCGCGCAGCAGCGGGGCGGGCGCGTGCGGCGCGCGCTGGCACACGCACAGCGCCTCGCTCGCGCAGCGCCACGCCTCGCCCAAGCGCAGCACGCCCGCCACCGCGCGCTGCTGCGCGTTCAAGGCCACCGCGTGCGACAGCGCCTGCAATGAGACATCACCAATGTCATACATTTTTTTTTCTTTGGGGGTCAAGGGATCTTGCATCCCATATGTCACCGTGACCATATCAGGTCTATTGTGACTTCCCTCTGTATTACAGCTCACTGCCAAGACCTATGTGAGTCATGTAACTCACGACCTGTCTTGGTGGTAGGAGCTTCACCTTCTCGGAGTCCAGTAGAGGTCCTCCAAGGATGTGACTTCGTTTGTGAGCGAGTGCGTCACAATTGTAAAGAATGTGGATTGGCGTTTCGCTATCCTCCATACAAAATCTGCATACTGGGGAGTCATGAAGTGAGATTTTTGTCATGTGTTTCCTCAGTCTGCAGTGTCCTGTCAAGGTCCTGGTTAGGATCCTTATTAGTTTTTTGCAAAGCTTTAGAGCTTCTGTGGTGAATTTCCGCGAGTATTCTGTGATCAGTTCCTATGCGTGTTTCATCCCTGAGCTGTTGGACCAGATTTCTTGGCTCTTGTCCGTGGCCCAGTTTTTTTAGATTAAACTTGATAGTGCTGAGTGTCATACATTAACATTTACGTCTAACCTTTATACATGTTTAACCTCGGCTCGTAACGCATGTCTGTGGTGAAAACTGTAGTGCATGTTGGTCTTCGGGTCGACCAAAAATCGCATGTCGCTCACTCCTTTCAAGGACGTCATGAATAAAAAAACTCGATTTTTCAGGAGAACGTTTTTTAAGTTTAAAAATATAATACAATTTATTAAAAATAAATATCAAGCCACTTATTGAACTTCTTACTGTGCAACAGATCTTTTTAGGTAAAACCTGAAGGTTTTTTCTCCATTTGAAAAATCAACACTTTCTACCCTGTAGCGGGTAAATATTAAGTTAAAAATGGGCATCTTTTGCTGGGATATAGTACATTTTTTGGGCATTCTGAAAACATACACAACTGAAAATTGACGAATTTTGATTTATGACGTTCTTGAAAGGAGTGAGCGATGTGTTAAACATTTTGTGTAGTTTTAAGTGTGTAAATGGTGCTATGGTGGTGAAGGGTGGTATTGTTTGCATGCTGTGGTAGTGATTGTCCTGACGAAAAGACGGGTACGTCTCGAAACCGGTAGACATAAAAATCTCGGTGAGTGGTTATATACTAATATTATCAACATTTTTGTAAAAAAAGAAAATAAGTCATACATTTATTTATTTAAACTTCATGTACAGAAAATAAATAAGTACATTGGCGGGCTTATTGATGAAAAGTAATATCTTCCAGACTAACTAACAGACATATTCATCATTTTCGCTCCGATTCCCACACTTTCAATCTCTATCATACAATGGTCTATATACAGATTAAACAGCCATGGTGACATTACACATCCCTGCTTTAATAATCAATTAGTAGTTTGTACTTAAATATAACTCGGTAGTGTAATGGCAAAGGGGTATATCTGTCAAATTTTTCATTTTCTAAATTCCACAAAATGTCTAAAATAGTGTATTCAATAATCTAGCAAAAGGATATAGCTGTAGTTGCAACGTTTATTTAGTTTTATTAAGATATATACATATGCCATCCGAACAAAACTTTTAATTTCACAAGTTTACACTATCGAACTATGTATGTACATATATTAGTTTCTAAATACATAGGTACAATTACATAAGTACCATATATACATATATACAGTATACACAGGTCTACCAAACAATAAAATGACTTGACTGAAATCAGTGTTAAACGCAGCAGCGAGACTAATTTTTGGAATTTCTAAATTCAGTCACCCCACTACTTCACAAACTCCACTGGTTACGCTTTCCCGAAAGGGTTGAGTATAAACTCTGCCTACTCATGTATAAATCAATGCACAATATGGCTCCAGAGTATCTTAAGGAGCTATGTATTCCAGATGAATTGGTTGATAGACGTCTCACGCTTCAATCGGCTACAACATCTGCAATGGGCGAAGTGATCTTACCAGCTCGCAACCAACGCACTAAATTTGGCGAGCGTGCCTTTGCTGTTGCAGGACCGACGGCGTGGAATGCTCTTCCACCAGTGGTTAGAAATAGTGAGAGTGAGATAATCTTTAGAAAAAGACTAAAAACACATTTGTTTGCTAAATCATTTCCACCATAATATTTCCCCCAATTCATTCACAGTGAAGCGCCCTTGAGGTATTATTTTACAAAAATGGTGCTATATAAGTTATCCTAATTTATTATTATTATATATCAAATAAATATTAAGTGATTTTTTCACTGTAATATTTATTCAATATTACCCTGGACTGGTACCTGAAGCGGAGGGCTGATCACCTTCCTTCATGTGTAAACGATCAAGAGAACACTGCGTTTATATGACGCAGTGCCCTATGCACCATTGGGGTGCGGATAAGGGTTTAAAAAAAATATATGTCAAAAATATCATAATTTTTTTTCGACTTACACGATTTTTCATCTCACACGAAAACCTTTGGAACAAATTAATTACGCAAGTAGAGGATTTACTGTATAGTACTCACCTCCTCGAGCTCGGTGTGCAGGCGCGCGCGGTGCGGCGCGGCGGGGCGCAGCGGCGCGGCGAGGTGCGCCTGCAGCAGCGCGCGCAGGGCGGGCACGCTCACGCGGCCGCCGGGCGCGCGGCAGGCGGCACGCGCGCGCGCCAGCGCCCCCGCGTCCAGCAGGCGCCACGCCGGCTCCGCGGGCGCGCGGGGCGTGCGCGCCAGCGCCGGCAGCAGGCGGATCAGCGCGCCGCCCCCCTCCGACTGCGACAGACAAGGGACGAAAGTCAATTATCAATATGAAATATTGACAAAGTGTGTCCAAATACTTGTTCACAAAATCTGGATTATCTCCAATTACAGGAGTTATTTTTTAGTCACTCAAAATGTTGACTAAAAATTGTGCTGTATAAATTATCCTAAATTATTATCATATACAAACATAACTTGATCAAACTTTTAAAGAAATGCAATGACATTATTTGCAATGAGTAGTGTTTTTGTTGATACCTTACTTTTAACAGATTTTTTATCAATGAAAAAAATCCTTATTTAGTACGAAATCAAGTTTTATTGGGTGTTCCATAGTTAAATAACAGTCTAAAATTATAATAAAGGTGTACTAGTGTCCAAATTTATTTACAATATTTTGAGTGTGTCCAAATACTGAACAAGTATTTGGACACACTCAAATTGTTGTAAATAAATTATCTGGTCAAATTATAAGCTTAAATAATAAAAATTAAAATGATATTTTCTGGCTATGAAACTTAAAAAGTTGAAGCCTTAAACTTAAAGAGGGTCATGATAAGCGGTGTTGCATAAGCCGTAGCTAGATTTCAGAGTCACTTGGACGTTAGGTAATTAAAAAAAAAAAAGTGTGAGGAAGGGAGTAAAAGGGTAAGGGTATGGTATAAAGAATAGATTTTGCAGGAAGGAGAAGGAAAGGACAGGAATTAATGAGAGTGGTTAAAGGATTTTTTTTATGAACAAAGTTTTGGACACAATAAAAAATGTTGCAAATATATTCAAACGCTACAAACCTTGTCCGGAGAGTCCACCAGTTGCTTGGCGACGGCCGCGAAATGCGAGGTCTGCCTCTCGCAAGCCGTGACGTGCAGCTCTATGGCGCACGTCTTGAGCAGCCAGGCGGCCGCGTTCATCTTCCCGGGGTCTTCCCCTTCCGGAATGGCCTTCAGGGCGCCTGCGTGCCTCGCCAGGAACTCCCCGCAGGCCCGCAGGTAGCGCAGGATGGGCCCCATGGTGCTCTGCTTGGCGGACAGCATGTACAGGAGCTTGTACGAACCTTCTTGGAGAGGTATCGACCTGACGTCGGATTCCGTCGAGATCGATGCGTCTAGAATCCCGATGATGGAGTGGAGACAAGTTCTCGGGAATCCCATGACTCCGGGCTGATGAAAAGCGGTTTTTCCGATGTCTTTGTTTAGGTCGAAACCTAAAAGATAATGCGAGATATTCGGCGGAGGTCCGTTCAGACAAGTCTGTATCAAGTTTATGATCGATTCTTTAGTTTGGATCATGACCGTCTTGGTTTGGTCATCAGGCGCGATTGATTCTTCCACTTCGAGGCATTCGACGAATCCGTGGCGTACTTCCGTCCGTATCGTCGCCTCGGACGTTAGAATGCTGACTATATGCTGTGAAGCCGACGGTTGCGATGCGACCATCGTTAGCACGTTCACAGCGGAAAGAGAATGTTTCCTCAGCCACGAGTTGTAGGTTATGAATTTGGCGACGTTCAGTAAATGATCCGGACGGTCGGATCGCGGGTTGGTACCGAGAAGGAGTTTGCTGATCCCGGTGACTAGAATCGAACATCCGGAGTTGGCCAGCTCGGACATGAAGTTGTGTTGGGTGATCAGCGTGCGCTCCAAGAGATCCAAGCAGCTCAGAGCCGAGCTCTCCAGGTATTCTTTACCCGGGAACGGCTGGAAAGTGTCGAGCAATAAGACGCTTTCGTCCAAAACCGCTAGAACTAATCTGAGAAAATCAGACTTGGTGTTCATCTGCAGCATGACATGGAATCCGGGAGGCGGGTTCATCTCATTCGGTTGCATCGGATGAGGAAAATCTGCGGCCATCGGTTCGTATTGATTCAAAAACTTGCGGAACAGAGCCAAACACAGCGAGGCCATCTCCCATTTCTCTTCGGGGTTTTTGTACGATCGCGTCGGGAACCGCAGAAACACGGAATTAACAATAAAGGTCAGATACGGATCGAATCCTGGTTTTCTTGGTCCGGCACCTAGAGTCCTAGGTATCCCGGATGTGGACAAGTTATCAAACAGCTGCAGCAGTGCTCTCGTGAGCGGGAACTCCTCATTCCTCGCCTCGACTTCTTCCAGCTCTGTCTCCACTCCGCACGGAAGGAAGCTGCTGGTGGAGGGGACAGTGTTGATGAGCTGGGCGGCTTCTAGAGAGTTCCAGATGTATATGGCGGTCTCGGGGCTCATTCCCAGAGCTCCGAGGGTCAGGACGAGGTCGGCTTTCAGCGGGATCGGAATGCTGCAGCCGACGAGACCTGAACAAAACGTACAGGATAAAGAGATCATATCAAATGGCGGGTGAGAATTTAGGAATCAGTCAAATGTCGACATGTATTTAAAAAAAAAAACCTTAAATGATGACATTCTCCCATCAGGAGAGGGGTTAGACAAGGATGCGTACCGTCACCTACGTTGATGAAATCCATAAAATATTTTACATTTTGAATTTTAATAATCTTCCCTACAGACAGGAATCAATGTCTTGAGGAATTATTCCACAGACACATGAATGTTCGTATTTCAGAATGATTTACAGCATAATAAAATTCTTTCAAACACATCCTCGTTTGACATTCAATGGTCAGGTGATACTGACATTTTATGTGTCATATTTCATGTCTTGTCTGATGGTTGGCAATGTTCGATATATTAACACATTGTTTGCGGGAAACGCTTAAAAATGTATTTTACATACTGTTGGTAGAGAGCTTGGTATTGGTTTTTTTTTTGGGGGTCAAGGGATCTTGCATCCCTTATGTCACCGCGACCATGTCAGGTCTATTGTGACTTCTCTGTGTACTAGTACCGATTTTACTGTGAATTTACATTTCAAAAGCTTTCAATATACCTATCACTGGCAATCTAAATAAATACAAAATTGTAAATCCGTCACTTAATTTCTTCAAAACGCTAAAACAACACTTTCTGCCCTGTATACGAGTCTATACTAGTATACGAGTCGTATACTAATCACAAGTAACCACAACCTAATTTCGATCTGATCAATGTTTTTTAATGTCTCTCGTGCACTACCAAAAGAAAGAATGCGCTAGGCGCGGCGCGCGCGGCGTCTTATACGTGGTGCGTAAGACCGTATTTACGTTGTGAGCGGGGAAATCGGTCGAGCGTAACGAGAACTTCTCGCCATGACCACCGAATCCCGAATGCGCTAGGCGCGGCGCGCGCGGCGTTTTTACGTAGTATTTACGTGTTTAAGACCGTATTTACGTTGCGGGCAGCCGGCCTGGCGCAGGTTAGGGTAGGGGGAGAAGATTTCTGTCGCTCGGTCGATTTCGACGGACCGCGCTGGTTATGAACAAATAAATATCTGTGCCATTGTATGAATAAATCATTCCACTCACACCGAGTTCTTCGTTTCACTTTGATCCTCACCGACCCTTCGCCGCTACCTTCGTAATCTTCTGGGACTTGACCATCGCTACACCCACTGGACTACGAATCGACTACACGGACCTACAGCTCATAACTTTCGGGATTTACGACCCCGAGAGCGACGGAGCGGAGAAGTCACTGCCACACCTATACACAGTCTAGCGGTGTGTTGGACAGACGCTGTTTGTGCGACACAAGTATGTAAAAGACGCTTCCAAGTTGCAACATTTAATTTTCTCTAAATACAGGTAACATTTTAACCTTTTCCACTCTGACCATTTTTTCTCAAAACTGATCAGCTACTCTGATCAACAAAAAAATGCGACGTTTTTCTACCATTAAAATAAATATTTTGATTCCCTAATTTTGGGACACTGTCTGGCAATTCGTATGACCATGTTAATTAAGATTAACTGTATTTATCTGAAATATTTTTTGGTAGAATACACTTGGGTGATAAAGAAATCAGTGATTAAAGTTATACCTGCGCCGGGCCAGACATTGTGGCCCACGGAGCTGCCTGCTAGAATCATACGGGCCAGAATGTCTGGCCTACAGAGTGGTAAGAGTTAAGATGTTTGTGAGTAAGGCCCTAAGTGTTTCCCACAAACAACACGTTGATATTATGACACCCTTAAAATATGATTACGGGCGATATTTCTCGATACAAATAATAGCGCCGGATAAATAAATAGCCCGGGAATCTCACCAATGAGCACGGGCACCGCCGCCCAGCCGGGGTGGTCGCAGACGGCCTGGCGGGCGGGCGCGTCGTGCGCCACCACGGCGCGGATGAGCTCGAGCGCGGCGCGCAGGGCCCCCACCTCCTCAGTGCGCACGGCGCGCCGCACGCTCGCCATGCCGCCCGCGCCCGCGCCGCTCTCCTGCCGCAGGTTGCTGCAAGACACATTTATTCACAATACTTTGGGGTCAATTGTTGTATTAGTTGTTAAATCAAACACAGATTTTGTGGGTCTACTAAGTTGCATTTTATTGTGTAAAAAATACATAAAAATTAATATTGTGACAATATGATCCGTCAACACATGAAGGAAAGGTTATCAGCCCTCCGCTTCAGATACCAACCATTCCAAGGTAATATTGAATAAATGTAGGGTTGTGTGTGTAAATTTGTGTCGGGTTGTGGTCCCGTGGTTAGTGTCTCGGACTCTTAAGACATCGTCTCGGACTCTTATCTGCAGGAAGGGTAATTTTACCGTTTCACTCGACTGGTGGTGTTTGACGGGAAGGGTAATTTCACCTTTTCAATCGACTCATCGTAAATTGCGTGTAAGTTATTTCCACGCATTACTTTTGCGGCATCTTTTGATCTCATATCGATGTATACAGTATGGTTAAATGTTATCACTTCTTTCCAGAGATGTTTATCTCTATTATGAGCGCGAATCCGCCCGCAGATAGTGTGTTAAGTCAGAGTTTCTCGGTTCGAACCCACTCTACCACAATTTGATACCTATTTCTAATAATGAGCCGCTTAGGCTCACAGAAATAGTATGAAATTGAAATATTTGTGTAAATAATAAAAACACAAATATTTCTCATTTTTTTTATTTTTATATGTGGTAGAGTGGGTTCGAACCGAGGAAAAAAATATAACTATATTAAATAAATAAAATAAAAATATAAGATAATATTGGTTGATGGAAATCCTATCTATGGCGTATGGTGCTCCCCTGACCTGTAGTATTTCCCGAGCGTGGAGAAGAAGTGCTGGAAGGAGAGCTGCTGCGGCGCGTGCGGGTTGAGCAGCGCGTGCGCTCGCGCCGCCGCGCCAGGGCCCGCGGCCAGCGCCGCCACAGCGCGCGCCCACGGGGTCAGCACCCGCGCCGGGGCCAGCTCGCCCGCTGAACGGACAAACTTCAGCAGCGACACTCCGTTCCTGCCAAACGAGAGATATTTAAGACATTGACTGCCACGGCAATTTTCAGAATTCCGGCCTAAAAAGACAATTTAATTTTATCATATCGTAGTCATACAGGAGAAAGTGACCAAGTGCATTTTTTACAAAAACGTGATCATTGACTATTTGATATCTTACTAGCTTAATATTGCCCTGAAAAAATCCCAAAGGATTTTAAACTTGCAAGTATAATATATTGACTTGTTAAAAATGACTAACTACATTGATGTTTATTTTCTTGCCAAGGAAAAGTGACTTAAATGGCCCTCCTGAACATTTTACGTTTTGTTAGTTGGTCACTTTCTCCTGTACGACAACGATATGTATTATATTATTATTAAAAACTATAATTATAGTACATAATTATATTTTCTGTTAATTTATTAATAAATTTTCTGTTAATACAATCCAGCATCGATTGGTTGTTCTCTTCCCATGCACCATCTATCCATAATGGCCTGATATACTAGGAATTTGACCGTAGCTGCAGGAATATGGCAAATAAACACAGTAGGAGATAACTCCTAGTCGGCGTTTTAGCAAAGTACGCAATCTATGAGTTATCTTGTAGTTGGTAGACAACGTTTTAAGGAGGGAAAGGGTATTTTTACCTTCTGCGCCAGCCTCACTTTAGAAGAAACAGCTCGTATTGAGGGGGCAGGAGCTGTTTCTTATTTTTGTTTATTTATTTATATATCTTATGTTCATCCTCCATTGACATAACTCTAAAATTTAGACTTGGCTTCAAGGTACATACACGTATGCTACTAAATTGCGATTGCTCAATAATAGCACGCTTTTGTGCTAATAATGAGCATGTGTATTCCATTCCGTGACGGGAGTTCTTTGCGATCCAAAAATGCCATTCAAATTAAGGGGAAAAGTCTACCAATCAATTGTCAGACCCGCACGCCTTTACGGCTCCGAATGCTGGACGAATTAAAGCACCTTCTCTAGGCAACTAGAATCCGCTGAAATGCGAATGCTCAGGTAGTCAGCGGGAGTGTCCCTTAGAGACAAAATAAAGAGTTCATGCATTCGTGGAAGCCCGGCTGTAACAGACATTAATAGGAAGGTAGAGGAAAGACAATTAAAAAGGTGTGGGCATATAGGACACAGAGAACCCGAGCATATAAACCAGGCGGCAATAGAAATGGATCTTCCTCGAAAGATATCTAGAGGAAGACCAAAAAATTCATGGATGCTGCAAAGAGAAAACATGATTGGAAGGCATGGCCTAGGTGACGTTGTCTAGGACCTACAACCTGAGAGCTGACCCCAGCAGTCTACCAAGACGATAAGTTAGGAAGTATCAATTTATTTATTTATTGGAAATCAACAGCCATTAACAAAAATAATATAAATATAAAATGTAAGGAGCCGATAATGAGGCCAATTACTGATTTCACATTTTATACAACAATATATAATATATATAACAACAAGAAAGGGTGAAAATACTATTAAGCTCAAAATAAAATGTGTTTGCCTGATGTTGCGTGTGGTGTGTATTTTGTGTTAGAGTAAAGAGTGTGCAAGGCCTATAGTTATGGTCTTGAAGTAGCCAGGAAGAAGAAGAATGAGCATGTGTATTTACCTGTAGGTGGGGGTGTTGGGGTGGTCCCCCGTGGTCCAGTACTGCAGCCTCAGATTGAGGGTGTCCTTGGAGTAGAGGCGCGCTATGCCTAGCAGCAGTGCCTCGAAGTGCCTCGGGAGCGCGTGCGGGGCCTCGAGCCCCTCCGCCGCATACTGCTGCGCCGTGCGGGCCGCCTCGTCAGCCCTGAGAGTCCAAAAATAAATCTTTATATATCGCTCACTCCTTTCAAGAATGTCATATATCAAAAATTGTAAAATTTCAGTTCTGCGTGTATTTCCCAGCAAAAGAGGCATATTTTTAACTTAATATTTACCCGCTACACGGCAGAAAGTGTTGTTTTTGCATTTTGAAGAAAAGGTATTGTTTAATTATTTTTTTTTAAATAAACTAAATATTTTTCAAATGGAGAAAAAACTTTCAGGTTTTACCTAAAAAGATCTGTTGCACAGTAAAAAGTTCAATAAGTGGCTTGATATTTATTTTACATTGTATTATATTTTTAAATTTAAAATTGTTCTCCTGAAAAATCAAGTTTTTTGATTTATGACGTTCTTGAAAGGAGTGAGCGATATGTTTCTTTTATTTCTAACATGGCACAATCAGGTATGTCAAATATTTGAAAGCGGCTGGGTCAGTAGTCTGAATAATTGGCGGGTGTGTATGAGCAGATGCATGAATGTGGAAGAGCGCTGTGGTATACTATTCTCTCTGTCTACCCCTGCGGAGAAGCGGCGTAATAGTTAATTAGTTAATAAACAGTGTTATTTAAGCAAGTTCTGTTCAAGTTAGTATTTTGTTTTTAATAAATACATTAATTATCTTCTAAAACTTGTATTCTTGAAATTTCCACCTTCTAATGGTTATGCAGATTGGGAGGACGGTATCTTTACTCGATCGTATCTCCTTGTGTATTGACTTCTTTATCCTGCATGGATTGTTTTCCCGCATTCATAGTTTATTTCAATAGGTCCCTTTAAAAACGATAGATAGAGGTTTCACTGTAATTTGAACTACGGGACTCACTTCAGCCGAAGGTCCATCAGCTTGGAGTGCATGAGGACTATGAAGTCGGTGTAGAGGGTGTGCATCCTCTTCATGTAGAACTCCTCCTTGTATATGGCGGGGCTGAGCAGGAACACCTCGTGGAGATATTCAAACACCTGCCAAAACACATCAAATGTTAGTTGGATATTTTACTCACTAATTGCAACTGATGATGAGTAGAAAGAACGAAAACTTTTTACATACCGTAGAACGGGGCTACTTGAACTTTGATGTGTTACTCAAGCCCAGTGCAAAAAAAAAATTAAATCTATATTTGGTATTATTTTTGACATCTCATCAAAGATGAAGAAGAATATGGAAGTCTGGGCATTTACGGGGCTGACGACCGTCATAGGCTGGTTTAAGTGATCACTTTACACACGTGTAACATTCACCAATTCTACCCATTATTGACAACCGCACTACTCAAATTCTTGGAAGTTCTATATATATGAACCAATTTAGAAACCTTGTTCTTGAATCACTGGAACTTCACTAGAGACATCTATTGGTGAGATGTTAAGAAGCTTTTTATTAAGCAGAAACTCTTATATTAGTATGCGAGGTCCGAATCCTGGATTATAATCACACACATGAGAAACGCCAGAAAATACCATTTTCATTTTTATTATTTAAGCTTATAATTTGACCAGACAATTAATTTACAACATTTTGAGTGTGTCCTAATACTTGTTCACAAAATCTGGATTATCTCCAATTACAATAACTCCTGTAATTGGAGATAATCCAGTTTTTGTGAACAAGTATTTGGACACACTCAAAATGTTGTCTATATTTGGTCTACAATAATGAACGTATAAGTGTCACCTGTCAGGGAAACAATGAATCATGTCGATACGTTCATTATTGTAGACCAAATACAAATCAATTTTTTTTTGTACTGGGCTCAATCAAAGTTCAAGTAGCCCCGTTCTACGGTACTTAAACATTTTTCGCATATTGTATTTCATGAGTAATTTCCACCTTTTCACGAATTAAGAAACACTTTTCTTATTAGTGACATGTTTATAATTCGAGGGTTTGTTTTTAACTGACCTGCTCTAGAATTGATATGACATTCCCCACCTCATAATTCTTATTATGCATTGTCCATAGCTAACATAAATAAATAATAAAACCCTTATCCGCACCCCAATAGTGCATAGGGCACTGCTTTATATAAATGTAGTGTTATCTTGATCGTTTACATGTGTAAGAAAGGTGATCAGACCTCCGCTTCAGGTACCCGTCCAGGGTAATATTGAATAAATATTATAGTGAAAAAATCACTTATATTTATTTGACCCCCCCTGGGGATCGAACCCGGGACCTCCAGAATGGTGGCCAACAGTGCTGACCATTACACTACGGGCGGTATATATTTAACAAATGAAATTTAAAAAAATTAAAGTTGTACTCTGTTGAATATCTCATCTCCCTCCTACCTTCATGGACACGGCCATGTCGGCCGCGATCTCGGCTCCGTCGGTGGAGCCCACGGCGGCGGAGGCGAGCGCCCAGCCGAGCAGCGCGAGCGCAAGCGCGCCCGGGTCGGCCCAGGCGGGCGCGGTGGCGCGCCCCACACCCAGCTCCGCGCCCAGGCACGACAGGAACTCGGGGTCCGACATGACGGGCAGCGTGCGCGCCAGCTCCTCGCCATCCTCGCGCCTGCAAATGCACAATTAATTTTTTTTTCTTTCCCCTTATATTTATTTTCCCTCAAAATAAATATAAGGGTACATACCTACACCCCCCATTAGCTACTGATGTCTCCCATAAATTATTGCTGCATGTGTTAAATCTGTCACTTAGAATTGTATAGCTACATAAGGACCGTAGTCCCATATTTTTTAGTGTAGATAGTTTAGTGTAGTGTTATATTATGTTTATTTATGTTATTGTTTATTTTCAATATGTTTAATGTTTTACATTTTTATAGGATTTGGAAAAACTAAAATGTTTATTGTAAGTGGTTTACACATAAAATTTTATTTTTATAACATTTATTTATTTTATTTTTTATATAACATTCTTATAACATTTTTCTATGTGAATAGTTTTTAACAACTTGTTAAATTGATGTGTCGCAATTGATGTGTTTTTTATACATATTTATGTAAATGGTACAATTGTACCGTATATATCAAAATAAATAAATAAATAAACAATCTGGAACCATATTATGTATTTACCTGTGCATCACTTACATGAGTAGTATTTATCGTTTACCTGTGCATCACGGACAGGTCCATGCTGTAGAGCAGCGCCATGACGAGCGCGAGGTGCGCGCGGTCGGGCCCGCCGCGGCTGTCGAGGCCGGGCGCACGTGCGCGCAGGTTGGAAAGCAACGCCAGCGCGGGCGCCCGCGGCAGGCCGGCTTGGGCAGCCAGGCAGGCCAGTGCGCCGGCCAGCAGCGAGCGCGCCGAGCGCAGCAGGCGCAGCACCTGGCGCCGGTGCCGCGGCCCGCCCAGCGCGCGGTTGGCCTGCAGCAGCTCCATCTGCTGGTTGATGTCCCAGCTCTCCAGGACCTGCAGACACATATTCCTTCAATAATGTCGGTAATTTTTTTATATATTTTTTTATTTTATTTACGGCTAATGCCTCTAACAATATTAACAAAAATATGTTAACAATTAAGAATACACTAAAAACCAATAATACAATACAATAGATTTTCAAAACAATTTATCACATAAACAACAGTTTACATACTTGAAAGAAATTTGGAAAGACTTCCAGATTAGTATAATAAAAATGAACTCTATCTAAACTCATAAAAATGCCAAATTATGAGATTCTATAAAAACAAGAAACCAATACGTTATAATTACTCAATCAACAATATATGCCAAGAATCGGTTTTAGAAATAGAAGATATAGGTATAACCTTTGACACCAAACTCAGCTTTCTATCGCACATAAACAAAATAACCAACAAATATATGCTCAGTTTCATAAAAAGAGCTACACAAGACTACGACAGTATAAATATACTCAAACTCCTGTATAAGCGCGTTAGTACGGAGTCAATTGGAATAAAGAATACACTAATAAAAATCATCACTATCATTGCTATCAGCAGCAGCGAGAAAGTGAAACGCAACATTTGAATTTATCCATTATAACATGGAGAAGAAATGCTGAGAAAGTACAGACTTTAAGGTGGATAATAGAACAATTTAGCTAAAAATCAGTATCAAAAATTAAAATGGAGTCCTACAAATTAAACGCCAGAAATCTATAAATAGTTTCAACGATCTTTGCGGGGGTTTAACTGACCTCCAGAATGTGCTACACGATCCTGTAGCCCACCAGCCGATCTGTATATGCCGATCTGTATATCTGTATACACGTACTCAAATTAAATTAAAAATAATATACCGGATCAATAGCATAAGGCTTTAAATAAAACAACTCAAAGTATTACAGGAGAAACAAAAGTGTCAGAGGTTATGGTTGACAGTACTCTAATGATAGGGACTGGCCGGAGTCATTTTGTCGTAACGTAACATGCTACGATGCGAGCATTCGTATAGTCAGTACAGCGAGCCGAGTACTCCATACGGTGTTCGGATGCTCGCCGCGAATGTTACTGTAGCCACACCGTTGGGTTGCCGCGCTAACGTGAGCAGGACGGAAGCGTTTCGGATACGAACTAAACCGAAGATTTCCAAGCGGACCCGACATTGAAGCGAGAGAACTCAAAAGCCGCGAGAATTGCTTCGATCGTTAACTAGAACAGACGCTTTAACTAGATTTTAACTTTACTTGTTTAACTCCATATATTATAAATTATTTGTCAGTATTTGATTCCAGTATAAAGTGTAAATTTTCATTTATTTTAATTAAGGAACCAACTGTAAGTAAATTTTTTCATTTTTACTCTGGTCACCAAATCCACATCACAACGGCAACACACCACAAAAAACCAGCCGGAATTAACAACTAGCTATATTACATTACGACAAAATGTGGAGGTTAGTCCCCACTATAAAATGAAGCGCTTAGTATTTAAATCAAACTGTATCTTAAGTTAATGAGGCTAACGGTTAAAATACAAAAATATCGGGTAGTTTCTCTGACCTCTAGTATATGCTGTACGATCCCGTCGCCCACCAGCCGATCCGTGTACGCAGTCACGTACTCCACGACCTCCTCGGCCGCGTCCGTGGCCCACGACACGCCCCTCCTGGCGGTGAGCAGCGCCCGCAGCGCCTGCAGCAGCGCGCGCCGCCCGTCCAGGTACAGCAGCACGGCGACCAGCCCGCGCGGCAGGCCCGGGTGGCGCGGCAACTGGCGCTGCGCCGTGCACAGCAGCTCCAGCGCCAGGTACTCGTTGAGCTCCCACATGTCCGACACGATGAGCGCCTCGTCCACCAGCTGCTGCGGCAGCACTGTGTGCCCGGCGCCCGACAGCGTCACGCCTTCCGAGGCGCCGCGCTTTATCTCCTCGCGGCTCTGGGGGTTCTTCGGCTGGAATTTTATTGAAACTGATAAAAAGGATGTCTTTGCATGGCAGATTAATAGTACTAGGTCCATGCTAGCACCTTTGGTGAACAAATAGTATTCAACCCGATCCACGCGGTTCGCATAACCGTATGTGTTTTCACAAAACATGCCTCATACGCGGCTGACATAAGCGTATGTGTTTTTACTTTGCTCCAAGTTTCGAACTTCAGTTCAACTTGGAGGGATTTTTTCATGGCGTGGAACTTTGGATAAAATAATACGTCAATCTTTGGCCTTGTGACATCTGTTGAAATATCTGACTAATAATTTGTAACATCACAAGGATAAATAAAAGAACAGATTTCTCTTGCGGTCGGTAATTAGTCCGCGCCATAATCATGCCCTATATCTGTCTCACTCTCGACGCTATGCATCGCCAGTGGGTAAGATTTATTTATGTTACGATCTTATGTGTTTATATTACGATATATTTCTAGAATAATGTTACACAAATGTGTATTATAGAGTACCAAAAAAACACAATGAATCCCATTGAACGTTTTTGTTTAGGAAAATAAATCGTTTCTTAACTAAATACATGATAAAAGCAATAATTTAAAAAACGGCGAAATACCACCGCGCACGGGCGTCTCTTAGGAACAAAGTTAACGCGGTTAAAAGGTTAACGAGTTGACTGCCAACTACGAGAGACCTCGAGATTACGTTCTTTGCTAGAGGACCGACCACAAGTCATCTTCTACTGTGTTTACTTGCCATATTTGTGCAATTACGCTATAATTAGTAGTATATCAGTGCTAATATAGATAGATGGCACATGGGAAGAGAACAAAAATCAATGTTAGCTTACATGAACAGAAAATTTACTTTCATTAATTGATTCGGCAGTCACGTTGTGGTAAAATCTATCCATTTTTAATTAATGTTTTACCTAGTAAATACCACTATTTCTTCAAATCTACTGTGACACGTGTTTCGATGCATTCCGCATCATTTTCAAACACCGTACATACGGTGTTTGAAAATGATGCGGAATGCATCGAAACACGTGCCACAGTAGATTTTAAGAAATATTGGTATTTACTAAGTAAAACATTAATTAAGAAAATTTACTAATAAAGGAACAGAAAATATAATTATAAAAAATTTACTCAAAATCAAGAAGTAAAATAATATTTTTATAGAATAAGTTTTATAGGGTAATATTGAATAAATATTACAGTGAAAAAATTACTAATATTTATTTGACCCCCCTGGGAATCGAACCCGTGACTTCCAGAACGGTAGCCGAGCGTGCTGACCATTACACTACGGAGGCGGAATATTACCCTGGACTGTGGTACCTGAAGCAGAGGGCTGATCACCTTTCCTTCATGTGTAAACGATCAAGATAACACTGCGTTTATATGACGCAGTGCCCTATGCACCATTGGGGTGCGGATAAGGGTTTTATTATTATTTTTTATTAAGTTTTGTAGACCGGAATTCTGTAAATTGCCGTGGCAGTCTATGTGTTAACTAAATAACCAACACGGTAAAGAGATGAGGAAGAGAATCCAGAAAAGAATGATATATTGAACAGTTGATGTTCTGAGGATAGATTGAAGTTTTATTTTTATACTGACATTTCTTGGTAGAACCGCATTTTATAAAATAAAAAAAAATAAAAGAAGCAGAGGAAGACCGAGAAAAACATGGCACGATCAGGTATGCCAAACACTTGAAAGTGGTCAGGTTAGGAGTAGTAACAATCGGCGGGTATGTATGAGGAGATGCATGAACGTGGAAGAGGCGAAGAATGTTTGCAAGGACAGAGTGGTGTGGCGCTCTATTCTCTCTGCCTACCCCTGTGGAGAAGCGGCGTGATGGTTAGTTAGTTTTTAAAAAATATATAGTTTATTCCACATCAATTCATCATTCTATAATTTTTTGGATCATCTTTCTCCTTACCTGATCTTGCTTCAACTACTTATATTAATCTATTATAAATTTATATTGTAATTCTGTATCATCAAATTATTTAAATATTTGTAACATAATTTATCAAATTTCGTGCTAAATTTGTACAAGCCCTATGTGCCTGCTATTTAAATAGCTTTTAAAGTTTAAACAAAATAAAAACATTTTTTTTCCAACAATCAAATAATTATTTAAATGAATAGATTGATTTTTTCTTTCAATCAATCTCATCACTAAAAAGAACACATTAAAAGAGATTTTGAATTTCATTATATTATCTTTTATTTTATACAAATGGCAACTCCTAATTATTAAGATCAATAAAATGTTAGCTATGAATCGCTTTTAGGAAGAAAAAGACGATTTACAAACAAATGAAAGTCAATAACTTAAATACTTACGGGATTTTTCATTAAAGATAGAAAATTTTGACGATGTCGTCTAAGGGCCGCTTCAAATGGAGCATAAGACCCCGTTGTGGGACCGCCGACATAATGATTTACTATGGAGAGCAAATCTTTATATGGGGTCCACATATCTTCACATTGCCCACCTTTAAACAAGAAAACCAATCAAATGGATACATAAATTAAATTTAAAATATTATACCGGATCAATAGTATAAGTCTTTAAATCAAACAACTCGAATTGTAAGTATTATAAGGGAAACAAAAGTGACTTCAAATATAACAGAGGTTATGGTTGACAGTACTCTAAAATTAAGCGCGTAATATTTAAATCAATATATGTCTTCTTACCGTCCATCGAATCCATTTTAAGGGTTATTTAATTTCTCGGATAATAATTATGAATACTGCTGTTAAATTACACAAATATAGAAAAACAAAAACGCCGCAAATCAAATGTCAACATGTTTCATCGCGCGTTTTGAAATGAATGTTGCCATGAAGATAAAGTTAACGACACCAATCTAAAAATACCAAACTTTGGTGCCTACTGTGCTAATAATACGGGGTTAAACGTATATTGATTTAGTTTTTGAGATATAAATAACTTCCTAATGTTATTTTACTATGTTGTACGAATTTTTCCTTACAATGGTTTGCTTTTGAAATGTTAAATTAAAAATGGAAAAATAACAAATAAAACTCGCAGTTTACCTCCACAAACAGATTCTCGATAAAATTGTGGAAACATGTATTGTCACGTATTTGATTTATGAAATACAAGTGTCTTGTCGAAAAAATTCATCCCATATTTGAACTTTTGATTTAATTTAATGAGTGAACTTTGTAAAAATTGTAAGATACATACGTATCTGAATAAAAAAATCGCATCCATGCCTATGTTCTACTTGAAATTTTCATTCTTCGTCACAATTGAGTGATGCATATTCGGTGAAGTCGGAAATCAAATTTTAGGCCTCCGCCTCCGTAGCGAAGTGGTTAGCACATTTGTCTACCGCGCTGTAGCTCCTAAGTTCGATTATCGGAGGGCTCAATATAAATCAACATGATTTTTCACTATGATATTTATTTCTTTATCATCCTGTACTGGTATTAAATTCTGAATTTGCACCATTGGGTGTAGATAAGGGTTTGATGATCATGTTTTGGTTATTATCGCTAGATTTATTCGTTGATTATTTGTACCTAGCATTTAAAAATTTAAAAAAAATATAGTAATGAAAAACATCGTCAATCGTCTGCTTTACCGATCTTTCCTCATTTATTCGCAACATGTCCAAACCGTCTTAATACACTTCTCATCATTTTTACGATAGTGCTTATCTCAGCTTTGCGTTTTCCTTATTACACCATTTGATCATTTATAGCTCATTGGTTTACCGCTAATGCATCTGAGTTATCCTATTTCAAATGCATTTAGTCTGCTTTATCATTCTTTTGCATGTGCTTCAATCAATTTCAATTTGTTAGGGTTGGTACTAGGACGCCATTGTGCCATGCTAGTTTAGCTTCCACAGTTAGGCTTTTGTTTGCTATAACTGATTTCAGTGCGCCATTCACTCAGTTCCCATCATTCGCTCTGCTTTCTATACCTTTATCAATCTTGACATCCGTATAAAACATTATTCTTCTTCTAACTCTTAACCGTCCGTACACAATGGTTCATAGCGCACTGCATCGTATTGACGCAATCTTATCTTGATCGTTAGTTAAATACACGAAGGAATGATGATAAGCCCCGCGCTTCAGGTACCAGTCCATTAAATAAATTTTAGAATGAAAAAATGAAAACATATTTCCTAAATATACGAAACCATCTAACTAACATACTAATTTTGTAATATTTTTTACTAATTTTCATCATTTACCACAGTTTCACATCAGACCCACATGCGTCTCTTTCAAATACCATATCTTACCATATCTTTGTTTACATGTATAAAATTTCAATAGTGATTTATAATTTAAATGATAATTTAATTTTTTATATGATAATTTAAATACAATACATTTATTATCACTAGATTATCCCTCTTGTTCCTAACACAGATTAAACAACACAAATAAAAACATTTTGAATTAGCTAGAAGTAACAAAAATCCAATAAATGATCTATAAACCTTGTAAATAATAAAATAAAATCATGTAAAAAAAATTAAATACATTTATTGTGAAATTTTGAATAATATTTACGCTGACTGTACGCAATTGAAAACAAACCAAGTGTTTATTGTTCAAAACGATTTTTGATTGGTCTCCATCCATCCTGCCATTGGTCCAGCATTTACCCCTAATACAGCTCAGAAAACAGCCCTAGTGCACGCAAACCGCAAGCGAATCCAACCCCTAAATCATCTTGAATACAGACTAAACTCCACCGTCAATTTATCTCGCTAGTTTAGCCGCAGCACAAGCGGAGAAAAACGACGTATCTAATGAAAATTTTCATACAATTTTCATACTTATAATACATGTGTTATGGTTGAATTTGATATGAATTGGGTTTTAATGGTTGTGTTTAGAGTAGCAGTGTTGAAAGGTTGTATAAGCGGGAGGTGTCAGGTGATTTTGATGCTTGTTTAAGGGAGTCTAAGGGTTGGTTTGGTATTTTTTATACAAGTTTATTGTGGAGAGTGGTGTGTTTTACATTTGTGGTTGTTAAAAAGTTGAATTGACTCGGAAAATACGTGGAAAGTATTCGGTAATGGTGTCCCACTCCACTACGCTTCGAATGATACGTTCCTAATACGATTTCAAATATAGCGTGGGGTTTGTATAAAATAGTATAAAAGAGAGAAATGAAAGCAAAAATGAAACTGCGAATAAAAAAATAAATGTACTTAAAAAAATTAAAACTAACTTACTATTTAAAAAAGAACCCAGTCAGGGATCCAAAATGAATGAACCGGAAAAATATTTTTTGGAAAGATATATCTGGAGGTCATCACCAAAACGCTACATTTCCATTATAAATGATTTTAAGTAGGTAGGTACTTTTTTATAAGTTAAAACTTACTATCTATATAAATTAGAACCCAGTCAGGGATCCAAAATGAGTGAACCGAAAAAATACTTTTTAGAAAGATATTTGTGTTAGTGATATTTTCTCATTTTTCCCTCTAAACGTGCATTTTAACTTTTTTTATACGCCTATTTACTGTCTGCCTCCGTAGTGTAATGGTCAGCACACTCGGCTACCGTTCTGGAGGTCCCGGGTTCGATTCCCAGGGGGGTCAAATAAATATAAGTGATTTTTTAACTCTAATATTTATTCCATATTACCCTGGACTGGTACCTGAAGCAAAGGGCTGATCACCTTTCCTTCATGTGTTAACGATCAAGATAACACTGCGTTTATATGATGCAGTGCCCTATGCACCATTGGGTGCGGATATGGGTTTTATTATTAATTTTATTAATATTTATTCCATATTACCCTGGACTGGTACCTGAAGCGAAGGGCTGATCACCTTTCCTTCATGTGTTAACGATCAAAATTACACTGCGTTTATATGATGCAGTGCCCTATGCACCATTGGGGTGCGGATAAGGGTTTGAAATGAAAAATTTACTGTACCTTGTTTCCCTTACATTTTGCCCTATGTTTTCTTATTTTCAGTCTTATTAACCTTAATCCCATGTCCCGAAATGAGTTATGGAAATTATTCACGGGGAATGAAAGGATAGGGTAATGAAACAGATTGCAGAAAAATATTTCCATATGTAAATAATAGTAAATATTTCATATAAACCTATATTTAAAAAAAATAAACAATACATTTTCTTCCAAACGCAAAAACAACACTTTCTGCCCTACAGGGAGAAAGTGTTGTTATTATTTACCCGCTACAGCGGGTAAATATTAAGTTCTAAATATGCCGCTTTTGCTGCGATATGGTACATTTTCTGGGCATTCTGAAAACATGCACAGCTGAAAATTTTCGATTTTTGATATATGACGTTGATGAAAGGAGTGAGTGACATGTTTTGTATATCTTCATTTTACTTTGCATTCTCATGTGTTTGTTCCTCCAGATTGAATTTCTGAGGCATCCGGATATAGCTGCAGCCTTGTTGATTTGTTTTGGAGTCTCGCCATAGAGATCACCCTTGCTACTAACGTCAACTCCAAGATTCTCAAATTCCATCACCTGTTCAATGGAATGTAAATGATACAATGAATATCTCTCATTTTCCAGAAAACATGCACAGCTGAAAATTGTCGATTTTTGATATATGACGTTGTTGAAAGGAGTGAGTGATTATTAAAACCATTGCTAACTTTGTAGTAGGTATGGTAATTCAATAACACTTTCCTTATCATTCATCGTTTACTTTGTGCCATACCACGTATTTTTTTTGTAAGTGGTATTACACAAAGTGGACTATGAATGATAAGGAGAGTGTTAAATGTTATTAATATTGTAAAAAAAAATACCTATGCTGGAACCACGAGGCCCTATTTTGTTTTAAATGCAAAAACACGCACAACTGAAAATTGACGATTTTTGATAGGTATATGACGTTGTTGAAAGGAGTGAGCGATTTGTGAACTAGAAAGCTGCAGTATACAAATAAATCCAGAAAAATGGCGCAAAATTAATCATCATTTTTTATATATGACGTTGTTGAAAGGAGTGAGCGATATGATAAATGTTATAAATATATTTTGTTTATTAAAAGCATTGTTAACTTTGTAGTAGGTATGGTAATTGTATAACACTTTCCTTATCATTCATCGTTCACTTTGTGCCATACCACGTATTTTTTTTGTAAGTGGTATTACAAAAAGTGAACTATGAATGATAAGGAGAGTGTTAAATGTTATTAATATTAAAAAAAAATACCTATGCTAGATCCACGAGGCCCCATTTTGTTTTACTGTTCAACATGGCGGAATGGGAACCGCGACCCGTTACATTTGTATAGAGGGATCCATTATGTTGTGTTTTATGCTCGTTTAATGCGCCTCCTCTAGCCACCCTGTAGTGGGTACCATCTTGTATGATACCCACCCTGTAGCCCGGATCATCCCTCCGCTGGGCCTCCTGCCCCTCCCTCTTCAGGGTAGGTACCCCGAGCTCTTCTCTCCGTCGTGCGCGCATATTTAAAAATCAACAAAGTAGGACCTATTCTGTAAAACATCTCGATCAATTAATTACTCTTTGGCGTTTGTGCACTACACGTACCTAATTACACTGAATTTTACCGTCCGGCACGTCAGTTAGCGTTTTAAAACGATGATTGACCTGTATTGGCTTGTGCTTTTGTCTATCTTTCTTCGGATCGGTGCGTGAACACGTTGCGCGTAAATTCGATCACGCTAAACTGTCGCAGTCGCTTTCATTTTTCAAAACCGGACTGCCGGGCGGTAAATTCCGGGTAGTGCACAAGGGCCCTATGAATGTTGAAAATGGGAGAAAACAATTATTTTTAAAGACAAAGAGCTTTTCATCAATCAAATGAAAAGATAACACTTTTGAATGTCAAGCGTAGTTACATGTGCTGTATATAGGTGCAATAATGTGTAAAGGCAACTAGCCGTAACTAAAGTTGCGGCTGTTTGGCTTAACACGGCTCAAAGCATTCTTATAACTGGCCTCTATCATATACATTCACAGATTTTGCTCTATTTCTTTCCGTTACCGAGATATTCATATTAGTTTGAGTATTAATTTGATTCGTGTTTTGGCAAAAAGCATCATTTTGACTATAAACTTGTTTATCTCAAAACTATTGTTTTAACTTGCGGTTTTGCACATTGGTGCAGTATTTAGTAACTTAAGAAATGACATTGGGTGCATAACCGGAAGCACGTTAAGAGAAGCAACGTGATGGTTAGTTAGTTTATGTTTAATCCTGATGATGACAAGGTTCTTGTCGAAACCGGTTGGAGAAAAAATGTACCAATAAAAAATGTTGTTTAAAACAAAGTAGTTTAATTTTATAAAGTTTATAATTTAACATACAAGAAAAGAAAAGTTAGTTAGTGAGTCAGATATCTCGAACTGATTTTTATACAAGAATAAGGTTTTTAGCATTTTTTTTCAGGTTTGATATTAGTGAATAGGGAAGCATTGACTTCATCGCATGCAAATACAAACAGGCACATTACCAAAAAGGGATCACCAATCGTCTCATCCAATATCTCTGCCCCAAGCTCTACTCTGTCCCTTTTGTTTGTTTATTTGAACTTTCCACTCGGAAAAGCATCCCCTCCGGTGTATTATGTTTAGCGGTTCCACCGTCAGAGGGCTAGAAATTTGAGGTTAGTTGTCATTTAAGCGCGGGAAAGAACGATGGATTTCGAGACGTCAAACCATCTCGTTAATTTGGCAAGGAATATTAAAACAAATAGATAAACGCATTAAAGTAATAATAATAAAAAATAATAATAAGTAAAACGGCTTAAAAAAATAAATTATTATGTCTATTATTATCTATTTTACAATTTTGGCAATGAGTATTAAAACAAATAAATAAACGCATTCACGTAATAATAAGCAAAATAATAAAAAGTAAAACTGTGTAAAACATTGTGAATAAAACAAATTATTATATGCATAAGACGGCGAGCTTTATTATTAATTTGACAATGAGTATTAAAACAAATAAATAAATGCATTCACGTAAATATAAGCAAAATAATAAAAAGTAAAACTGTGTAAAACATTGTGAATAAAACAAATTATTATATGCATAAGACGGCGAGCTTCATTATTAATTTGACAATGAATATTAAAACAAATAAATAAACGCATTCACGTAATAATAAGCAAAATAATAAAAAGTAAAACTGTGTAAAACATTGTGAATAAAACAAATTATTATATGCCTAAGACGGCGAGCTTAATTATTAATTTGACAATGAATATTAAAACAAATATATAAACGCATTCACGTAATAATAAGCAAAATAATAAAAAGTAAAACTGTGTAAAACATTGTGAATAAAACAAATTATTATATGCCTAAGACGGCGAGCTTAATTATTAATTTGACAATGAATATTAAAACAAATATATAAACGCATTCACGTCATAATAAACAAGAAAATAATAAATAAAACGGAGTACAAAATATTGTGAATTAAATTAATTATTATATGACTAAGACAGCAGACTGTATCGTTAATTTAACAATGAATATTAAAACAAATAAATGAACGCGTAAGCAAAATAATAAAAAAGTAAAACGGTGTAAAACATTGTCAATAAAACAAATTATTATATGCCTAAGACGGCAAGCTATCTTATTAATTTGACAATGAATATTAAAACTAATAATTGAACGCATTCACGTAATAATAACCAAAATAATAATAAGTAAAATAGCTTAAACCATTGTGAATTAAATCAATTATTGCATACCTAGAACTTCAAACTATATCATCAATTTGTCAATGAATATTAAAAACAATGAGATAAACCCATTCACGTACCTAATAATAAGCAAATTAATTACAAATAAAATGGCGTAAAACACTGTGAATTTAATAAATAACTATTAAGTATATGCATTTTTTAAAACGTGCTTTGAAAACAATTTTGTAATTTAAAAGTGTTTTTTTGTGCGACGGAAAAAATAGTGAAAATTTTACGATATATATTTTACATCCAAAGCAGTGGCTCTCAATTAGTTTTTCCTGCCTAATAATTTAAAAAAGACCTCTAACTCGCGTACTCCGTAAAACCTTTATTTAATAGCTCTCTAATTCGATGAGTGATTCTAAATAGGTAGGTACTAAGTTTTTAAAAAAAATCGGCTCGTAATTATTATAATCATGGCTTACCCAGCATGGGTAGGTTCTGATTTAAATTAAAATAATAACACACTTTGATATAGATAAAGAAAATACGTAATTTAATGATATTATTTAATTTTAATTTAAGAATAAGTGATTTTCCTAAATAAATGTGCAATAAACTCGGAGAATTGGAATCCATTACTTTTAAGAAAGAAAATGGACGCATAGCCATCGTGCTTTAAATACGTTTTTTCAAGTATTTTCAAGATATTTTAAGGACTCCATAATGCACCAAGACGGGCATAAATCATTCCTCATACGTGATTTGTTAGGAGACGTCCTACAAGGAAGACAGGATATTCCTACAGGTAAGTAAAAAAACATTCACTAATTGATTTTAAAATTTTATTTTACGTTCTTAGTTCTCTTTTTTGATTAAATACTGGTATTTACTAAGTAAAACTTAAAATAAAAATGAAAAAAAAACTATTTTTAAATATCGTAGTCATACAGGAGAAAGTGACCAAGTGCATTTTTACAAAAACGTGATCATTGACTATTTGATATCTTACAAACTTAATATTGCCATGAAAAAAATCCTAAAGGATTTTAAACTGGGAAGTATAATATATTGACTTGTTAAAAATGACGTACTGCATTGATGTTTATTTTGTTGCCAAGCAATAGTGAATTAAATGGCCCTGCTGAACATTTTACGTTTTGTCAGTTGGTCACTTTCTCCTGTACGACTACGATATGTATCATTGATTGTGGCCGCTTTAATACATTGTTTTTATTTCATAACATTTTGAGTGTGTCCAAACACTTGTTCACAAATCTGGATTGTCTCCTCTTAGGAGTTATATTTTTAACTTTTTAATATTATTTTGACACACTAAAAATGTTGTAAATAAAATAACTGGTCAAATTATAAGCTACATAAATAAAATGAAAAACATGTTATCAGGCGGGGCTCGAGTATGTCAATTTAATCCATGATTCGGACCTTGCATACAAATAGAAAGAGCGTTTGCTTAATAAAAGCTTTCCCTATTCCAGCATAGATGGCTGTTGTGAACTCAAATTTACTATGGCATGAGTTTGATCAATATATATAGAAGTTCCAAAAATTGAGTAATGCGGCTGTCAATCGTGGATGGAATTGGTGAATGTTACACATCGCTCACTCCTTTCAACAACTTCATATTTCAAAAATCGACAATTTTCAGTTGTAGGGCCCCAGTCGTAGTTGTTGTTACCCGTTACAGGGCAGAATGTGTTATTTTTGCATTTTGAAGAAAAGGTATTGTTTAATTTTTTTAAATATACCTACTAAATATTTTTCAAATGGAGAAGAAAACCTTCAGCTTTTACCTAAAGAGATCTTTTGCATAGTAAAAAGTTCAATTAGTGGCTTGATATTTATTTTTGATAAACTTTAATATATGTTTAAACTTTAAAAACGATCTCCTGAAAAATCATGTTTTTTGATATATGACGTTTTTGAAAGGAGTGAGCGACATGTGTAAAGAGATCGCTTAACCAAGCCTATGATTGCCCTGTAAACAGACTTCCATATGCCGAGACTTCCTCATCAAAAAGACGAATATAACACTGCTTTCATATGATGCAGTGCCCTATGCCCCATCGGGTGCAGATGAGGGCTTGAAGAATAATATTTGCAATGGTTGTAGCTTAATACGATTGAATAAAAGAGTCAGAAAGGGTAAGGGTCAATTAGATCCTCTTCTCCTGTTTATTATATATCCAAATTATTCGATACCGCTCAAATGCGTTGGCATTAATTTGAACGCACTCAAGAAGCATCCGATTGTGGGTGACACGTGCGCATCACGTGCGGAGGAGAGACGGCACGGGTGGAGAAGAGACGGCACGCGTGGAGGAGAGATGGCACGCGTGAGGAGAGATGCCACGTGGAAGGTGAAGACTATTGTAAATCGACTAAATTTGTTATATTCACATATCGCTCACTCCTTTCAACAACGTCGTATATCAATCAAATCAATTTTCAGTTGTGCATGTTTTCGGAAAGCCCACAAAATGTACTATACCCCAGCAAAAGCGGCATATTTTTAACTTATATTTACCCGCTACAGGGAAGTAAATGTTGTTATTGCATTTTGAAGAAAAGTTATTGTTTAATTATTTTTTTAAATACTTATACTAAATATTTTTCAAATGGATAAAAAACATTCAGGTTTTACCTAAAAAGATCTGTTGCACAGTAAAAAGTTCAATAAGTGGCTTGATATTTATTTTTAATAGATTTTATTATATTTTTAAACATTAAAAACGATCTCCTGAAAAATCAAGTTTTTTGATAAATGACGTTGTTGAAAGGAGTGAGCGGTATATCAGATAAACTTATTAGTCCTTCAGTTATAAAGATTCATATATCCTGCGAAACAAGTGAATGAATGCCCTTAATTCAATTTCAACATTATACACGATTTACCCACAACGAAGGTTTGATAGTCTCAAGAATTAACAATAAATATGGGAGTCGAACACTGCAATATATCGTTCCAAACATTTTTAGTTTGTTGCCGACGGATGTTAGAGGTCAAAATAAAATATGGAACAAAGGCAAAATAAAGGAATGGGTAAATTAATCAAGAGTTAATTCTATGAAAATTGTAAAATAGTTTATATTCTTAATTTTTTCTCTCTTTTTTTGTCTGTATATTATATTATTTTTTGACATCTCATCAAAGATGAAGAAGAATATGGAAGTCTGGGCATTTACGGGGCTTACGACCGTAATAGGCTGGTTTAAGTGATCACTTTACACACGTGTAACATTCACCAATTCTACCCATTATTGACAACCACACTACTCAAATTCTTGGAAGTTCTATATATATGAACCAATTTAGAAACCTTGTTCATGAATCACTAGAAATTCACTAGAGACATCTATTTTGTGAACAAGTATTTGGACACACTCAAAATGTTGTCTGTATATTAGGTTAAAATTGATAAAACTAATAAAAAAATGTATGTAAAAAGTACTCCACCGACAATACACACAAGGTGGCTCGGTGGGTCTGTGCAAAAAATATTTTAAATGTGTTTATAATTTTTTTTAAATAAATGTATACAATTTACGTAAATAAATAAAAAAAAAATACTCAAAATCAATGAAAACATAAAATTAAAGCCTAGGTTAGACTCATTTGTATCCTCGCAATTCAAAGTATCCTCGAGGCAACAGATCAACCCCTTCGTAGGACCTCCCCTGGCCCCTAATAAGTCCTAATACAAAGGGTGGAATGATCATACAAATTGATATTGTGGTTGCAAAGGGCCACTTAGTCTTCATTCATTACTTTGTATGGATGATAATTCGACCTAACAAAAAGGTGGATTTGCTCTATACTGTTTATTAGATAAACATCTTAATACGGAATGAAAGGATCGGGGATGAAAGCAATTACAGAAGAAGATTTGCAAATGTATTAAGAATACAAGATTTAAAAAAGTGACATAATAGTTGGGCAAATAAATGTATGGAAGTAATGCATGGAGTTGGCGAAAGACGGATGAAAGTAGACTGAATGCAGTCGCAATGCTTTCTGTCAGATGAATGTACGTCAAAACGTTGTATCATAGACGTTCGATGGTGATAATCGTATAAGGAAAGAATGCAAGGCATTATCGATAAAATTAAGAGAGATGTGTTGAGATGGTTTGGGCATGTGATTCGAATGAGTGAAGAAAGGATAGTTAAATAAACTCCACTTAGAAATTTGAGTTAGGTTAAACACAATGTTTGTAGGGAATGCGTGCATGTTAAAAACGCTATGCGAAATATAAAGGTGGAGACTGACCGGAGCATTTCGTCGTAACATAACGTCGTAACATCGCTGGCGGCGAGCATCAGCGAGCATCCGAAACTATGGATGGAGCGCTCGGCTCGGTGTACTGACTGCCTGAATGCTCGCATCGTAACGTGTTACGTTACGACGAAATGCTCCGGTCAGTGTCCACCTGAAAAGAAATAAATAAATCTAAAATATGACAAAAACTGGTCAATATAATATAACTGGCCATAAGCTTGATAAAAAAATGAAAATAATGTTTTCTAGCGTCTCCAAGTATGTAAAATAATTCGTTAAACATCTTGCATACATTATAAAATAATCGTCACTAAATCTTAGATACTGCCCATAACTCACTAAGGAAATATTTGTGTTTTTATTATTTACAAAAAATACTTCAATTTCATACTATTTCTGTGAGCCTAAGAGGCTCATTACTAGAAATAACTATCAAGACTTAAGCCTACTTACGTAAGCCCTGTAACTATCAAGACTTCCTTATTTTCCTTCATCTATATCAAGGTTTGTCCGCCTCCGTGGTGTAATGATCAGCTAGCTCAGCTACCGTTCTGGAGGTCCCGGGTTCGATTCCCAGGGTGGGTCAAATAAATATAAGTGATTTTTACACTGTAATATTTATTCAATATTAATTGGACTGGTATCTGAAGCAGAGGGCTGATCACCTTTCCTTCATGTGTTAGCGATCAAGATAACATTGCGTTTAATATGATGCAGTGCCCTATGCACCATTGGGGTGCGGATAAGGGTCTGAAGACATCTAGGTTTCTAAATATAAGATAAAAACAGTTATTGGCTGCTACTGGCCAGTTACTGTCAATAATGGCTAGTCACTATACGATTTACCCTGCATAAAATCATAGTGCAACATCAGGATTTAAAAGGCTAAAATCAAAACGAAACAAGTGTGATCTACCCTTTCATGCATTCTCATTTCTCCTTCAAATCGTTTTGTTCACCCCCCAATCAGTATCGCACAGCTTGATTTTAATAACTCCGTTGATTGATTTCAATAAAACTACAAAAAAAACTAAGGGTGAATAATGCTCTGTACCTACTTGAGGGTATTGAGGGTGTCCAGAAAGATAGGGGAGATGTCAATAGCGACGGTTTTTACTAAGGAATAAAAGCGATAGTCCCTGATCAGCAAAGTTTTTTAAAAACATTTTGAGTGTGTCCAAATGCTTGTTCACAAAATCTGGATTATCTCCAATTACAGTAGTTATTTTCATATTATTTTTGACATATTACAATTATTTTTGAAAATAACTCCTGCAATTGGAGATAATCCAGATTTTGTGAACAAGTATTTGGACACACTCAAAATGTTGTAAATAAATTATCTGGTCAAATTATAAGCTTAAATAATAACAATGAAAATGGTATTTTCTGGCGTTTCTCATTTGTGTGATTATAATCCAAGATTCGGACCTCACACACTAATATAAGTTTTCTGCTTGATAAAAAGCTTCTTTACATCTCACCAATAGATGTCTATAGTGAAGTTCTAGTTATTCAAGAAAAAGGTTTCTAAATTGGTTCATATATATATATAGAACTTCCAAGAATTTGAATAGTGTGGTTGTCAATAATGGGTAGAATTGGTGAATGTTATACCTGTGTAAAGTGATCACTTAAACCAGCCTATGACGGTCGTCAGGCGCGTAAATGCCCAGACTTCCAAATTATTATTCTATTTGATGAGATGTCAAAAAATAATATGAGTTTTTTTTATATATTTTTTTTATTTTATTATTTCATATGGTTACAAAAGTTTTTTTTTAATAATTTTAATTTATTTTGTAAACATTTCCATATAAAATCTTTAAATTAAAAACGGAGTTCTCTCCAATAAAGAGACTGAACTCTTGTGCTTGGAGAGGGACTCGTTAGTTATGTTTGTTGGTAATACAATTTACTTTTATACCTATATATATTTTTTATTAAATATAAAACAGTAAACGGGTTTACTGTTTTTAATAGAAATTAATGGGCATATAATTAATAAATGGGCATATAAAAAGGTACAAAGCGTGTTTAAAATAAATAAATGAGAAAATATAACTAATCATTAACACAAATATCTTTCCATGAAGTATTTTTTCAGTTCATTTATTTTGGATCCCTGAATGGGTTTATTTTATATAGTACCTACAACAACAACGTTCACTGATAATTATTTTCAGTCCTTGGGAATCGAATCCGGGTCCTCCACCACGGTAGCTACACACGCTAACCATTACACCACGGAGGCGGACAAAAATACATATCGCTCACTCCTTTCAAGAACGTCATTAATCAAAATACTTGATTTTTCAGGAGAACGTTTTTAAAGTTTAAAAATATAATACAATGTATTTAAAATAAATATCAAGCCACTTACTGAACTTTTTACTATGCAACAGAACTTTTTAGGTAAAACCTGAAGGTTTTTTCTCCATTTGAAAAATATTCAGTATATTTAAAAAAAAAAATAAACAATACCCTTTCTTCAAAATGCAAAATAACACATTCTGCCCTGTAGCGGGTAAATATTAAGTTTAAAATATGTCTCTTTTGCTGGGATATAGTACATTTTCTGGGCATTCCGAAAACATGCACAACTGAAAATTGACGATTTTTGATTTATGACGTTCTTGAAAGGAGTGAGCGTTATTACATACCTACCGGGGGAAATGTTAGATATACGCGTCTGACGTGTACACCGCACCCGACGTGTTAATTACCATTATCATGCAAATCTTAAAAAAAAACATAAATATGTATTACATGTCTCTGTGTGTGGAAGCTAGTTATCTCTCGTATAAGCGAAGTGCTGGCTACAGTTTATGAATAAAACCACCGCTAATGAATCAAAATGAACCCCCGATTGGCAATTAGGTGATCCTCTCCCGGCAAACTCAGAGGTATTTAAATATTTTATGCAAATTTCACGGATCTACCATTGCCCTTTTAAATATGCCACCTCTGAATCGAATGCTGACAGAAGCTTTTTTAAAATACAAGTGCAGTGAACTCCCTTTTTAGACGATTTCAAAACCACTTATTCTTTTTCTTCTAACCCTTATCCGCACCTAATAGTGCACAGGGTACTGCATTTCATTGATGCAGTTTTACCGTGATCGTTAGATTAGGTTAGGTGATCACTCCTGCGCTTCAGGGACCAGTCCAGCGTACTATTAAATACAACATTTTGAGTGCATTTAAATACTTGTTCACAAACCTGGATTATCTCCAATTATAGGAGTTATTTTTAAAATTATTTTTTGACATCTCATCAAAGATGAAGAATATGGAAGTCTGGTCATTTACGGGGCCCGTAAATGCCCATACTTCCATATTTTTCTTCATCTATCTTGAGATGTCAAAAAATAATATGAAACAAATAAATCAGTATTATTTTTTTAAATCTCATCAAAGATGAAGGAGAATATGGAAGTTTGGGCATTTACGGGGCTGACGACCGTCATGGGCTGGTTTAAGTGATTCACCAATTCTACCCATTATTGACAACCACACTACTCAAATTCTTGGAAGTTCTATAAATATGGACCAATTTTGAAACATTTTTTTTGAATCATTAGAACTTTACTACAAATAGATGTCTCAAGTGATTGATGAATGTTACAGGTGTGTAAAGTGATCACTTTAACCATCCTATGAAGTTCGTCAGCCACGTAAATGACCAGACTTCTATCTTCTTCTTCATTTAAGGAATATTTACATTTTTCTCATGTTTAAATCACATTTTCCTATGGTGTACAATATACATACAAGTACATATCACCGTAGCACGCGGAAGTTTTTTTTAACACTGTAGGGGAAAGGTTAATAAAAACGAGACTTTTCCTTTTGTTTCTTTTTTTTATTAACATAAATTATATACATTTATTTAAAAAAAAAAACTATTTTTAATTTTGCAAAGCATCCATGTGTGTCTTGTCGGTGGAGTTCTTTTTGCATTCATTTTTTATTGTTTTTAACCATTTAAATCTAATAATATACACACAAAAAAAGAGAAAAATTAAGAATATAAATTTTTCATAAAATTTTCATAAAATTAACTCTTGATCATTCATTACCCATTCCTTTATTTTGCCTTTGTTCCATATTTTATTTTGACCTCTAACCTCCGTCGGCAACAAATTAAAAATGTTCGGAACGATATATTGCAGTGTTCGACTCCCATATTTATTGTTAATTCTTGGGACTTTTAAACCTTCGTTGTGTGTAAATCGTGTATCATGGTTGTGTACTTCTCTTCGTGGTTAATAAAGAAATTATTTATTCATATAATAATCGATTGGTACCTACTCAACTTATCCTAATCGCCACTAAACCTTCTCATCCCTAAGGAAAAATATTCACTAGTGATGGGCATTCGAATCGTGCTCGAGTGGACGTCGGAAGACAAAATGTGAAGGGTCGATCGCTGCTGCCAATTTGTTTTGGAGGACATCCCTATTATTCAATACCGCATTGATCTATGGAGTATTATCTATGGAGTATCTATGCTAGTTCGATCATGGATAAATACCACTTGACTTAGAAAAACTTACGTATTTGTAAAATTGATTGTTTTTTTTTAAACAAAAATAATTTAAACCACCTAAAAATTTACAGAACTTTAATTTAAATTTTATGGCCATCCAGTGAAACGATGTTCCTGCCAGTATCAAGTCTTATTTTTATTTACAAACATAATAATAATACAAAATATAAAAACTAACTAACCAACACGCCGCTTCCCCGCAGGGGTAGGCAGAAAGAATAGAGCGCCACACCACTCTGTCCTTGCAAACATTCTTCGCCTCTTCCACGTTCATGCATCTCCTCATACATACCCGCCGATTGTTACGACTCCTAACCTGACCACTTTCAAGTATTTGGAATACCTGATCGTGCCATGTTTTTCTCGGTCTTCCTCTGCTTCTTTTCCCACTAACATTCGCCTCATAAATTTGTTTTACCGTTCTTTCCTCACTCATACCTCGTTCTACATGTCCAAACCATCTCAACACACCTTTCTTAATTTTATCGATAATGCTTATCTCAGCTTTGCATTCCTTCCTTATTTCACTGTTCGCACATCTATCATACATCGTTTTGTCGCACATTCTTCTGAGAGATCGCATTTCGACTGCATTCAGTCTACTTTCATCCTTCTTTTGCCAACTCCATGTTTCACTTCCATACATTAGAGTTGGAACCAGGACTCTGTTGTGCACTGCCAGTTTAGCTTCCGCTGATAGGTTTTTATTTGCTATAACTGATTTCAGTGCACCATTCACTTTGTTCCCAGCATTCACTCTCCTTTCTATGTCTTTATCAATCTTTCCATCTCTAGAAAACATACTACCCAAATTCAAAATATTTAATAATAAAAATTCATAAAATAAATCACAATTTCATTCATTGATTCGGCAGCCATTTTGTAAAGTTAAATAAATAAAAAAAACACTTATTTTTTAATATCTTATCAAAGATGAAGAAGAATATGGAAGTCTGGGCATTTACGGGGCTTACGACCGTCATAGGCTGGTTTAAGTGATCACTTTACACACGTGTAACATTCACCAATTCTACCCATTATTGACAACCACACTACTCAAATTCTTGGAAGTTCTATATATATGAACCAATTTAGAAACCTTGTTCATGAATCACTAGAACTTCACTAGAGACATCTATTGGTGAGATGTAAAGAAGCTTTTTATTAAGCAGAAACTCTTATATTAGTATGTGAGATCCGAATCCTGGATTATAATCACACACATGAGAAACGCCAGAAAATACCATTTTCATTTTTATTATTAAGCTTAAATTTGACCAGATAAAAACCATCACTTAAACCAGCCTACGACGGTCGTAAGCCCCGTAAATGCCCAGACTTCCATATTCTTCTTCATCTTTGATGAGATATCAAAAAATAATATGAAAATAACTCCTGTAATTGGGGATAATCCAGATTTTGTGAACAAGTATTTGGACACACTCAAAATGTTGTAAAAAAAACACTGTTTAAATGCGTTCAGTTTTATATTATCTTCAAAACACCTTTGTTCGAAACTCTCAACAGTGGAAAATCTCAATCTATAATATTTTGAGTATTTTCTAAAGCACAACATTTGGAATGCTTCAATCTTCTTACTGACAGCTTTGGAGGTCATAGAGAAGGCTGGAATTGTGTCGGGTTGTGGTCCCGTGGCTAGTGTCGCTGACTATCAAGTCAGAGTTTCTCGGTTCGAACCCACTGTACCATAATTTGATACCTATTTCTAATAATGAACCGCTTAGGTTCACAGAAATAGTATGAAATTCAAATATTTATGTAAATCATAAAAAACACAAACACTCCTCTTTTAAATAAAAAAATATCGATAAACTATCGGATGTATCATCGACTATTGAGTGTGATTTTTTTACGCTCATCTCTTGGCAAACAGTGTTGTGACATTAGTAATTTTTCAACCACGATGAAAAAAGATGTTGCAAAGTTTCATATCATAATTTAAGTTGAATGCGAACCCATTAATTAATTAAAATAAAACCCGTTTCTTAACGATGGTGTAAGAGAAAAATAAAGCAGAGGCTCAAAAGAGAAAACCGTGCAGCCGCTTTTTCTTTTGTCTGCATTTAAATAGGAAAGTATCATGGCGTCTGGTGCGCCCCGCGGCATTAATTAGATGACAGTTATTCGCGCGGGAAAACCACTCACGTCTTCTTCCTTCCTTTACGTTATCTGGCACTTGTGTGTTGCCAGCTTTTATTAAAATCTCTTTATCTCTCGAGTACCTACCTCTTCGCGGGGCGCTTCTTGTGTGAAGGCAAATACGTACAATGTTTACACAAGTTCTTAAAATTGTATATTTAAAATATATTTATAAAAAATAGGTCTATTGGATGAATCAATATTTTTTTTCATATTTTATATCAATTCAGATCTGGACACTTCGTATACAATCTAACCTTTTTTCGAAATATTTTTCTCATAGAAATTACAATAAGGTATGTGATTTTCAATTGTTTTCAAACGCAAATCGAATGTTAAAAAACACAAGACAACGTTGATACTATTTATAGTATATTAAAATCTATATAGAAGTTAGGGAGGTATATAGCATTAAAAATTCTACATTTTAGGTAGGTACTGCCGTATCTTTTTTTAACGTATTTTATAATGACAATACATGACTCTGGACTCGACCAGGCAGCTTATAAGCGGATATGTTTTTTTCTTCTTTTGACCTTGGTTGAGAACGGATGCCATCGAGGTATGCTTTTTCCCTCGATTCGTTGTTAACTTCAAATTGAAGAGTTTTATTACAATTTTAAATAATACTAACTAACGTTTAAGAAATCAAGAATATTTAGATAAATTTTGAACTAAATTAAACCGCGATAATTATTTAATAATTTAATAGCTAGATAAAGTATATTCTATGTGAGTAGGTAGGTACTTGCACATTATTTAGAAGAACAAGAGTTCTGCCTACTCGAGTTCCACTCAACTCTCCTCTTTCCTATTGTCCCTTTAGTATTGCCGTAACGAGATTCGGCTTTCTCTGTGGTCTGTGCTTGTTTGTAATTTTCTCTATGGTTTCCTTTCAAAATTTCAACGATTATTGAGTCTGTTTTATAGAAATGACTAATGATGAGTTTTTAACGTAACAAAAGACATTTTAATAATTTGTAATAAATGAGTTAGCTATGCCAAACTTAAGTCAATATTATTTTTTCATTAATTGATTCGGCAGTCACTTTGTGATAAAATCTATACATTTTTAGTTTACGTTTTACATGGTATTTACCAAATAAAACTTTGAAGAAAAAAATACGTTTCATTTAAAAAAAATACACACCGTAAAAAACCATTTTTTTAAGTTAGTGGAAAATGCAGTGATTTTATTTATTTATTATCTATATTTTTTAAAGTAAGATGTAGAAGTGCATTGAGATGGAAGTACACATGTCAAGGTTACAGGGATACGATCTGTTATTGTCTGGTTTATTTGATCATACTGTGTAACATTCATCATTCTCATCTTATGAAACTTCTTCATCCACGTTGAGAGTACATTAAAATATTGATTTAAATATGTTTACACCTGAATATTGCAAAACTCATTATCTGTGAATAAATAAATATTTGGACACATTAAAAATATAGTGAAAATGTCGTTCACAGTTTTTATCGAAATATTTCAGTAATGGAAAACGAAAAATAATAAGTGCATAAAATATAATAGTAGTATGGTGACAATAAAAGAAATTATTTATTTATATAAATATAGTTTTAACTTCAATTAATTTCTTTAGCCCATTTTTTCTTTCTTTCACAGAACGGAGAATCGACAGAACGTCAGTAGAAGACGATGAAAATCGATTTTTCGGTGCGGCAACACCAAACAGCGAGAATTCCATAGAAGATGACGAAATTTCAGTTGGCGATAATAGCAACGTCTCCGACGATTGCCGAACGCGTCACGAAGACGCCCGATCGCCTCCGGACTACCACGGTTTGAATTTCCAAAACTCCCGCCGAACGAATCAAAATGGCGGCTTTGAAAGCTATGCGGGGCAAAACGAAGACTTGGACGATATGGCGAGACGAAACTACGAAGTCAATTTGAGATTGCAAAATTTAAGCCAAGTCAGAGTCGCGGATAGCATGTACGGACATTCTCTCGATTTAGCGAAAAATTCCATACAAAACCATCTGCTTGGGTTCTCGTCAACGTCGCTGACGTCTCCAGGGCAACATTCCACGAATAACAACGACAATGAAGGTAGTTACTTTAAAATTTTACTACTACTACCATCACGCCGTTTCACGCAGGGGTAGGCAGAAAGTATGGAACGCCGCACTCTTCTGCCCTGACATATACTCCTCGCCTCCTTCACATCCATACATCTAGTCATACATGCCCTCCGATTACTCAGACTTTGGACACCACCAGATTTTAGGTAAATCTGGTGGTGTCTAAAGTCTTATTACTTAAAAATCTTATTACTCTGAAATGCTGCTACCTTCTTTGTGGATTACAATCTTTATGCTTTGTGCAATTGATTTGCTTCAATCTTGTTTTCAATTTTTCTAAAAGCAATGAGTGCCAATGTTGAATGAAGATTTTTGGAGAAGCATAGTTTGAATGTTAGCTTCATTTTAAACTTCATCTACATCTAAAATCTCGTGAATTGGAGCGGTATTTTGCTAGAAGATTAAGGTTTGGAGCTGTATTTTGGTAGAATTTATTAATTCTGAGCTGTGTTCATCTTAAATCTAAAGATACGAAGCTGTATTCTGTTAGAATCTTAAGTATTGGAGCTGTATTTTGCTAGAATTCATAGATTCTGAGCTGTATATTGCTTGAATCCAAAGATCTAGCCAAAGTCATTTGAAATCTAAGGATACGAAGCTGTATTTTGGTATAATCTCAACTATTGTAGCTGTGTTTTGCTTAATTTGTATTTTGTTAGAGTTTCTAGATTCGGAGCTGTATTTTGCCAAATTTTCTAATTTCCAAGCTGTGTTTTGCTA